>NW_023270854.1:33433170-33613454 GCF_011800145.1 Mirounga leonina | reverse complement strand
TTATTTATTTATTTATTTATTTATTTATTTATTTATTTATTTATTTAGTGCAGAGAGAGAGGGCATGCATGCATGAGTGGGAGGAGGGGGAAGAGGGAGAGAATCTCAAGCAGACTCCCCATTGAGCACTGAGCTGGAGCAGAGCTCGATTCCATGACGCATGAGATCATGACCTGAGCTTAAACCAAGAGACAGATGCTTAACTGACTAAGCCACCCAGGTGCCCCAGATTATTCTTAAGAAGAGGTGGGAGGGGAAAGAGGGGACAAAGAAGTAAATAGTAATAATAAAAGTAAATAAATAATTAAATAAACCTGAGCCTCATAAGGTCCACCCTTCTTTCTGCTTCAGACTCTCTTTCAAGAAGCAGCCACAAGGTCAAGTTACTGGTGCTGTGTCTTCAGGATTACCAAATGGTATTCATTCCCCATCATGCTGTAGGGAAATGTGAAAAATTGACATGACTGGAAACATTTAAAAATAAAGCTGGAGTGGCTAATGCAGAGAAAGTGCCTTACTTGCCTTTGTTTGAACTGGGCCAAAATCTTTGGACTGGGCAAAATAGCAGTTGTTTTAAGCAATTGCTTGAGAAGTCGACAGGAGAACATACATCCTGATCACAAGACTGATAGCTGTGGACTTTCTGAAGATTGCATCAAAGGTCAATCAATTTTGAAAAAAATTTAAAATAATTTTAAAAATTTAAAAATTAAAAAAAAATTAAAAATAATAAAATGCACAGTACTTAACAAAAATTCCATACAGCCCATTGATTCTGAAGTGTAGCAGAATTTGCCACTCCAAAATATGCCTCTTTGTAAAGGTTATCTTGAGTTGCCTATTGAGAAACAGCAGACATAAGAGAAACTTTGAAAACAACTGAGTAGAAGTTACCCTTTTCTGCGGGATATTTACATTTATAATGGAAATGTCCACTTGTAAGGGTATTTTCCATTCTGTACCAGAAAGAGATGGATGACTAAATCTGTAGAAACTCTTTATCAGTGAAGAAGGAAATGACAACTCTGCATAACAACCTTACCCTTGTTCACTGTGCTTTTCCTGGTAACCTCCCATAACTGGCCTCCCCCTCCTAACCAACATCTTTCTTTTGTTTTTAGAGATGGTATTTAAGGTGTGGCTTGGACATATCAAGGATTACTCAGTTTTCTTAGGTATCTCCCATGCAAAGGGGGTATACGTGTTACTGAACTTCAATTTGTTTTTCTCCTGGTAATCCGTCTTTTTACTATGGGGGGAAGGGGAGGTCCTTAACCAAGAACCTAGAAGTGTAGAGGGAAAATTATTTTTCTTTCCCTACAATTCTCAGAGAATCCTGCTATTGATTTTTGTTGCCTCTTGTATCCTTAACATATATATAGAAGCAATTGATAAACTAGTGTAGTTAGGACATGAATGTTGTTGGTATATTCATTTATGTTAATGAGTAAGATGAAAGTGAAACCAAAAATATTCTATGTTCAAATTTCACTTATTCATCAATGGTGTCAGTAACTTCTTTGCCAAATTGAATAACAGAATAACACTGGAAGCCGTTTTTGTTTTTGTTTTTTTTCCAGTTTTGTGTGCTATTTACAGACATGGCACACTTCGAAATTTATTCTGCACTCTTAACATTTTCTCAGTTAGTTTCTTACTGCATGCAATCATAAAATAAAGCCCTGATTTTTAGTATTTGCCAATGTCCTTCACCTTGACCGATTTCAGGCTTCTGACATGATATCCCTGAATGCAGAGTTGAGAAGAAATGCACCTTAGCACATTGTTAAGATGTATTTATAACAAACACATATAATAGATGTCAATAATCTCAAAAGCATAGATAATGCTGAAATGTAGTAAAATATTTAGAAAATTATGAGTTTGCATATTTACTACCATGGTTTAAAATATAGTTTATTTAAAGTTAAATTTTAATAATGGTTTTGCTTAACAATGACATAGTAGGCTCACAAATTTCTAAAGATGTAACAATTGGCTATCATGAGCCAGTATAGGTTGATTTCATCACACCATTGATGATGAGACAAGTCTTTTAAGCATGGAGATAACTACTGAACAGCCCACACAAGGATGACAGGAAGAATATTTCTCTGGTAGAAAAAACTATGTGCAAAGAAGGAAAGACAAATAGAAATAGAGTATAGAATCTATGGGCAGCAACAAACAATATGGGGCCTACTATATGATACTTGCTAGCACCAAGATGGTTTAGTGGTGTTTGGTATATGAAAGGTATACTCTCCCATGAGTATTTAGAGTTTAAGGATAATAGTAATTTTTTTAAAATTGTACCTGTAATATACAAAATATATGATTACAAATAACACTATGATATAAGATTCAAATCTACATTGATTTTTGTGCCAAGAAGAGCATGGCCACTTCAACTACATGACTCATTTTAACACAATCTGAAATGGAAACTATCTTCTATTTATATCTGGGGAGGGTACAGATTTTAGATGTGTTGATTTTGCTGCTTTCAACTCTAGTGAAGGGGTGGGTAGGGAATCACACATGATGTAGTTACATGGTACAGTAACTGGTATTCTAAGTCTGACAGAGAGGATCAATAGTGCTCCTGAGGGAAGGACTCAAACTGGAAATCCAGAAAAAAAATCTCCTACAGATAAATGGTGATTCCAGAGAACAGTAGGGACCATAGGGTGGTGAAAGGAAGGGAAGACATAATGATTCATGCCAGTGATATCATTCTTTTTGGTTTTTTAAAAGATTTTATTTATTTGACAGAGAGAAATACAGCGAGAGAGGGGACACAAGCAGGGGGAGTGGGAGAGGGAGAAGCAGGCTTCCCGCCGAGCAGATTATTAAAATGATGTGGAGCTCGATCCCAGAACCCTGGGATCATGACCTGAGCTGAAAGCAGATGCTTAATGACTGAGCCACCCAGGAGCCCCACAGTGATATCATTCTTTGTAATCTTATGTAATTTCAAAAATTTGGGGTAAGTGAAAGTTTAGCAAAAGTTGGAAACACACACATATGCACACACATGTTTAAATATTTAAATGCTATAGATATCCACAATGTACTAAAATTTACATTAAGAAAATTCCATTGATTGATTACCTAAACCCTATTCCCAATATTGGTCTCCCTTTTTTCCCTCCCACTATATATGTTAGAATGCTTTCACAGACTCTCTTGAAGATGGCAGTGGCTCTGTGACACAGTTCTGGTCCATAAGGCATAAACAGATATCTGTTAGAGAGAAGAGGCATCTGGAAAACATTTATTTTTCTGATAAAAAGGGACAGATGGAGCTTGTATGGACTCTCTTTTTACTGTCTTTTTCCCTTCAATACAAACTTGATGCCTGGACACCAAAGACAATCACGTCACAATAATGGGTAGTGAATATAAAGAGAAGTGTCAAGGTAAAACCAACTGACCATGAGTTACCAAACTAGTACCAACAACCACCTCCCTCTCAATTTTCTATGGTGTGAAATAAACAAATCAACATTATTTAGGCCACTATGAATAGAGATTTCTGTTCCTTGAGGATAATCCAGATATCAATAGAGCACTATTCCTTCCTCTAATAATTAGAAATTAGGGTTACACTGTATATTAGATTTCAGATTAATCAGATATTGAAGGTTCATGGCACATATCAGTGTTAACTTCTTTGCTACCTCTTCCCTCCATGGGTTTTTTAGCAAGATTCTTTTCTTTTTTTTTTTTTTTATGAAGCCTCTCTCCTCAGTTTGTAGATGGTTGCCTTCTTTCTGTGTCCTCACATGGTCTTTCCTCTGCATATATCCAATTTATGTCCAAATTTCCTTGTCTTTATAAAGACACCAGTTACATTGGATCAGAGCTCACCCTAACAGTCTCATTTTAATTTACTCACCTCTTCAAGGCCATATCTCTAAATAGAGGCACATTCTGAAATACTGGGATTAGGGTTTCAATATGTAAATTCTGGGAGAACACAGTTCAGTCATAACACCCAGTTTTAGCTATGTCTTCTTCTGGCTATATGGCCCACTCTATGATTTAGGTTGGAAGGGATGTGATAATAGGCAGCAAAGAAGGGAAAACAAAAAGGCGTTCAGGTAACAATCAATGAAAGAATCAGCAACAATTTCACCCATACTTCCTTCCATATAAAAATTGCTACTGTAGGCAGAGGGGTAAATCAAGCTATTAATTAGTTGATTAGAGGGATAAGTTCAGCTGGCATGTTCAAGATTATAAGTGTCCAGTATGTGATATGGACAATAAGTGCTGTAGCATTTTAGGGGAGGAAATGATTTTGTTCAGCTGAATTTATAGATAATTTATTAGGGGTATCTTATAGAGAAAGATCCTAGAATGAAGTTGATCTGGAAAAATGATTATTAACTCAGCAAGTGGCTAAGAAGGAGAGGGCTTTCAAGAGGTATGGAACAGCATCAGTGAAGACAAGGGACAGAAAGAAAGAATGGCTTCTTCCAGAAATAGTGAGTATATTTTTAACACAAGGGGATCTGTGCAGAGAGGAGTGACAAGCAAGGCTGGCAAGATAGCATGGGATAAGATTGTTGGGACTTTAGATATCATTGTAATGTGTCTCTGCTCACACAGCCTTGCAAGAGTTAAGCTGAACACTTTTCTGTTGGAATTTTATGATGTCTCCGAGTTGGCCATCTAAGCTCTCCTCCTGAATTAATACAGGGTTTGGGGTGACCTGGAAGGTCAGCTCTTAAGATAATTAGTACCAAAGAGCTGCACTCTTGCCATGCTGCCATTTCAGCCTTCTCACAATCTAGCAATTTTTCATGATAAATTGAATCTAATAACATATTTTTTGCGGCCAAGATACATGGTGGATCACTGTCTTGTCACTTTGATAAAATGTTTGGGTTTTTTTCCTCCTGTCCAGACTTCGTGATAAAGCAGGTGAAAAATCTACAATTATGTCAAACCAAACACAAATATAACAATTTCCTGAAACATGGACTTGAAAAAAAATCACTAATTCTCTGAGCAAAATAATCCACAAATATTACCTGTGCTTTATAATTTAAAATTCATTCTGTTTGAACTATTTAATTTTTAGGGTCCCTTAAAGATGGACAACTGGAGCTGTGAAAAGATGTAAATGAGAGGCAACACTGTCTATGCTTGGTGTCTATTCAAGTGTGTTAAATGAACACTTCTGGTATTTTTAACCTAAATCTATACCTATATAAGTATAGGCTTCCTGTGATCCCAAAGAAAGGTGTGTAAAGTGAAGTGATCACAACTTAGGGTTTGCAATTCAACAAATGGGTAAGTCTTGGCTCTGTCAATTAACTCATGTAATCTGGGTTAAGTCATCTGGCCTTTCTACATCGAACTTCTGTATCTGTATGTGTAAAATGCAGAATCTAACGGTGCTGAGAATACGAAATAAACATAATGCATGAAAAGAGCATGGCACAGTGCCTGGCACATAGTAAATGCTCACAAATTTACGTATTTATAAAATGTCTCAGGATTCAAGATACCCAGTTTAAAAGGGACACTAACTTTTTTTTTTTTCATTGCACATAATGAGAAATTTTCATTTTTCCCTCGGAAGATGACTACTTTGAAATCATTAAAACACACACACACACACACACACAAAACAAAAACCAGAACTCTCGGTGACGCCACTTCTGCTGCGCCGGCTTCCCGCGTACCATTTCCGGCGCGCCATTTCCGGCGCCGGCTAGTCAGGCAGGAAGGCGGTAGGTGAGGCTTGTGCGGCCTCGGGCCTCTCTCCTGCTAACCTTGAGCGGGCTGTCCTGTCAGCCCGCGCCGCAAGTGTAGTTCCGCAAGTCTGTTAATAGGCCTTCTGTATCAGTAAAGCCGTTGTGCCTCCTGGAGTGCCGTTTTGGATTGGTGCCTTTCTCATTTTCGTAGGATCCTTCCTGCTGGCGACTGTAGCTGCGAAGGCGGGCCTCCAGGGTGGGCTGGTTTGGTCCAGGTCCTTGGCGTCCTGGTGCTTCTGGCGGGGATTTTACCACGTGTGCATTGCCGAATATGCATGCAGCGGCTACCGGGGATACTCCTACGATGCCATTCCAGCCATTGATGCTTAGCTCCCACTTCAGCTCCCGGGAAAGGAGTCACAGACGCCAGAAACCGGCTTTAAGACGTGGAGCAGAAACTATAGGTAAGGGCTAAGGAATTCTGCAGTTTGCATCTGTTTGACAGAACAATGGCCAGATTTTATGGGTCCATCCTAGAGATGTTAACTGAGCTTACAAATGAGCTAATTAGGACATGCTCTCTTTTTCATCTCCTGACCCTGGCTAAAGCTCCTGATTAAGTTTTTCTACATGGCAATATATCATGGAGAGTAGTGATGCTAATTGTATGAGAAAGTGGGAGATTATTCTGTGAGGAAGATGTTGCTATCTTTTTAGAGTCGAGCGTTTCTTTTAAATAGTCATCATTGCCAATTTGTTCTTGTGGCAGATGGAAGAATGCAGTATGTCAGATTTCTATTACTATAACTTATTTTTAAAATAAGTATTTTGTCCCCTACACTCACCTCTAACTATGTTCTAGTGGAAGACCTTGCAATCAAATATCAGTGTGGGCGCATTTGTAATACTTTTTATTTGTGTTATTAACAGCAACCAGGAAATTTTAAAACCTCAGAGGAAGTTTTCAAAATGTAAACACTTTCTTTGTTCATCAGTCCTTGACCAGCTCTGCTCTGGTTCACCAGTAGATTGGCCAGCATTTAATTTAAGTCGGGTTATTCGGTCTTCTGTAGATCAAGATGTTCTGTATATCATGCCTTAAGGACTGAACATTTGGCTGCTTCCTAAGAAAAAATGTAGATAAGTGGTTATTACTTAGAGTTTATAACCCCCATGTTGGCATCTAGTATTATGATGTCATCTTGCTGAACATTGCAAGACTCAGCCTGGATCCCTAGAGGACTGGACTGCCTTGGTTCGATTCTATTTCCTACCTTGCAAAAAGTGACATATTCAAAAGAAATTAAATTATCAAATATCTAAAAAAAAAAAAAAAAAGGCCCACAAAAAACAAAACAAAACAAAACCCCAAAACCCACAAACTGAAACAAAAACCATCAAAAAACTTTTTTATTATAAAATAAAATACAGATACAAAACAAAATAAAACAAACAAACAAAAAAGGTGGTTTAGTGTACTGTTATAAAGTAAACCCTTTTCTGGTTAAGAATTACAATCTTGCCAGCTACCCCAGAAATACCTGCCATGTGTTTGTTTCCAACTTCAGTGCCCTCATTCCTTCATGGGTAGTTATTGGCCTGACATTTATAGTAATATTTTCCTTGCACTGTTCATAGTTTTACACCCAAATGTGCATTAGCAGACACTGTAGTTTATCTTCCACATTTTTTTTAAATTTTAGTAGGTTTTTTTTTTTTTAAATAAAGTTTCTTGTTTTGTATCGATTTCCCCACTATCCCTTTAATTTGCTGAATAACCAGGACGGTAGCCCTCAGTTTCCCCGTCAAAATATTGCCGATTGCACACAAATGGTGCAGTTCAAACAAGTTCAGTGAGTTCTCTATAGTTGCTGCAAAATGGCAGATAGATTCAGATATTAGGTCAGACAATAATTCAATCCCTTTAGCAAAACTATAGGCAGTGCTTGGCAAGACTATATGAAGTACATGATGTTTGGTTGTCTGTTTTTGTGATCTTATCAACCACTGATGATTAATGCCTATATCTATTAAATAAGAGTTGCAAAGATGGTAATATTCTAATTTTATCATATATTTTTTTGTTTATAAGTTGTTATACTTTTACAAAGAGGCAAGTCTCTTATTAATTGGTTACCCAGTGTTGCAAGATTATATAGGAAATACAGAAGAGCAGATTGATTATTTCCTGTTGTTTACCTGTTTCTAAGATAATGATTGCTTTCTTATCACACGAAGTTGACCGGTTTTTAAAATATAATTATGAAATCGTGAATTTAAAAATATTTGGTAGATTTTATCCCACTGAGGGTGTTATAATTATTGGAATATACATTGTACTCTGTTTAGCCAGTCCAGCCTCTCCAGATGGTATCTGGGTCCTTTTGATACAATCTTTGTAGTGTTTGATAGTTTACTTAACATTTAGTATTACAGGGTATATAAAACTTACCTGGTACATTTGCTACCCCAGACTGGGGATCAGCTATTTTTTCCAGCAACCCCTGATAATTTCTTTTAGTGAGAAATGTTATTTCAAGAACACAATATGGACACTATGGGTGTTCATTTCTAATGGGCTGATACACACGCACACACACAAAATATAAAATATACTGCATTATGGATTCATATCAATATTTGCAATTAAAATTTCAGATTATAGAACTCACTATATTTGTCTCCGTTTTCCACTCAGGGAAGAAAGGATTCTTCCTCACAAGGAATTCTGCTTCTCAATGACAGAGGAATTAGAATTAATCTATATCAAAATTACTATTTTTTTGTGTGACAGATTCCAGACACAACAGTCTCAGAATAACAATACTAATACCGCCAATATTTTTACAGGAGCCCTTAAAATTATTTTTGAATATGCACTCTTCATTCTTATTTTTTTCTAATAGTGGCACTTTATCCTATCAGAATTTATAGTCATTAGGCCTGTGCTCTCTCCCTCTTAGACAATAATTATTCTTAGTTCTACAAATAACCATATATTTTTTGCTCACCATAAGCCTATGTCACAGTCTCTCTAGTTATTTTGGTTGTCTAACACTCATTCTTCTGTAGATTCCTTAGAATGTGGTCATGGGGACAAAATTTCTCTTGCTCCTACATGCTGATAACAGTGCCTTTTATTGTTGAGAGTCAGTTTTTCTAGGTATAAAATCTTTGGCTCATGCTTTCTTTTCTCATGACTTAAATATGCCATTTTATTTTCTTGTGGAATAAATAATTACTGCAAAATATGCTAATAATCTATTTTTATTTTCCTTATAAATTACGTGTTCTTTTTTCTAGATCTAGAAAAATAAATTTATTTATTTAACTTAAAATCTAGTACTTCTACTAGAATATGTTTTGGTGTTTGTTCTAGGTTGATATACTGAAATACACAGTATACTCTTTTAATACGTGATTTCAAATATATATCTATATACACATAGATATTGGTATTTTGTTCCCTTTATTATATTTTTTCAACTAGTGTTTACTATTATAGTTGAACCTTGAACAGTGTGGGGTTAGGGGTGCTCCACACAGTTGAAAATCCAAGTATAACTTTTGACTTCTCAAAAACTTTACTTACCGCCTACTGTTGACTGAAGCCTTGCTGATAACATAAACAGTTGTTTAACACATATTGTTTATGTTGTACATGTTACATGTTTTGCCTTACTATAAGTTAAAGAAAAGAAACTGTTATCAAGAAAGTCATAAAAGAAAGTACAGTTACAGCACTGTACTGTATTGAAAAAATTCTGCTTATAAGTGGACCCACACAGTTATTCAAGGATCAACTGTATGTGCTCAGTCTTCTCTCTCAGTATTAGAGAGTATTCACCTGAATACTTTTTATCACATCTTCATTAAAAGATTAATTTACTGCACAATAGTATGAGCTGGGACATACGTATAGATCCCTTTAATAGCCACCACAGTCAGTATCTGGGTACTGGATGCTGTGATGCCACAGAATTCCTTTGTGCTGCCGCTTTGTAGGTAAACACTCTCCCTAACCCCAAACCCTGGCTACCCTGATCTATTCTCATCATTTTTCCCCCAGAATGTGATTCAGTGAAATCATACAGCATGGAACTCTTCGATACTGGTTTCCTTCATTCAGTAAAATGCCTTTGAGATCCTTCCAAGGTCTAGGCATTCTTGCGTGTGTGTGTGTGTGTGTGTATGTGTGTATGTATGAGTAGATTCCATGAGTTTTTCTATAATGATGATCATGTTATCTGTGAAGAAGGACCTATTTATGTCTCCCTATCTAATCCGTCATCTTTTTTATTTCTTTTTCTTTCCTTATTGCCCTGGATAGACTTCCCATAGAAATTTGAATAGGAATAGTGTGAGTTGACATCCTTACTTTGACCCCAGTCTTAGGGGAAAATACTCTGTCTTTTACCAAGTATAATGTAATGTTAGCTATAGATTTTTGTAGGTGATACCATTTGTTAAGGAGTTCCCTTCCATCCTAGTTGGGAGTTTTCATCATGGTTTGGTGTTGAATTTTATAAATTGCCACAGTTAATATAATCATCTAGTTTTTCTTCTTTAATCCTTTACTGTGGTGGATTTCATCTACTGATTTTTTTTAATGCTGACTCAGATTCATATTTATAAGATAAAACCCAATTGATTGAAGTATTATTATTTTATTTATTACTGAGTAAAATTTACTAATAATTTTTTGAGCATTTGTATATATATACTCATGGGGGCTATTGGTCTATAGCATCAAAAAAACATATTTTTTTTTTTGTTTATTTTATTTGTTTGTTTGTTTTACTAATCTGTAGCTTAATCCTGATGGCCTTGTATATGTTTAAAGATAAATCCTCCTGTGCACCACTCAGAAGTGAGCCCAGGTCATTAAAGCACTTTGAGGAATTACAGTATTGAAATCTCTGTTCTCTCCAGTCTTCCAGATACTTTCTGCATCCTAGGATCACCTTTTTCAGTCAGTTGGCCAAAGAGATGAGCTTACAGTTTCCCCTCCTACAACTGCCTTTTCAGTAAGACTCAAGATCCATCCCATTCCTTGGAAGTTCTTAGATTAAGGGCCAAAGTCAGTCAAGGCTTTTAAAAATTACAGTACAAAACAAATGACAAAGATAAATGCAAAGTGGCTGGTGGTTGTACAGAATCACTCATTTTACTGATGTGGAAAAGAGTAAGGAAGGGAAAATTAATTCAGAGCCACTCTGATTAAGACTATTTGGCCAAGGCTGAATTAAACTCCTAGACTTGCTTCTCCACGTGTCTGCTTCCTTAGACCACTGCACATAAGTCTTCAGTCATCACTTTAGTCACATGCAATTTATAGGATAAGTATAAGTTTTCAGGATTATTAGAAAAAGCATGAAATAGAAAACCATCAAATTTTCATATTCCTTATTTTCTGCATGTATGACAAGAATGTTTCAAGAGATAGTCTGTAGAAACCATTAGAGGCTCCTTAAGTGTGCTGTGCATCCATGCTAATTACAGAGCTTATCATATTCCCCAGTAAATGGGTAATGTAGCAATCATTTTTATTAAAATACCCCTTTCTCTGTCTCCCTCTCTCTTTTCCTCTCTCTTGTGATAGCTGGAGATTTTGGAAAGCATAAACACTTAATCCTGAATCTTGATATAGCAAAAAATAAGAGACATAGGATTCTGGGAGTGCTTCAAGGTTTTTCAGCATAAACACTGAAATAGCATGGGAAAAACTCAATAGAGTAGGGTTTCACTCTTGAATCTGATTTTTTTTTTTTTTTTGGTCACTCTGGTCATTTTATCTGAACCTTTCATTATCTTTCAACTAGAGATAACAATCCATGTCAAAACATACCTTTCAGTATAAAATAATGGATATAAATAACTCTTTGGATAAGTATAAAAGACAGTTGGAATTTATGTGGAAATGATTAAGGATTAAATTTACAGTAATTATTTACAATAGCACAACAAAAAAGGGACAGATTAAACTTGATTTGCCTATAGTGACCAGTTCATTCAAGTTTGAGCCTTGTTTCTAGGTATAATCCCACACTATCCACTTAGTTTAGAAGGTGTAGGAGTGACTCTCTATATCTACTATTTTCCAGAAGGAGAACTATCTCTCCTATACAATTTACTGACAGTGGATCTCTAAGTAAGAATGAAAGGCATCATGCATAAGATAAGATAGAGGAGAATGCTCATTCATACTACCTTTTTGTCTTTGGAATGCCTTGCCCTTTTTCATTATCAAATTTCTGTTCCTCCTTCAAAATAGATCTCATATTCCCCTCATTTTTTAAACATCCAAGTTCATTGCTTCAGTTTGACTGCTTCTATGGACTCCTCAGGTCAATATCCTATCATTATTAATATCATTTGCTAAAAATTAAATTAGTTGTCTTTCATTTTTTATACCCTACCCATATTGAAAACGTAGCATTTTTAATTCTCAGTGACTCCTCACATAGCCCTCTTCCTGGTTTGGAAGGCCCTCCATCTGTCTGTCTACTTGGAAAATTTCTGTTTATCTCTTAAGTCTGCTGTGTTTCTATGAATCCTCCTCAGACTCATCTGAGCAACTGTGTAACTTTATCCTCCTGCCATTAGTAATATTCCCCAACTATATGTTCCTTCAGCACAGGAAATATGCGTGTTCTGTTTGAGTGTATCCAGACTTTCAAGTGCAACCCAGAACACATATAGAACTTTTTACTCTATGCCTCCATTCAACTGGTTGGTCTCCTTCCACTATATTTACCAATCCAAGCTCCATGATATTTTAATTACATTCTCAAATTGCTCTCTCATAATGTTCTCCCTATCTTGGTTACATTTCTGTTTATTTCTTTTTCGCTCTCCTAGTTATTATTTAAACCATAACGCTGGTCTGAACCCTCTGTTGATGCCTTCTACAAACTCTCTAACCATCATTTTCCTCTGTCTTCTTTTTATCTACACCTAGCACTGATTATTTGGGCCATACATTTTGTCTCTTTATTTTTACCATTTTATTCCGAAGGCTGTTTATTCCAAACTATCTAGCATTGGTTTCAGTTGGATTCATGCATATTAGTTTCCTTCTACAACAGGATTTATGAGCATCTAGAGTACAGAAAAAACATCTCAGCAGTGTCTCACATAACAGTAAGGCTAGATGTTTATGGAGTCCTTCTTAATTATAGGTATTTGCAATCTCATATTCTTCCACGCCTGGGTTGATAATAGGTTAGTGATGGGCTTCAAGCTTTCTCATGGCTTCCCAACAAGGAGTACTCTCCCTCCTGAGAGAGGTGAATCATTGAAAGCAGTGGGCAAGGAATGCAAGTTTAAAGCAAGGTGGATGGACCTTGAGTGAAAACAGGAAGATTTAGGATACCTGTAGAAAGACAAGTCAGCATTATATAGAGACGAATTAATACTTTGGGATTAAACTGTCTGTGAAGGATAGAAGCATGGCAGACTAAAAATAGGCACGAAGTAATTCAGAAGCTAATCAGCCTCTGTCACAGATAAAATTAATAAGTAAAAAAGTTTTAACAAGACATTAGCCGTCTGAACAGCCCAGAAGGCCTGGGGAGGGAGATGAGAATATTATGGCTGCAGCATTAACATCACTGTTATTAGGTTGGCGATGATTAACAGGACGTGGTCCCACAGGGAGCAAGGTGAGCCTTCATAGGACAGCACTATGTCAGGAGATGATGGTCTCAAATTGGATAGCAAAGGTGAACTGTCTGTCAGGAGGGACGTCAGGCCCAAGGACACGAAGATGAGGCTGGACCAGCCTGAGCAGTAGTAAGAGTTATACCAGGAAGAAAATACGAGTAATGTAAAATTGAAGTTAGACATAAATTTATGATAAATAGCTACATCTGTTAGTCTTTGCTTTCCATTCCGTTCATGTTTTGGGAATATTGGGTCAATGTTTCTTTTGGGTCCACTCCATTCAGATTTTATGATAATGAATGAATTGAATATGTGAGGCAGAAAACCAAGGAACTTCGTAACTGCTTAACCCAGGTAACCATAGGCATGTTTTCTATCATTTGTTATCAGGAGAAATGTATTAAAGACTCTTTGCACTTAGAGTCTAGTGTTAGGTGCCATGGGAAATGAAAAGAAGGCCTTAAGCCTAGCTTTCAGAGGAGTTGAAAATGTAGTAGAAGGGGAAACATCACATGAAAAACACTGACAAATAAATATATAACTGGTGACAGCTATATGGAACTGTAATTGTACAGTCCTTTGGAATGAATATGAGTATATCTAAAGTGGGATGAATATGTTGTTGTGGAAAACTCTTGCAAAGGTGAAGGTTTTGAAATATGAAAGGGAAGAGATATAATTTGGTGGGGAGGGAATGGTAAATTCAAAAGCTGGATAAAAGACTGAAAGCTCAGAGGAATTACACTGGTTGATAAAATGTGTGTGTATCTAATCAGACATCGCCTTATGCTTTGTAAAGTTGGACGAATGCTCTCAGAAACAAAATACTGTATTATTATATGAGGTTTCTGTAACTTGTATTAAAAAGTCTTTCTGATATAATATCTGTTTTACCAACAGCATAAACCCTCTGAACTTACAGAAAGATTTTTTTAATACAAGTTATAGAAACCTATTTGAAATGGACTTAAGGTGTAAGGAATAGTACATTCTTACATAACACATTTAGGAAGTGGAGAATCTTCACATCTCATATAGTAAGGACTCCAACTCTGTTTCTCTGTTTCAGCAATGCCCCATTCTGTGCATTCACTTATTCTTCTTTCATGCTTTCAAGGTTGCTGCCAAAAGCACATACTATAAGAGAGAACCTTACTTCCCAGTTATCTCTTAAGATAAAGGAAATATATTTTTAGAAGTATCCAGAAACCTTATTTTTTTAGAGAGTAAGTGGTTCGCATGTCCATTTCTACACCAAAAAATAGCATAGAGTATAGTGTTACTATGCTGTACTTCGACAAATAGGAGCCTACTCCTGGGGCTGAGGTGAGATCAACAACCCCTCAATCAACATGAGTAATAGTGGGAAAAGGAAAGATTCCCGAATTCCTTCAGGTTTCTGATAGGAAGCATGAAGGAGGGAAAGCATACTGGTGCCAGTCAACAGTGACCATTACAATGTCTAGAGAGGTAACTATCATATTCCATCAAATAGAGTCCTATTTTAGTTTCTTATAGGAAGAAAGAACACTGAGGTAGAAGTAAGGAGACCTTGAGGTCAAACCTTGTAACAAGCGAAAGAACTGTTTTATCTGTGCCTTATGTTTTTTATTTATTTATTTATGTATTTATGTATGTATGTATGTATGTATTTATTCATTGATATTTGAGAGAGAGCTTGTGAAAGAGAGAGCAAGTGTGCACGAGCGGGGGGGCGGGGGTCAGAGGGAGAGGGAGAAGCAGACTCGCCACTGAGTACGGAGCCCAACATGGGGCTAGATCCCAGGACCCTGACATCATGACCTGAGCCTAAGGTAGACACTTAACTGAGCTGCCTAGGCGCCCTGTTTCTCATCTTTTAAACAGTGATAATTCTGGTAGAAGCTAAGTCTTTGGGTAGTTATAAAGGTAACAGGTGATAAAGTGTGAGGAGAACTTTAAAGTCTGTTCAGTCTGTGAGGCTCTGTTCTTACTGCCTTTTTGTGCTCTTTTATTCCTGTGTGCTTTTAGAATGCCTAGATGGTCTTTCAGACAGTGAGGAGTTGATTAAAATTATACTTATCTACCTTTGTCCTTTCCTTGCCATCTTTGTATATAAATTTTGGGCGTCCAAATCACTCCATCTTCATTTGGTGATTATTTTAGGCCAAACCTATATTGTTTCTGGAAAACTGCAATATGCATGATATACACAACTGTTTTTGTAACCATGTAAACATCTTTTTTATGTGACATTTTCAGTTGTTTACATGTGTTACTCATCAAAACTACTAAGAAAATACTGATGATGAAAGAAATACAGGCACCTCAATAGTGAATAAATAAATAATCCAATTAAAAATGGGCAGAAGACATGAACAGACATTTCTTCAAAAAGACATAGAGATGACCACATGAAAAGATGCTCAATATCACTCACTGTCAAGGAAATGCAAGTCAAAACTACAATGAGATATCACCTCACACCTGTCTCACACCTGTCAAAATGGCTAAAATAAAAAACACAAGAAAAAGAAATGTTGGTGAGGATGTGGAAAAAAAGGAACCCTTCTGCACTGTTGGTGGGAATGCATGCTGGTGCAGCTACTATGGAAAACAGTATGGAGGTTCTTCATAAAGTTAAGAATAGAACTATCCTATGATCCAGTAACCACACTACTGTGTATTTACCCGAAAATACAAAAACACTAATTCAAAGGGATATGTGCACCTCTGTGTTTTGCAACATTATTTATCATAGCCAAATTATGGAAGCAGCCCAGGCGTCCATTGACAGATGAGTGGATAAAGAAAATATGATATATATATATATATATGTACAATGGAATGTTATTCATCCATAAAAAAGAATGAAATCTTGCCATTTGCAACAAAATGGAGCTAGAGAATATATACTGAAGTGAAATAAGTCAGAAAAAGACAAATACCATATGATTTCATTTATATGTGGAATTAAGAAACAAAACAAATGAGCAAAGGAAAAAGAGATCAAGAAACAGACTCTTTTTTAAAATTTTTTTAATATGTTAATCACCATACATTACATCATTAATTTTTGATGTAGTGTTCCATGATTCATTGTTTGCGTATAATAACCAGTGCTCCATTCAATACATGCCCTCTTTAATACCCATCACCAGGCTAACCCATCCCCAACCCCTTCCTCTCTAGAACCCTCTGATTCTCAGAGTCCATAGTCTCTCATGGTTCGTCGCCCCCTCCGATTTTTCCCCCTTTATTCTTCCCTTCCTATCTTCTTCTTCTTTTTTTTTTTTTTAACATACAATGTATTATTTGTTTCAGAGGTACAGGTCTGTGATTCATCAGTCTTACACAATTCACAGCGCTCATCATAGCACATACCCTCCCCAATGTCTATCACCCAGCCACCCCATCCCTCCCACCCTCCACCACTCCAGCAACCCTCAGTTTGTTTCCTGAGATTAAGATTCCTCATATCTCTGTGGTCATATGATACAAGTCTTTCTCTGATTGACTTATTTCGCTCCGCATAACACCCTCCAGTTCCATCCATGTTGTTGCAAATGGCAAGATCTCATTCCTTTTGATGGCTGCATAATATTCCATTGTATCTATATACCACATCTTCTTTATCCATTCATCTGTTGATGGACATCTCGGCTCTTTCCACAGTTTGGCTGTTGTGGACATTGCTGCTATAAACGTAGGGGTGCACGTACCCCTTCAGATCCCTACATTTATATCTTGGGGTAAATACCCAGTTGTGCAATTGCTGGATCGAATGTTAGCTCTATTTTCAACTTTTTGAGGGACCTACATAATGTTTTCTAGAGTGGCTGCACCAGCTTGCATTCCCACCAACGGTGTAGGAGGGTTCCCTTTTCTCTGCATCCCCGCCAAAATCTGTCATTTCCTGACTTGTTAATTTTAGCCATGCTGACTGGTGTGAGGTGGTATCTCACTGAGGTTTTGATTTGGATTTCCCGAGCGATGTTGAGCACTTTTTCATGTGTCTGTTGGCCATTTCAATGTCTTCTTTGGAAAAATGTCTGTTCATGTCTTCTGCCCATTTCTTGATTGGATTATTTGTTCTTTGGGTGTTGAGTTTGATAAATTCTTTATAGATTTTGGATCCTAGCCCTTTATCTGATATGTCATTTGCAAATATCTTCTCCCATTCTGTTGGTTGTTTTTTGGTTTTGTTGACTGTTTCTTTTGCTGTGCAAAAGTTTTTTATCTTGATGAAGTCCCAATAGTTCATTTTTGCCCTTGCTTCCCTTGCCTTTGGCGATGTTTCTAGGAAGAGGTTGCTGTGGCTGAGGTCGAAAAGGTTGCTGCCTGTGTTCTAGGATTTTGATGGACTCCTGTCTCACATTGAGGTCTTTCAACCATTTGGAGTCTATTTTTGAGTGTGGTGTAAGGAAATGGTCCAGTTTCATTCTTCTGCATGTGGCTGTCCAATTTTCCCAACACCATTTGTTGAAGCGACTGTCTTTTTTCCACTGGACATTCTTTCCTGCTTTGTCGAAGATGAGTTGACCATAGAGTTGAGGGTCCATTTCTGGGCCTCCATTCTGTTCCATTCATCTATGTGTCTGTTGTTATGCCAGTACCATACTGTCTTGATGATTGTAGCTTTGTAATAGAGCTTGAAGTCCGGAATTGTGATGCCACCAGCTTTGCTTTTCTTTTTCAACATTCCTCTGACTATTTGGGGTCTTTTCTGGTTCCATACAAATTTTAGGATTATTTGTTCCATCTCTTTGAAAAAAGTGGATGGTGTTTTGATGGGGATTGCTTTGAATGTGCAGATTGCTCTAGGTAGCATTGAAATCTTCACAATATTTGTTTTTCTAATCCATGAGCATGGAACGTTTTTCCATTTCTTTATGTCTTCCTCAATTTCTTTCATGAGAATTTTATAGTATTCTGAGTACAGATTCTTTCCCTCTTTGGTTAGATTTATTCCTAGGTATCTTATGGTTTTGGGTGCAATTGTAAATGGGATCGACTCCTTAATTTCTCTTTCTTCTATCTTGTTGTTGGTGTATAGGAATGCCATCGATTTCTGTACATTGATTTTATATCCTGCCACTTTACTGAATTCCTGTATGAGTTCTAGCAGTTTTGGTGTGGAATCTTTTGGGTTTTCCACATAAAGTATCATATCGTCTGCAAAGAGTGAGAGTTTGACTTCTTCTTTGCCGATTCGGATACCTTTTATTTCTTTTTGTTGTCTGATTGCTGTGGCTAGGACTTCTAATACTCTGTTGAATAGCAGTGGTGATAGTGGACATCCCTGCCGTGTTCCTGACCTTAGGGGGAAAGCTCTCAGTTTTTCCCCATTGAGAATGGTATTCGTTGTGGGTTTTTCATAGATGGCGTTTATGATATTGAGGTATGTACCCTCTATCCCTATATTCTGAAGAGTTTTGATCAAGAAAGGATGCTGTACTTTGTCAAATGCTTTTTCTGCATCTGTTGAGAGGATCATATGATTCTTGTTCCTTCTTTTATTAATGTATTGTATCACATTGATTGATTCACGGATGTTGAACCAACTTTGCAGCCCAGGGATAAATCCCACTTGGTCATGGTGAATAATCCTTTTAATGTACTGTTGGAACCTGTTGGCTAGTATTTTGGTGAGAATTTTTGCATCCATGTTCATCAAGGATATTGGTCTGTAATTCTCCTTTTTGATGGGGTCTTTGTCTGGTTTTGGGATCAAGGTAATGCTGGCCTCAGAAAACGACTTTGGAAGTTTTCCTTCCATTTCTATTTTTTGGAACAGTTTCAGAAGAATAGGTATTAATTCTTCTTGAAATGTTTGGTAGAATTCCCCTGGGAAGCCATCTGGCCCTGGGCTTTGTTTGTTGGGAGATTTTTGATTACTGCTTCAATTTCCTTAATGGTTATAGGTCTGTTCAGGTTTTCTATTTCTTCCTGGTTCAGTTTTGGTAGTTGATACATCTCTAGGAATGCATCCACTTCTTCCAGGTTATCTAATTTGCTGGCATAGAGTTGCTCATAATATGTTCTTATAACTGTTTGTATTTCTTTGGTGTTGGTTGTGATCTCTCCTCTTTCATTCATGATTTTATTTATTTAGGTCATTTCTCTTTTCTTTTTGATAAGTCTGCCCAGGGGTTTGTCAATTTTGTTAATTCTTTCAAAGAACCAACTCCTAGTTGCGTTGATCTGTTCTACTGTTCTTTTAGTTTCTATTTCATTGATTTCTGCTCTGATCTTTATTATTTCTCTTCTCCTGCTGGGTTTAGGCTTTATTTGCTGTTCTTTCTCCAGCTCCTTTTGGTGTAGGGTTAGGTTGTGTACTTGAGACCTTTCTTGTTTCTTGAGAAAGGCTTGTATTGCTATATACTTTCCTCTTGGACTGCCTTTGCTGCATCCCAAAGATTTTGAACAGTTGTGTTTTCATTTTCATTGGTTTCCATGAAATTTTTAAATTCTTTTTTAATTTCCTGCTTGACCCATTCGTTCTTTAGTTGGATGTACTTGAGTTCTTTCCGACTTTCTTCTTGTGATTGAGTTCTAGTTTCAAAGCATAGTGGTCTGAAAATATGCAGGGAATGATCCCAATCTTTTGGTACTGGGTTGAGAACTGATTTGTGACCTAGGATGTGATCTATTCTGGAGAATGTTCTGTGGGCACTAGAGAAGAATGTGTATTCTGTTGCTTTGTGATGGAATGTTCTGAAAATATCTATGAAGTCCATTTGGTCCAGTGTGTCATTTAAAGTCTTTATTTCCTTGTTGATCTTTTGCTTAGATGATCTGTCCATTTCAGTGAGGGGGTTGTTAAAGTCCCCAGTAATACTGTATTGTTGTCAATGTGTTTCTTTGCTTTTGTTATTAATTGCCTTATATAATTGGCTGCTCCCATGTTAGGGGCATAGATATTTACAGTTGTTAGATCTTCTTGTTGGATAGACTCTTTAAGTAGGATATAGTGTTCTTCCTCATCTCTTAATACAGTCTTGGGTTTAAAATCTATTTTGTCTGATATAAGGATTGCCACCACAGCTTTCTTTTGTTGTCCATTAGCATGGTAAATGGTTTTCCACCCCCTCACTTTCAATCTGGAGTTGTCTTTGGGTCTAAAATGAGTCTCTTGCAGACAGCATATTGATGGGTTTTGATTTTTTATCCATTCTGATAGCCTGTGTCTTTTGATTGGGGCATTTAGCCCATTTACATTCAGGGTAACTATTGAAAGATAGGAATTTAGTGCCATTGTATTGCCTGTAAGGTGACTGTTACTGTATATTGTCTGTGTTCCTTTCTGGTCTATGTTACTTTTAGGCTCTCTCTTTGCTTAGAGGACCCCTTTCAAGATTTCTTGAAGAGCTGGTTTCGTGTTCTCAAATTCCTTTAGTTTTTGTTTGTCCTGGAAGATTTTTATCTCTCCTTCTATTTTCAATGACAGCCTAGCTGGATATGTATTCTTGGCTCCATATTTTTATCATTTAATGCTCTGAATATATCATGCCAGTCCTTTCTGGCCTGCCAGGTCTCTGTGGATAGGTCTGTTGCCAATCTAATGTTTCTACCATTGTAGGTTACAGATTTCTTGTCCCGAGCTACTTCCAGGATTTTCTCTTTGTCTCTGAGTAAGTTTTACTATTAGATGTCGGGGTGTTGACCTATTTTTATTGATTTTGAGGGGGGTTCTCTGCCTCCTGGATTTTGATGCCTGTTTCCTTCCCCAAATTAGGGAAGTTCTCTGCTATAATTTGCTCCAATATACCTTCTGCCCTTCTCTCTCTTTCTTCTTCTTCTGGGATCCCAATTATTCTAATGTTGTTTCGTCTTATGGTATTGCTTATCTCTCGAATTCTGCCCTCCTGCTCCAGTAGTTGTTTATCTCTCTTTTTTTCAGCTTCCTTATTTTCCATCATTTGGTCTTCTATATCACTGATTCCCTCTTCTGCCTCATTTATCCTAGCGGTTAGAGCCTCCATTTTTGATTGCACGTCATTAATAGCCTTTTTTATTTCTACTTGGTTAGATTTTAGTTCTTTTATTTCTCCAGAAAGGGTTTCTCTGATATCTTCCATGCTTTTTTGAAGCCCAGCTAATATCTTTAAAATCATCCTTCTGAACTCTAGTTGCGACATCTTACTAATGTCCGTATTGATTAGGTCCCTGGCAGTTGGTACTGCCTCTTTTTCTTTTTTTTGAGGTGTTTTTTTTCTGTCTTATCGTTTGTTCAGAGGAGAACTGATGAAGGAGAGAACAAAATGCTAACAGGGTAACAATGTCCCTAGGAAAATATACACTAAACAAATAAGAAGAGACCTGAAATTGGGAGAAAAGAAAGGGAAAGAAAGAAAAAAGAAAAAGAAAAAGATAAAGCAAACAAACAAAGAAATAAAAACCAGATATGATCAAATATGGTCAGGCTGGTGCATAGATCAGTGCCACACACTAGATTTTGGGCATATTTTGGTTTGTTAGAAGAAAGTGCCTCCCAAAATTTTAAAGAAACAAAAACTTATATATGTACAAAAATAATGGTTAATACAATGAAGGGATGGAATATTATTGTAAAGATGAAAATTATAAAAGATTTTATAAAAGGAATTGATAAGAAGTTGGTTAAAAAAAGAAAGAAGAGCATTTAAAAAAATAAAGGGGAGAATGTCATCAGGGAGGAGACTAGAACAAAGCCATACACTAGAGATTTTGGGTATATTTTGGTGTGTTAGAATAAACTGTATCCCAAAATTTTAAACAGAGAACAACTTTTTATATATATATGTGTGTATATATATATACGTATATATATAGTATATATGTATATATATACTATATATATATATAAAAGGTTAACTACTATAAAGGGATAGAATATGATTCTAAAAATGAAAAATAAAAACGATTTTTTTTGTTTTTTTATAGATTTTTTTTTTATTTGACAGAGTGAGACACGGTGAGAGAGGGAACACAAGCAGGGGGAGTGTGAGAGGGAGAAGCAGGCTACCCGTGGAGGAGGGAGCCCGATGCAGGGCTCGATCCCAGGACCCTGGGAACATGACCTGAGCCGAAGGAAGACGCTTAATGACTGAGCCACCCAGGCGCCCCTAAAAACGATTTTTAAAAAAAGGAATTGATAAGATGTTGGTTGAAAAAGGGAAAAAGAAAAAGAAAGTTAAAAAAAAAAAACTAGCTTTGGAAGACTAAATAATCATGGGAAAAAAGCCATGAATTCTATGTGCAGTATTCCCCAATGCTGGAGTTCTGCCGTTTTCATTGATCGGTAAACTTGGTGTTGGCTGGCTGTTCTTGCTGATCTTCTGGGGAAGGGGCCTGTTGCCGTGGTTCCCAGATGTCTTTGCCGGAGGTGGAATTGCCCCGCCCTTGCGGGGTTGGGCTAAGTAATCTGCTCGGGTTTGCTCTCGGGAGCCTTTAATCCCTGCAAGCTTTCCATACAACTTTGGAGGATGAGAGTGAAATGGCAGCCTCCCAATCTCTGCCCCGGAGGACCCAGAACTCGGGGCCCCACTCCTCAGTGTGCCCCCAGAGAAAAGCAGTCAATTACTCCCGTCTCGCCGGTCTCCGGCCGCACTCCGTGATCACCTGGCCAGTGACAGAGCGCTTCTGTCTCTGGCACACAACCCCGTTTGGAGTCTCCAAACCCAGCAGATCCCTGTGGTGTGCTCCTGCACCGCTCCTCCCAGGGGAGGAAGGTTAGTCTCCTCGGATCTGCAGCTTGTTGGGTCCCTGTTGGAAGAGCAGTGGCCTGACTATGTCAGGGATCATGGTTTATGGCAACCCCGAGCTGAGAGCCCACTCCTTGGCTCTGTCTCTGCAGCCCACTTCCCCACTCCGATACCTGGGAGCTCTGCTGCACTCAGGCACCCCTGGTCTTCCTGTGACCCCAAGGGTCTGGTTCCACCTCCCTCTTAGCCACTGGAGCAACGTCCCTCAGCAGAGCCGACTTCTAAAAGTTCCGATTTTGTGCTCCGTGGCTCTATTACTTGCCAGTAGCGGCTGATGGAGGCCCCCTCCCCTACCGTCTGTCATCCCGAATATCGCCTCGGATTCACTTCTCCGCACGTCCTACCTTCCAGAAAGTGGTTGCTTTTCTGTTCAGAGAGTTGCTGCTATTCTTTTCTTCGATCTCCTGTTGAGTTGGTAGGTGTTCAGGATGGTTTGATCCCTATCTAGCTGCATTCCTGGGACCAGACGAAATTTAGGTGTCCTACTCCTCCGCTATCTTGCTCCTCCCCCCCAAACTCTTAGAGAACAAACTGATGATTACCAGAGGGCAGGTGGATTGGGGGGATGGGTGAAATAGTTGATGGGGATTAAAGAATGAGCAATAAGTCATATATGGAATTGTTGAATCACTATATTGTATACCTGAAACTAAGATAGCACTTTATTTTTACTGAAATTAAAAAAACAAAAACAAAAAACAACTTAAAAAACATATGGGCCCCTCGACCTTTCATTATTTACTTTCCTGTTGGAAAATTTACCATTGTAGGATTTGCTGGTATAGGGCCGTCAGTGGGGCTTCTAAAGGGTCTGTTTTTCTAAACCCTGAGGGAAGAGAAAATTGCCAACCTGGCATCTTCAAACAAGAAAAATATTTTATTTAGATATTTACAGGACTTACAGAGATAGCCCATGCTAAGTAGAATAGGTACATGTCCTACAGGATGATATTTGTATCCTGGGCTTTAACTTTTCTGCTTGTAATTTCAGCATATTTACATAATTTTACATTCTTAGTTCAGTGCTGTCCTCCATCTGTACCTATAGAAATTTTTTAATCTCTTAATAAAATGGAGCTTCAATACTCAAAAATATGAGCAAAGGATTGGATTCTCCACATGGTGGAAAAAGGAAATTGGGTGATGTGGCCTTTTTGGCAATTCTACTCTACTTTTGTGTTTGATTGTTTTGAGTTTCTTATAGCCAGTTTGGAACAATTTTGTTCTAAGAGAATATTTTGGAACAGTTTCACTCATTTTATGCTTATTTCAGTCTGACAAACCCAGTTTCCAAGAAAGATGAATATTATCCTCTGTAAAATAAACCTGAAGAGATAGGTTGCAAATTGGACTTTGTATGGCTTTGGGAAGGTAACACACATAATCTTGGCATTGCAAAGGGAGAGGATATGATCAATGACTGTAACTTCTGATCTTGATGAAAGACAAAATACAGAGAGTTTGTGTTTGTTGAGGTAGGGATAGCTTCTTAGCATCAGTATATTAGTTGAGTAATTGAGGTTGTTGATAAACAGAAGCAAGCAATTGTTAAATTAAGGATTATTTCAGGTACAAATGAAAAAGAAAAATGACACCCAATTAACTGTTCTTTTAAAATGTGCTGATGATGTCTAGAGGAAAAAAACAAATTAAGTAAGATTAATAATTAAGAGAACTACTTGACACTAAATGTAAACTGATAAAGGGTGAATTAAGCTGTTCACTTCTCAAGTGATTTTGTTTTGCATCCCATGGACAGAGGATGCTTTAAAAGAATGAATGAAGGAGACCTCTTCATTCAAATAAGTACTTTCAGTTTGTCTGGGAATTGAATACTTCAGTAATTCTAGATCATTCAAGACATTTCTAGAACTTCTTATTGCACCTTTCCGCTACAGCCAATTTATAAACTAGAAAGTAACCAGTGCATTTGTGGGTATCATTATATTATAATCATATTCCCCATATGTATTTTGTCCAGTATATGCAAATGAAATTCTTTTCTCTTTCCCTGAAGTTTTACACCAGATTTAGGATATATTTAGCTCCAGGAGAGTTTTCCTTATTAAAAATTCAAGTATTCTCAATTTAAAGATTATTCTTAACCTTATTTTGGTTCAGGCTTGTACAAAAATATTCACACAAAATTGTCACGCATACTAAATTATAATATGATGAAAAGTAATAATGAGATTAAACCAACTAGTTGAGTGTCTATGTCGGTTTTGTTTTTTAAGAATCATGGTTAATTTAGAACATTTGCTTAGTCCACATTATTTGTGAAACAACCCTTTTGGCCTATAATCATATTCTGCCAAGGGGCAAGATTAAAACTCTATGTATTATTTCAACTCTGATATATAAAGAGCTTAGAAGTTAACCTTAAAACAAGAAAAAAGCGAATAAACCAGAAATCAGTGACTTTTCTTGAGCATTCAACCCAAAGAGAATTGAGGTTACAAGGCAAACTGCCACACCAAAACCTGAAGAGACAGGCAGATACTGAGGAATAGTTGAGATCAGCTCACCTCAGTGCAGAAACCACTGGAGACATAAACTGGTAGGAACACTTAAAAGGTAATTTTGAGGAATTTCTGGAAGCTGAATGTGTAAATAGCTGAAGAGTGAAACTCCTGGGGGCTGCAGACATAAGAAGGACTCACACTTCTGTGGGTTTTACCTCCAAGTATCTCACCAAGTTATCATGGTGAAAAGTCAAGAAAAATCATCTCTTTTTTTTTTTTTTTTTTTTTGCAAGGGAAGAGGAGAAGTAACATTTTGAAATATACTAATTATATACTTCATAACAAACACATACATTCTAGAGAAAAATACCAGAGCCTTATCTCACATATGTGGAGAGTCCAGTTATCCAATTATAGCTCCAGATAGTTTTCCTGTCACACTTAAGGGAAAGAAAAA
Organism: Mirounga leonina; assembly: GCF_011800145.1. Lineage (NCBI taxonomy): Eukaryota > Metazoa > Chordata > Mammalia > Carnivora > Phocidae > Mirounga > Mirounga leonina. The sequence goes on along the minus strand of NW_023270854.1, from coordinate 33,587,431 downwards.
GAAACACTTATGACAAGGGACATGGATCCACTAAAGGTTTAATCATAATATTATAGAAAGCCTCCCTTTCCCATTCCTTCTTACCATATTAACTGGACTTTAGTATAAAACAGCGAATTATAGCTGATGTGACTGCAAGGCTCAGACTCAACTAAGATGGAGTTCTCATGAATATATGAAGGAAACAAACAAAAGTAAGAACACTAAATGAATTTGAGGCCTTTGACATGTACAACTACAGGTAACACTAAAGACAGCTCAGTTTCTAGCCAGATTACATAAAAGCTCACACTCTAAGACCTATTTTATCTCAGTTCCTATTATCCAATATATTGTATACTATATATATTAATATATTCTCATCTTTCAATAAAAATTTACCAGGCAGTAAGGATATACTATCTGAAGAGACCAGAAAAGATCAGAAACAATCTCAAATATGACAGAGATGTTGGAATTAGCAGAAAGGAATTTAAAATATCTCTTAATTGATAGTTAAGGGCAGTAATTGAAAAGGCAGACAACACAGAAAACAAATGGGTAATATATGCAGAGAAATTTTTACAGAAAGAAAAAGAAATGCTGAAAATCAAAAATACTGCAAGAGAAATAAAGAATACCTTTGTGGGCTCATCAGTAGCCTTGATATAGCCAAGTAAAGAATGAAAGAACTTAAAGATATGTCAATAAAACCTCCCATACTGAAATGAATTTAAAAAAATTAAAAAGACAGAATAGAATGTACAACTGTGAGAAAATTTCAGAAGTGTAACATCAGTATAACTGATATACCAGGAGAAGAAAGAAGAAACAAAGCAGGAGAGATATTTGAAGCAATAATTGCTGTGAACTTTCTAAAATTAATGACAGAAACCAAATTACAAAATCAGCGTATTCATAGACCATCAAGCAAGATAAATACCAAAAATGTACACTTAGGCAGGTAATAAACTGTAGAAGATCAAAGACAAAGAGAAGATATTGAAAGAGGTTAGAAAGAAAAATCACCTTACTTATGGAGGAAAAAAGAATAAAATTTACAGAGAGTTTTTTTTCCTCAGAAATTATGCAAACAAGAAGAGAGTGGAATAAAATATTTAAAGTGTTAAAAACCAAACAAACAAACCTAGATTTCTGTATCCAGAAAAGTATCCTTCAAAAGTAAGGAAAAATAAAGATTTTCTCAGACAAACAAAAACCAAAGGGATTAATTGCCAGCAGACGTGCCTTATAAAAAATACTAAAAAGATCTCCAGAGATAAGGAAAATTATAAATGAGACACTTGGATCTACATTTTAAAAAGAAAGAAAAGATGGGGCGCCTGGGTGGCTCAGTCGTTAAGTGCCTGCCTTCAGCTCAGGTTGTAATCCCAGGGTCCTGGGATCGAGTCCCAAATCAGGCTCCCTGCTCCGCGGGAAGCCTGTTTCTCCCTCTCCCACCCCCCCTGCTTGTGTTCCCTCTTTCGCTGTGTATCCCTCTGTCAAATAAATAAATAAAATCTTAAAAAAAAAAAAAAAAAAGGAAAGGAAAGAAAAATTCCTGAAGAAGGAATAAAATCTTTTTGTTTTTACTAATAATCGATCTAATAGAAAAAAAAATATTTTTTTCTACCATCTAATTAATACATCCATCACCTTACATATTTTTTTAATGTATGAGAACATTGAAATTTACTCCCTTAAAAAATGCTTGTTTAAAGTAATAATAGTGTGAATGTACTTTATTATTATATTGTAAGGATAAATAAAATAAATGACAATTATTTTATAAAAGATAGGAATTCTCTATTCTGAAGTACCAGTACTACCCATGAGAAGTATGGTATTATTTGAGAGTAGACTTAGATTGGTTGCAAATGTATATTTCAAAGTACAGGGCAGACACTAAAAACAAACAAACAAAAAAGTAATATAAAATAAGCACAACTGATAAGAGGGGAGAGAAAACAATATATATATATATCATATAAATTTCTCAAAACCAGAAAAGGGAAAAAGGAAGAGGAAAAAAACCCATCAAACAAACAAGTACAGTGAAGAGAAATCATTATAAACTTGGTAGATTTAAATTCAAAAATATCAGCAGCCACTTTCATTGTGAATAGGCTAAATCCATCAATTAAAAAAAATTGGAGACTGTCAGAGTAGACTGAAGAAACAAGATCTAACTATATGTTGTGTATAAGAAACTCACTTTCTCTGTAAAGACATATTTACTGTCTAAGCAAAAAAGCTAAAAAGTATAGAAGTCAGGGAAAGCACTCTGCAGAACAAGAGAAATTGTCAGAGTTAGCAGTAGGCATTACAAATAGATAAAGGAGTCAGGTGTCCAAGAATATGGGGTAATCCTTAATATGTATACATGCAATAACATAACTTCAAAATGCATGAGGCAAAAATTGATATTACTATAAGGAGGAATAAACAGACTCACTGCTTTAGCTGGAGAGTTCTGTATTTCTTTTTTAGTAATTGATAACCAAGAAGAAAACAAGTAAGGATATAATTTATCTAAACAGCACTGTTAATCAACTTATCTAATTGCCATTTAAGAATACTCCATACAACAACAGCAGAACAGGGCGCCTGGGTCGTTGAGCGTCTGCCTTCGGCTCAGGTCATGATCCCGGGGTCCTGGGATCGAGCCCCGCATCGGGCTCCCTGCTCAGCGGGAAGCCTGCTTCTCCCTCTCCCACTCTCCCTGCTTGTGTTTCTGCTGGGAGTGTCTGTCTCTGTCAAATAAATAAATAAAAATCTTTAAAAAAACAACAACAGCAGAATATTATTTTCAAACTCACATGGAACGTTCACCAATAGAGAGCACCTCCTGTGCCATAAAACATACCTTTAAAAAGAAAGATCATGTTCTTAGACCCCAATGGAAGTAAACTAGAAATCAGTAACAGAAAGATGTCTGGGAAGTTCCAAAATATTTGAAGATTAAACAACACAATTCTAAACAACCCACATGGATAAAGGAGTCTCTGGAGAAATTATACAGTATTTTGAACTAAATGAAAATACAACTTATCAAAATTTGTGGAATTTAGAGGAAGCACTGCTTAGAAGGAAATTGATAACATTAAGTGCACATATTAAAGACTCCGATTCAATAGTCTAAGATTTTTCTACCTTAGGAATCTAGAGAAAGAAGAACAATTTAAGCATATAGCAAGCAGAAGAAAATTTATAATGTAAAGTGGAGCAGAAAGCAACAAATTTAAAATCAGGAAAACAGTACGGGAAATCAGTGAAACAAAAGGATGAGTCATTGGAAAGATAAAATATTTAGTAAATCTCTAGTCAGACTAACAAAATTTAAAAAAGAGAGAAATCACAAATTAGTAATAAAAGAAATGAAAGAGGCATTGTCAAAACTTTTGTCCTGGGTGAAAAGGATGATAAAGTAATACTAGAAAACAACCTTATGCCCACAAATTTGATGGCTTATGTGAAATGGACCCATTCTTTGTAAGGCACAAGCTAACAAAACTTAAGGAGAAATAGATAATCTGAGTCATCCCATATCTATTAAAGATACTGAATCAATAATTAGAAATCTTCCAAATAAGAAAGCACCATGCCTAGATAGTTTCACTATTGAATTCTAACAAATGCTTCAGGAAGAAATAATACCTCATTAGTAATCTCTTCCAGAAAACAGAAGCAAAGAGAATGCTTCCTTATCTCATTTTGTGAGGTCAGCAGTACCCAACACCAAAGCCAGACAATAACATTACAAGGAAGGGAAACTTCTTCCACTGATGACTTTTTGTTAGTGCCACGTGTCTGGGCCACAGCCCATTATTTCTTAAGAATCTCAATGCAAAAATCCTTAAAAGTATTGCAAATTAAATTCAGTAATATATTAAAAATATATAACACAAGAAGTTGGATTTATTCTAGGTGTGGACACCATTTGAATTAATCCATCACATCAATAGGCTAAAGCAGAAAATTCAGATGTACGTATGAATTAATACAAAAAGAGCCTTTGGTAATAGATAAGACTTGGAGACATCGGTATGAACTCATGTTTATATAGGTGGTTACATATAGATAAATTTATGGAAATGTTTATATGCATGGGTTTGTATATACAAATATGTTTTCTTGCTCTTTCAGATGAACGCCTAGAAGCTACAATACCCTGGTAGCAACACGCACACCTAATGTCCAGATCTTGGTTTCTAATACCATTCTCTGGTAAAAGGAACCAGGGCTCCTTAGAGAATGGTTGATTCTAGGAATGGGACTGTAAATATGTAAGATGAGCCTGGAGCAACGTGTAGCAGCAGAAAGAAAGGAAGTGGGGAAAAAATGGCATTATCTCCAAGGGATACAGGACCAAATTGAAAGAGCTCCTAGTAGCTATACCTGAAAAAATTTGAGGAACAAAATGAAGTAGTATTGTATTATAACTCAAAGTATAATGTATGTATACTCAAAGTATAAAATAAATATCTGCAGTTCATAATTATATAAATAAATGATTGAATAAATGCATAAATTATTAATAGAGAGATGATATAAATCTCCCTTGCAGAAGAATTCCAAATAATTTATGTAGATACTATGCCCTAAATGAAGGGAGCATAAATCCTCTCTCCTTAAGTGTGGGGTGTGCATAATGACTTTTTTCCCAAAGAGTAAAGTGTGGAAAGGTAGAAAAAAAAGTTTACAGTGGAAAAGGGTAATCACTACATTAGCCTTGTGATCAAGATCAGTATTGACAGTGATAGCTAATGTTGGTAGTATGTATATACACTACAATGCAATGAAAATGGCACTTCTATGTCTTACAAAAGCTCATTATTTCAATCTAATTATAAGAAAAACACCAGAAAGCCAAATAAGGGGTCTCCTACAAAATAATTATTAGCTATTACTCCTCAAAAATATCAAAGTCATGAAAACATAGAAAGTCTAAGAAACTATCAGCAGCAAAGAGGATCCTAAGGAAGCATGCATAAATGTATGCCTGGAAAAGGAAAAGATACTAGGTAAAAAGTAAGAAATTCTGAAAACATGTATGGATTTCAGATAATACATCAATATTGGGTGATTAACTGTAGCAAATGTACCTTGCTAATGTATTATACCAATAATCTTTCCTGCTGTTACTCTTCATTCACCCCTTTGTTTCTGTAGGGTCTTCCAGGCCCTAAAGAAGTTGTCCATACCTGTTTGTTGTTTATTAGCTATGATACAGGGATATCTCTTGTTCATCAAGCCCCAGGTAGGAGGACATACAAGATTATCCACCTGTGATGGCATATGATTATGTTGAGCATAAGACATAAAGGGAGAGGAAATGTTCTATTCACTATTTCTTTCAAGCTTAAATGGCCTACATAAAAGGAGAAACTCCACTGGTACCCTTAGGAAAACTTCTTAATACCTCTTTGCTTTTGTCTTTAAGTACCTGAGAAGAGTCTATTTCCTAGACACTATGTGTATCTTATCTACAGATTTGTCTCAAGGTTGTCCCAACATTTTGTGATTATGGGTTTCTTGTGACACAGACTATTATTGTCATCTATCTAAATTAGCCCAAATCTCCATGAGAAACTGAACCATTGACTGGAAGCTGTGTTAGCAATTAATGAAATTGCCTGGCTTCTTCTCAGCCTGCTATTCTTCAGCTCCCCGCCTCCCCAACTATAAGCCTTTCTTCAGAACAGTTTCCTGTGTATGTTCAATTTTGTGCTCAATGATTTCACTGCTGAAACTGGAGCCTATGACCTTAATTACACTCAGATATTCACAACAGTGAGATTGTTGTAGAAACACCAATGGGAGGACATACAGTAATTTAGTGTATAGTTCACAAATCTTACATTGCTGCCCCATCCTCTTCCTGCTGAAAAGGTTCACTATATCATGTTGCTTTGGGTGAATGAGCAAATATCCTGTCTTCTAAATATGGGCCTCTATATGGTAGAAAGGTCACAGATTTATCTCAACCTTAGGAGATTTGGAAAACTTTGGTAGAAAAGGAAAATACCCCAGTTCTCTTATTTATGAGTGCCTTTGAACCTAATATGGGTCTCATTTGCATACATCTAGATAATCTATATTTTTAAGGAATTTTCAAAGCAAGGCAGGGGAATGTAGCCTTGAAAATAATATAAAATATCTGTATTGCAAAATATTGTAAATATTAGTTGAATACAATGAGACATTTGCTAGGGGCTGAAGAACCAGAAAATTGCAAGCGTTTAAGAGAAACATCTCTTATTTTAAATTCACTTGCAGTTCCTGGTGACTGAAAGCTGCTAAAGGAAAAAGGAGAAAATAACAGCAGCAACAAAATACCTCATAAGTTTAGTAGCCGCCCACTGATTGTAAATGTGAAGAGGACCTCTCCAAACACAAAGCCAAAATGTAGAGGAATTTTCTTTTATTAAAGCCCCTGACCTCCTGCCCATTAATGGGCAGCCTCTGAATACCATTTATATGGCAATGATTTGCAATATTGTTTTGTAGAATTTTATTTCTACTTCCTGGGATCAAGTCTTTGTCCTAGCCCCAATTACGTTTACACTTTTGTTTGTTTGTTTGTTGTTTGTTTTTTTCCTAATCCTGATTTCCTTCAGTCAGAATTATGCTATCTTTCAGAAAAAAACAAACTTCTAAAGAAATGTTTGACAACACAAGATTGAATGACTTTCTCCCCAGAAACACTGTCTGCCCATTTCCCTTCCTTCCTGGAGGAGCCTCGGTTCTCAGATGTTAAAAGATCAAATGTACATACAGTATTTTACGGTGACACTAAGCAGAGGTCAGAGTTTATTTTTGAAATGACTTTGCGACTGCAGCTGCATTTACAAAGCAACCTAGTTGAGCGTGCACAGAACATGGAGGGTCATGTTCAATAAATTTGGAATCTTTAGTACCCATGACACCTGTTTCTAAAGACATATAATTGAAGTTAATATTTAATTGGTTCATACATAGACCATGCTTTGCTAAAACATGGTCTGTGTATCTATAGATAAGGAAGAACAGCAGACTTGAGAAAAATTACCTAGAGACTCACATTCTAGTCAAGAGTTATACACACAAAAATCAACACTACCTATAAATTCTCTTATCTGTTGGTTATCTGACTCCATCATCTAGAATGTAGGCTCCCTCTGGGCAGGGACTATGTATGTTCACCAGAACAATGCATGAAACATTGTGAATGCTCAAACATGTTGTTGAAGGAATAATGGCAAGAAACCTGAGTGCCCTGTAAGCTCAGAGAACAAGATACATACATGTTATGGACTGGGTTATGTCCCCCCTAAAATTCGTATGTTGAAGTCCTAACATCTAATATCTTGAAACGTGACAGTATTTGGAGATTAGGCCTTTGAAAAGGTAATTAAGGGGCACCTGGGTGGTTCATTGGTTAAGTGGCCGACTCTTGATGTTGGCTCAGGTCATGCTCTCAGGTTCCTGGGATTGATCCCCACTTCAGGCTCCATGCTCAGTGGGGAGTCTGCTTGAGGATTCTCTCTCTCCCTCTCTCTCTCTGCTCCTCCCCCCGCTTGCATGTGCATGTGTGCACTCTCTGTTTCTCTAAAATAAATTAATTTTTTTAAAAAAAGGTAAAGTTAAATGAGATCATAAGGGTGAAGCCCTATTCCGATGTGACTGGTGTCCTTATAAGGAGATGAGGGTACAACCATGTACACACACACAGGAAAGACCATGTGAGGTCACATAGAGAAAGTGGTCATCTGCAAGCCAAGGAGAGAGGTCTCTGGAGAAACCAGACCTGCTGACACCTTAATCTTAGACTTCAAGCCTCCAGAACTGTAGGAAAATAAATTTCTGTTGTTTAATACACCCAGTCTGTAGTATTTTTTTAATGGCAGCCTTAGCAAATGAATACGATACCTAAGATATTATTACTAGATAAAATATAGGATTTCTCATTAAATCTGAATTTTAGGTAGTGTTTTTTGTTTAAGTATGATGTCAAAGAACTTTATATTATATAAATTAAAATTTAACTGGGTATCCTATATTTTATTTGTTCACTCTGGCAACCCAAACCTATGAGAGATGGAGAAGTTTTTACAGAGAAGGTACCATTTGAATTAGATCACAAAAGATAAAACATTATTTTGGTGGGGGTGGAAGAGGCCAGAGAAGTCAATGTGAGCAGGCCCCAATGGAAATTTTTATTAATTTTGCTTACCATGTTTATACTGTAGCAGCTATCACAGTCCATAACCATTTTAACTATTCAGAAATGACAAATTAATTAAAAATGGAAGGTCTAACTGCCATCTATTACTCAGTGGTTTCTAAACCTGGGAGCTTTAAAAAAAATGTATCAATTCTTGGGACTCACCCAGACTAATGGGTCACTAATTTAAGGTGACTAAAAACAGCTAATCAGCTCAATGTAAAAATATCCTACACCCATAAACCAAACTGGGCAGGCCAGGATCTGTTCCCTGGACAGTGTCTCTACAATTGAACCTGAAATTTTGATTAAATCCTCTTCTGAAGGGAAAGCTATATTATAATTGCCCCCTAGGAATCATCTCTGCATCTCTATTTTATAGAGTATTGCATCAGAAACTCTTTAACATTTCTAAACAGGCTGAATTTATATTTGTGTGTGTGTATAAATATGGTCACATGTTTTCCCATAACCGAATGTTAAAGTAATCACATAATACTGTCTATTTTGTTTAAGAGGTTAAAATAAATAAAGCATGAATTTTTATTTATAAATTTAAAACTTGTTCTTTGGTAGTGGAGGAACCCTTTAGTCTTGAAATTAAAGCCACATGCTATTGACACAGAACACTATTCGAAATAAATGTTATGCAACCCAGTGTCTGTTCAACTACCTCTTGCAGAATTTACTGAGTCTGGGAGACTATTTTATAACTTATATATTAAAATTCAGGGAGGTCAGGGCGCCTGGGTGGCTCAGTTGGTTAAGCGACTGCCTTGGCTCAGGTCATGATCCTGGAGTCCCGGGATCGAGTCCCGCATCGGGCTCCCTGCTCAGCAGGGAGTCTGCTTCTCCCTCTGACCCTCCCCCCTCTCATGTGCTCTCTCTCATTCTCTCTCTCTCAAATAAATGAATAAAATCTTTAAAAAAATAAATAAATAAAATAAAATAAAATAAAATTCAGGGAGGTCAGTTAGTGAAAAGGAAAATACCACTAACTGCTCTTATTGGAAGATAAAGTAATTGGCCAGCAGTGATGAATATATAAATATCTGTGTCTATTTTTCAAAGACACTGGGCTGATTGAGGAAAAAATTATGACTTAAAATCATGGAGGATAACTAACAGCAGGAGTCAAAAAATGAGACCAGGAAGAAGGGAATTAGGAGAGAAATCAAGTTGAGTATAAGAGTTAAAGGGAGTCCACATAGTCACAATTAAGGGCCATTTATATTGGCCTGAAACTATCACTTAGAAGTACAATCTCTGGAACCAGACTCTTCTTTGCAGGTGGCAACTTAGTCTTATATGGGAGTATGGAGGAAATTTGTTTCTGTCTGCCCAATTCCCTTTCTTCCTTCCTCTAGTGATGAACTATATTTACTGTCTTTGAAAGAGACTTCTTGTCCCAGATGAGACTGCTAGGGCTTCCGATCACAGTGACATGCTACTTTGGCCAAAAGAATGAGTGGGTGAACCAGGCAAGTCAGAATAGACCATCTCTTTGTCCATACAGTGGCTCAGGGATGGCAAAGAATATATGCCAGGTTAATCAGATATCTCCTAGGAATCTTTTATACAGTCCCTGGGAGAAAGAAATTATTTTTCCCTTGAATAGCAAGCTTTAAGGCTGTGATCTCAGAGGGGTCAGTGACTGTGTTCCCTGTAATGTGCAGAGCCCAGAATGATTTGAGGCCAACAGACATGCAGAATATAGAAAGATGAGTATATATAGTCTATAACATTCTCCCTCTCCCTCTGTTTCTGTCTTTCTTACAGGTGCTCACACACACACATACAGACATACATACACAGAACAATTGGTGAACCTTATTTGGTTAACCTTGCTGCTGGCTCTCCTTCCATTGTGTGTGTGTGAGTGCATATGTGGTTTGGTAAATGGGCCAGCTAATTTCCCTTCTTGCTTGATGGGTTTGTGTTTGTTTCTGTCACTAATAACCAGTAAAGTCTTAACTGATTCTGAACATTACCTTTACTTTTTGTGGCCATGAATTTATTTAAACTTTGCCACATGACATCCTAGTTGACTTAAAATTATTAGAAGGAGGGAGAAGCTTCATGTTTATCTTGATACTACCCTTCTGTATTTGGAATCATTTTTCCTTGAGCTTCTACCTTTAGCTCTAGTAAAACAGAACATAATGTTGCAGGGTTTAGATGAGGAATGGATATTCAGTGAACTGCAGATTGTTCTTTCTAAAACATTACCGTGCGCTCCTGGGCCTGTTTGTGGTCTCTTAAGGATGCTTGGAATATTTCCATGTTTGGATCATTGCTCAAGCTCCAGTTACTACTCTGAAATTTACTCTTTCCTCCTCTCTTGACTGAATTCTTCCTGGCTTTCAACACCTTTTCTAAGGCTCCCATAGCAAGGAATTCTTTGACTCAAGTCGTTTCTGGTTGCTTAACTTTGAAGGATATTATGTCCTTATATATCTTCAATTAAGTTGAACGTATACGATTTTTCATAAACTGAAGAAAGGCTAAATTGTCTGTAGAACTAGCCTCTAACTTTTTTGTTTTCCCATGGAGATTAATGTGCACTTGAAATATAAGTGAAGATTTCACGGAGGAGGAATAATCCACATGGACCATGAAAGACAGTAATCCAACATGATTAGAAGCTCTAACTTCTTGATTTTCTTTTGGAACGACAGAGGCAGTTGAAGTGGAAGGTGAGATAGAGTGAGGGAAAATATGAATTTATTTATAACCACTGCCTATATTCTACAAGACTTAGGGGATGCCATATCTCCTTTGGTCTTAGCTTCTCATGAGTTTGATCCCTGGATGAAGTGCTGCCTTTTAATCTTTAATTTGATTTAACTTTTTAAAGTATTTCTGCCTTTTGGGAATGCAATTAGACTTTCCAGGACATCTGTCTGTCAAGAAGGATAATGGCATTTTCAGTGCACATTCACCGAACAGGAATCTTAATCTAAGGCAGCACCTTAGGGGTTCCCTGGAAACAACAGAAAGTCATGCTCATCTGGGTCTGGTAATTTAAGAGAAGTGGCCATCCAGCTGCAGTTAGAAGCAGCTTCTCACACAGAAGTCAGCAATTATCTCTTAGCCCAGGTGACAGATGGTAGGAAAGCATTCTCTCCTAGACCCAGGAGCTTCGCTTCTACATCTGTGAAGACATTTCTCATTGGGCTTCCTTGCATATTCATAGTATGACAGGCTTCAGTGTTATCTCTTCTGCCTCTGTCAGGCTTTGCTCCTCCCTTATTCCATGCATCTTCAGTGTCCTTCCATCAAGTTCAGTTAAATCAAACAAATAGCCTAGAATCAAACATATCTATACACATACATATATACATATATACACACATGTATATGGTGTATATATACACATATATATACACACATACATACACACACACACACATATATATATATACACACACACACTTACACTTAATTCTAGAGGAATAATCTAGTGAAGAAAATCCTGTAAATTTAGGAAAAACAAAGACCACTTTCACTTGGCTGGCCTCTGGATATGGATATGGAATACTCCATTTATAGTATTTTCACACTGGTCTTTCTCGCTAAACTCCTAAGTTACTTGAAGCCATGGACTTTCTTTTATTAACATGGTCATTCTGAACAGCCATTTAATATATGCTTGCCAAATAAATGGATAAATTAAGCAATTAATGGATTAATTGGTAGAGAATACAGTACTGCCATGCTCCAAAGAGACAAGGTCTCATGGTTGAAAGAAAAGGGAGTGTTTTAAATGATTAGGACCCCCGGATCCCTGAAAGTAGAAGATAATGTTGAGAGAAATTCTGTGCTATTTCAGTGGAAAGAATTCATTAGAGCCAGAGGTATCTGTTATCCCAGCCCAAATATTTGCCTGGATCCCAGGTTCTATTCTGACCCAAAGCCTGCAGAAGCTTTTTCCACAAAGTATCAGCACCTATTCTCATCCACCCCTTTGTAAGCTCCTAATCTCAGAGCATTGCTACTTAGTTGAGAGTCTTGTTTGAAATTATCTGGACTTAACCCCCTATCCAAGGCTACATTCTTACTTTGTATATTAAGCCTGCCTCGTGACCATGCATTTCTAAGACCTTGGCTATATAGTTGAACCCCACAGTCTTTGACAACTGCATATGATATAACAGGAAGTCCTTTACACATATACTGTGTTCCATCAATATTATTTTTTAGGGGCTGCATGAAAATTAAATATAATTCTATTTATTAAGTATACTTTTTCCACTAGCAAAGATTTATCTATAAAATAGCATACGAGTTCCATGTGACATTCTCAGTTTTAGTAGAAGCCTCTTGACATCAAAAGACTAAAGTGACTTGGGAGGTTGACATTTATGTACAGCATCACAGGGACACACAGCTTCTCATAACTCATAAGATTCATGTTTGGCAGCTTTATGATGGACATAATTTTGAGGAACATGGAACACTAGTGCTTTATTTGCATTTCCTTTTTGGTTAAACTTATTGTCATCTTTTCTCGCCCAAATAATTGAAATACTTATCAATGGGGGGAAAAAAGCTTAGTATCTTATCCAAAACTTCATGAAACATGTTGTTTGGTACCTCAGTAGTGGTCCTTCATGAAGTATTGCTCAGGCATACCCAACCCCTCTGGCTTAATGGACATACGATGATACATTCCTGAGATTTGGTAGTTTCTACCCCCTGAATTGTTTTGTCTGGTGTATGAGAGATTGTGCCCTGTTCTATTACATACTAGCATAATAAATTATTGTTTCAAAACTACGTCCACTATGTGTCTTAGGCATTTATAAGTAGTTACTGATGTCAGTGACTTGGCTAACCTTGCAATAGATGGGTGGATACCATAAAGCAAAGCTAAGTTGGTAAATTCACAGGCAGTGATGAATTTATCTTAAATTGCTCCCCATCCAGCAGCTGGCAAGTGTGTTTTGATATAGATTGAAAAAAGCATCCTGATTTAAAAAAAAAAAAAAAGTTACAATGTAAAAAATAAAAGCAGAAGTAGGTGTCACAGATTCAAAGAAATGATAGATCAAGGAAATTTTCACATTATTAATATTAACCTAAGTGTCCCCAAATCCTTCTAGTCTATACCTATTAATTCAGGAAATTTTGGTATGTGTAACTAGGAGATACCAAATCTGTCCCTCAGAATGCCTCAGTTATTTCTGGGAACCCCTATGTATATCTTATGCTCAGAAACTCAGTTACTCATATTCTTCTCCCAGAAATGCATGTAGCCTCCTTTCTGGCTGTTCCAATAAGCATAGCTGGGTCAACCACTGGGCCATGGTTCAGTGCCACAGTTATTACTACACCTCACAGCTCCTCAAGGGTGTGAAGAGAGAACCCACCTGTCTTTATATCTCCAGTCTTGAGTATCAGAAGTGCCATTAATACAGTTATTTCAGTTTTTATGTGCCTATAACTTACCTCTCTGTAAGAATTGAGATGTAGTTCCAAGGATTGGACCAGGAATATAGACAAAATGTTTTCCTCTGTTCTTAAATCTAACAACAGCCTGGATCTCATATTATTCTTTTACCAGAAGGAAGTGGTCTTCTACTCTGTACCCTCCCTCCCCATATCGCTTCATATAGTTAGATGCCTGGGGCAGGACATTCTAGTGCTACAGGTTCATCAACAGACTGCATGAGCATTATGTGTGAATATTTGTTGAGGGCCTACCTAGTCCAGGTGCTAAGGACTTCCAACACAGTGTGAAAAATTACTACAAGCCAATCAACACACTGAAATACAAAATTAAAAAAACACAATTTTGTTGAGTATCATGAAAGTGAAGAACATTGTGCTTTGGGAGAAAGTAGTAAGAGAAATGTGCTTCATATGGAATTAGGATGGTAAGCAAAAGCGTAGGTGAGAAAGTGATTTTCATGCAGAGAAGGAGTCAGGCAGAAGAACAGGGTATGTTTTAGGTGAGGATCATCAGAGGAAAATGCTCTGGGCTGGAAATGAATGTGGCATTTTCCAGAAGTGAAAGAGAGACCCTGTGGCTAGAGTTTCTGGAGCAAAGATGAGGGTGATAATAATTTAGGTTAGAGAAGGAATTGTAGTAATATAGGTTAAAGAAGGAATTGTGATCTTGAAGGCGATATTCTATGTATTCTAATTTGTGTAGGCAATATTGGACACATTCTGCTTGATCAGATTTACTCTAAAAATGATAATCCTCAGAAAGTTGGCAAGGCTGATGTCAAGATTTTTTATTTGTATGTGTTGTCTCTTCTCTGCTTCAGTACTCAAGTCCCAGAAAGGTACTTTTGTGAATGAGACCCAGAAGACACAAAGATAATCTAGAATAAGCTTACTTTGTGAACCTGGGCTAATCCATGCAGTCTTCGACTGGAAGCTTCTTAAGTGAATGTGTATTCAAGTTTGATTTGGTCTCAGACCTTTTCTTGGAAATCATGAATATGTTATTGATAAGTGTGAGCATGCCTTTGAATATCCTAAAAGAGAGCAACATGGACAAACACAATATCATATTTTATGTGTCATTTGTACTTGAGGAATAAGAAACTAGTGAAGTTACTGGATGAATTATTTCAGGAGGGCTTCAAATGATCTAGTCTGAATGACCTAACTTGGGTGGTAGGAACTGCACAGCCAGCTGATCAATGAGTCTGAGTGTTAAGATTCAACTGAACCCCCAGCTTTTGGGATACATATTGCAAGCACTAGGAGAATACATGAGGACTGCCTGACTTTGGTATGTCAAAGCTAATGTGCACTTAATCAGAGAAGGACCTTGTGCCTCCAAACATCTGGTTGCCAAGGTAAGGTATCAACCTTGCAGTGCTTAGCCCTCAGTGACCCCACCTGTGAACTCAGTGTCCTCATTTTTCTGATTTTACAAAATTCCAAGGCAAGGATCCCATCCATACCTTGAATCCTAATTTTTTATTAAAATTTACTTCTTTCTTAATATTATGGCATAAATCGAACTACTTCATAGTTATTAACCTTTACTAACTTTTTTTTTAAGAGAAAGCTCATCTTGAGTCAAGATATAAAGAAATACAAATACCTAGGTACAATATAGTATTTTTTTTTCATTGAACTTCAGTGGTTTCTAGTAACTTTTCAACTTAACCTTGGTTTTCTTTCCAATGCTAAGGAGAAGAACACCTTCAACTACTTTTTCATGAGGACAATTATTCAGGATCTCTTAGTAACATGCTGCTGTAAGAAGAACATGAAGAGAGTTAAATAGGCACTCACACTGACCTTGAGTAGTTTATGATCTAAGTAGAACATTATGATGCAGAAATATATCTTCAGGGAACACAATAGAGACTTTACATTACTTATGTGTTTAAATTATGTGCAAGCAAAAAGGTAAGGGAATTTAATTCAGTGATGAAGAAGGGAAGAACTTGAGTTTGAGGGAAAGTATCAAAGATTAGCTATGAGCTTGGAAAGACTATTTGAAGTATAAACTGCTTTAGAAGTATCTTTCTAGAAAGAAAAGCATTTCAGTGAATTGGGACTAGAAATTTCAAGCAGGAGGATTTATCTTAGGAGATATCAGGTATGTGAATGATGTTGTCTGTGAATATATTTGCCTATAAAACATGTTAGGTTGGATGATAAAGTGTACATGTTTTAGTTGTTAATAGAATATAAGTAATAATATAAGACTTGAAGTACATATTACAGGATATATAAAAAAGTGGATCAATGTAGAAAATAGGGAGGAGCCATTAAGCAATACAATAAAAGTGTACTTGGGGAGATTTATTGGAATGTGTAATTTGGGTCAGGTGATGGAGAACTATAAATACTAAGAGCAGGTCAGCATAACTCTCATTTTAAAGCAAAAAATCTGGAAAGGGGAATATAAGTATGTCATATGAGCTGTTTCCTTTTTCTGGTCCACAAGCCAGTCTGCCTGTAAGCCCTCATTATCTTCAATTTCCTTTCTGTCCTCAGTGCTCCCCCTTCCCTTCCATGTAGTATGTCTTTTTCAAGCTGATTTAGCATTCCCATGTTCTGGATAAAAGAACATAACCTGGCTTGTATCTTGTTTCTAAAATACTGTTGCAACTCAACCAGTGACAATCATAAACTAATACCCTACAGATTCACCCAAACCAGGCTACGTGAAAGAGCAAAGGGCAAACTTCTGTTGTCACAATAATTGGTTTAGTTCTATTCAGAGGAAGACTCCTTGTGATTTATATCTGGAATTCCTACAGCTTACCCAGGTCACCTAAACCTAAAGAACAAACATACATTCAAATGCAATTTCCAGTTTTTCACATTACATAAATTATGTTTCTCTTTTGAAGCTCAGCTCAACCCTTCCCCTTGTACAAAGCTTCCTCTGAGTATTTTATCTGACAACTATAAAACCCTCCTCTGAATTCCTGAGTTTATTCTTCTCAAAACTTTGAGTTATATTCTGCTCAACAAATAGGTTGCCTGGGCCTTTAGAGGGGTAACTGAGCCTTAATCTTTTCTATTGCTTCCTTAACTGTGGTTTACACATGAGAAGGATATCATTTATATGTTCATAGTAAGACTTCATTCTGATTTATGAGCTCTCTATCCCAGTTTTTAGTAATTAGAATCATCTTGACATGGGTTTCAAACCACAACAATCCATGGATAAAGTGCTGTTCACATCATTCCTCCAACCCACTGCCATTTAGGAAAATCATACCAAATTTTCTGCCTTATGCAATAAGCTGACAATTTCTGCGACTTCCTCCCTGTTTCGCTCATTTAAGGAAAAAAGACAGACTAAGAAATGAAATTCTTTGAACTGCCTCCAAGAAAAATCCCACTTAAATCCTCCATATTATTAACCAAACTCCAAACCTGAAAGGATTAGTTTTGCTTTGAAACTTCAAATCCGCATGTTCCTGAATAGTTTGAGCTTGACAAGTCGTATCCTTCACCATTTCTCATTCTTGGCAACTCCTGATCCTGTTGAGGTTATAGGGAATATGATGGGGGCAGGACTGAGGAAAGAGATGGGGTGAGTGCTGTCGAGGGGGGGAGTTCAAATTTCTCAAATATTCTACAACTTCAGGTTCATCCTAGAAAGAAAATGAATGAATGGTTGAACAGGGAAAGTGATTGCTGTACTCTACCAAAAATAAAACTGTTATTAATATTTTATCAACTTGCTCTCAACTGGGGCTGTTATATTCCCCTTATGGAACATCTTTAGAAAATGGGCAGCCCCCAGCCAGTTTCCACCTCCAGTCATTGCACTTTAGGCTCTCTTCCCTATAACATAGCACTCAGTGTATCTTTATTCTAATGTGGGTAATAATACATCTATATTATTTAAACTTAAAGAAGGAGTTAAAAGGAAATACAAGTAAGAATGCAAAGTTTTCTGGAGAAGATAAGAGCTAATTGTATTGTTTTGTTTATGAAATGATCAGTACTGTTGATTCCATTAAAAGCAAATTCTATCATTTTAAAATGTTGGCTTATGCTATAATATTATCTTCCTACCTCTACCATCTCCTCTCAAAGTTTTGAAGAAGAGTGAAGGTGCTATGTACAGAAATGAAAATGAACATTGTGTCCATCTTCCCCTTCAGCCTACATATGGAGAAAGAGGCAGAATCACTCTGAAGGTTTACTCATGACAGGAGAAGAGACATCTAAGTTTGATGACAAAGTAATTTCAAGAAATTAACTTTGATTAATTTATCTGACCTTGCTTTAAGAGGTACAGTTGTGTTGAGTCCACAGAGAGCTGCAGCCAAGCAGTGCCTTGACTGGTGACTCCAGCAAATGCAGTGGTCTGCTATGATTGTTCTCTTTCCTATACATAGGGTGATGCTTCCCCTTTTCCTACTTTTCTTTTCTTACAACATAGGTATGTTGTTTGCGTGGAAATACCTGTTTCCCTCTTTCCCTTGCTAACAGGAAAACTGAAATGACAAGAACCAATTCAACCATGGACTTTCCCAGCCACTGAGCTCATAATAGCTTACTAGTCCAGGTGTCATGCACTGGTGTGAATACTTTAAGGAGTAAATATTGAAATACTGAAAGTGGAATGACCTCTACTATAAACCTTATCCTCTGTAAAGAGTTGTTACGCCATATTACTGAGCAAGGCCCATGTAGGGTCTTTCCCTGTTTTATCACCTTCTATGGAAAGAATTTTTCCCCCCAGTGGCAGTCACTGTCCATAGTTCCCAATCACCTGTATTCTTATTACCATTCTAAATCCTTTTGTTGGTATTTGATATTGTTAACATTTAATTATCTGTTTAGCAGTCTTCACTGACTGCTGCCTCTATATGCTAAGCACTGGGGAAAACCCTAGAAATGTAATGATGGGCAAAACCCAATCTTATTCCTACCTACATGGTACTTATAGTTAAGTTTGGAAGAAAGAAATAACCTAATCATACAAACTGTATCTGAATTTAGTGCTTCAGCAAATGCATGGTACAATCAAAATACTACATTTCATCAATGCATTGTGTGTTTTACAGGATGAAGTGATAATTAAACTTAGAACTAATAGGAAGAGTAAGTGATACCTATGGAATTCAGGTGAGGGTGGAAGAGAAGTACAAAATGTTTTAGGCAAAGTAGGATAGCCAAATTTATCAAATAAAAATACAGGATGTACTTCTTCTTCTGTAAAGATGAGGTAGACATAATTTTCCCTATTCTTTCTGCTAAACACAGCTAAAAACCTTGATCATTACATATAAAACAAATATAAGGAGACTCTGAAAGATAGAGAGAAGGCAGCAGACTGGATAGGGACTTTAGGACCCAAAGAACAACATGGTGGTGAGTTCCAAGGGATTGTTTTTTATCTCATACATTCTATATTTGGAGCTAAAGAATGAGAAACCTGGGAAATTACAATAGCACAAACAAGAAAGAGCCTCAAGAAAAGCCTACTCTCACTAGCCAAAAGATCAGGAGGGGGACTGACTACGAAGGGATAAAACCTTTAGAAAATAATTGATCCTCTGTAGCTAAACACTGCAGAAGTATTTGTGGTTCTATTTCCACTCATTATAGCAGGAGAAAGGTGAGTGATGAGCCTAGACTTCTACTTGACTTCTGATTACAAGGCTATAATGAGGTACATTAACATCTTTGCCACGGTAGTGTCAGGGATGGCCAAATATGGATCTGGGATTTCCATCCCTGATGACTGGTAATAAGGTCACTCCTTACTCCACTATTCCATATTATCAGTAGAAATGATGTGGAAAGCCTGGGCCTTTACCCCAACCTACCAGTAACAATGCACACCTCCTACTGAGGTTTTGTCAGGTGAGGTCTATTAGAGTCAGGGCTTCCACCATATCAACCAACAGTATAAATGCCACTCCCCACTATCTTGTCAGTAGAGACCACATAGGAAGTAAAAATTACCATCCCTATCCAACAGTAATAAGGAGGCACTCCTTCCCTCCTCCATGTACCTTTGATAGCAATGAAGAGAGAGTACAAAATTTGGACTTTTCTCTGTATCTGGTGGTAATAAGGTAATAGCTTCTCTTCCCTTGCTGGTACAGTGTCACAGGAAGTTAGCTAAAACAACAACAAAAAACTTTAAATATAATCCTGAGTCTCATTAAAAAATAATGTCCAAGTTTCATTTGAAAATTTTTGTCATACTAAGAACCAGGAAGATCTCAAAGTGAATGAAAAAAGACAATCAATAGATGCAAGGACTTAAGAAGATGGAATTAGAGTTCCCTAAAAAGATTTTTTTTTTTTTAAGATTTTATTTATTTGACAGAGATCACAGTGAGAGAGGGAACATAAGCAGGGGGAGTGGGAGAGGGAGAAGCAGGCTTCCTGCGGGAACATGGGATCATGACCTGAGCCAAAGGCAGACACTTAAACGAATGAGCCACCCAGGCACCCCCCTAAAAAGATTTTTAAAAACAGCTATAATAAAAAGGCTTTAATGAATAATTATGAACACATTTGAAACAAATAGAAAAATGGAACATCTCAGTAAAAAATGACTCATTAAAAATTGAAAATATAAAGAAAAATCAAATGGAAATTTCAGAATTGAATACAATAACTGATGTGTAATGCTCAGTGAATAGGCTCAACAGCAAAATATAGGAGACAGAGGGGAAAAAAATAGCAAGCTGGAAGATAAAAATGGAATAACAAAGAAACCCATGCCAAGACACATCATTATTAAACTGAAAACTAAGGGGGACAAAACCTTGAAAGCACCCAGATAAAAATGACACCTTACCTGTAGAGTAAAAACAGTTGGAATGGTTGTATTTCTCTTATCAGGGAACCAAGAAACCAAGAAGGAACTGTCTACCCAGGATAATCCTACCCAGCAAAATATCCTCCAGAAATGAAGGGAAATTCAAGATAAATGAAGGAAAACCAAGAAAACTGATTGCAGCAGACATACCCTAAGAGAATGTATAAAGGACGTTCTCTAGAGAGGAAGGAAACAATAAAAGAAGGAGCACTTGAATCCCTGGGATGAAGAAGGATCATGATAAGGAAAAATACGGGTGAATGCAATAGGCTTTCTTTCTCCTCTTGAGTTTTCTAAATTATGTTTGGTAGTTGAAGCAGACAACAACAAAAACAATGCTGTGTGATGTTTTGAATATATGTGGAGGAGATATTTAAGGCTATATAAACAGTGAAGGGTAAGGAGGGATAAATGGGGTAATATTTCTCTTCTCTATCAAACTGGGAAAACAACACCAAAAAACTCTAAGTTACATTTGTATAATTTAATATCTAGAGCAAACCTCAAAGAGATATACTCAAAATCACTATAAAGGAGAATTTAAATGTTTAAGTAACTTACACAAAAGGCAGGACAAAAGAAATCAGAGAACAAGAAACAGAGGACAAGCAAAATACAAAAATATCAGACTACATAAAATTATATTAAATGTAAATGAATTAAATACATTAAGTAAAAGGTAGAGATTGGCAGAGTCAATTAAAAATATCCAACTGTATGCTGTCTACACAAAAATCACTTCAAATATAATGATACAGGCAGATTAAAAATAGAAGAATGGACAAAGATATAAAGAGTTTAATTTTAAAAAGCAGGAATGGCTATTTTCCTATCAGATAAAACAGAATTCAGAGCAAAGTAAATTATCCAGAGAGAGAGGAACATCTTATAAGGATAAAAGGTCAGTCTATGAAGAAAGTATAGCAATTCTAACTTTGTATGCACCAAACAATAGATAGGCCAAATATGTGAAACAGAAACTGATAAAATTGAAAAAAGAAATAGACAAACTGATAATTACACTTGGAGATCTCAACAATCCTTTCTGAACAATTGATAAAATGAATAGACAGAAAGTGAGTAAGGATATAGAAGAACTCAACATTAGCATTAACCACAGGGTCTATTTGACATTTATAGAATATGCAACAATAGCAGAATACATATCCAAGTGTCCATGGAATATATGTCAAGACAGATTATATCCTGGGTCACAAAACAAACCTCAACAAAGGTAAAAAAAAATGTTCTCTGATTAAAATGGAATCAAAGTGGAAATTAATAAGAGAAAGAGAAAGATAACTGGAAAATCTCCAAACACTTATAAACTATATAGCCTATGGGTTGAAGAAGTCTCAAGGGAAATGAAAAAAAATGTATTGAATGAAATTGAAAGTACCTATCCAAATTTGTAGAATATAACTAAAGCATTCCTGTGAGGACAATTTATAGGACTAAATGCATATATTGGGAAAGAGGAAAAGTAGCCAATTAATAACTTAAGCACCCAGCTCAGGAACTTAGAAGAACAACACAAAGCAAGGAAAATAAATAAATAATAAATATAAGAGTTAAAGTAAATGAAAACAGAAAAATAATACAGAAAACCATTGAAACAGTTGGTTGTTTGAAAAAAAAAAAATCAATAAAACTGACAAACCTCCAGCAAAACTGACAAAGAACAAAGAGAAAACACAAATTACCAATGTTGGGAATGGACTGGTATATCATTACTGACTCAGCGGACACCAAAAAGATGAAAGGGAAAACTATAAATAGCTTTACACATTTACATTTGGTAACTTAAACAAGTAGACATTTACTTTGAAAAACACAAACTACCACAACTCACCCAATATGAAATAGATCATTTGAATGACCCTATACCTACTACTGAAATTGACTTCATAATTTTACAAGTTCCCAAAAAGAACCCCCCTGCCCTATATGGTTTCACTGGAGAATCTACCAAATGTTCAAGGATGAAATAATAGGAACTTTCTGGTATCTCTTTAATAAAATAGAAGGAACACTTCCTAAGTCAGTCTATGAGACCAGCATTAGTCTGACACAAAAACTGGATAATGATATTAGAGAAAACTATAGACCAGTATCTCTCATGAACGTTGATGTAAAAATCCTCAAAAACATATTAGAAAATTAAACCCAACAGTGTGTAAAAATAATTATCCACCATGACCAAGTGGAATTTATACTATGGATACAAGGCTGGTTCAATGTTCAAAAATAAATAAATGTAATCCACCATTTTGACAGACTGAAGAAAAAATATTCATGATCATATCAATTGATGCATGAAAAACATTTGACAATGTTCAACATCCATTTATGATAAAAATTCACAGAAGAGCAGGAATGGAGAGGAATTTCCACAGCTGATAACATTTACAGGATATCTGTAGCTAACATTACATAATTACAGGTAAAAGATTGAAAACTTCCTAAGATCAGGAACAAGGCAAGGGTATCAACTTCTTTTTGTTTTTTTTTAAGGATTTTATTTATTTATTTGACAGAGAGAGACACAGCGAGAGAGGGAACACAAGCAGGGGGAGTGGGAGAGGGAGAAGCAGGCCTCCCGTGGAGCAAGGAGCCAGATGGCGGGGCTCGATCCTACGACCCTGGGATTATGATTTGAGCCGAAGGCAGATGCCTAATGACTGAGCCACCCAGGCATCCCAAGGATATCAACTCTTACCATTCTTATTTAACATAATGCTGGAAGTTTTAGGCAGTGAAATAAGGAAAACAAATATGTTAAAAAAAAAAAAAAGACAAAAAAGAAGAAATAAAACTGTATTTACATACATGATTATGTAGAAAATGTCAAGGGTTTTAAAAAACATAAAGAAAAAGAAGGGGTGCCTGGGTGGCTCAGTCAGTTGAAGGTCTGACTCTTGATTTCAGCTCAGGTCATGATCTCAGATTTGTGGGATTGAGCGCTGTGTTGGGCTCTGCACTCAGCATGGAGTCTGCTTGTCCCTCTCCTTCTCCTTCTAAGCACACTCTCTCTCTCTCTCTCAAAAAAACAAAACAACAACAAAAAACCTTTAAAATATAAAAAAATAAAATTAAGAAAAAAGAAAGCAAAAGGAAAAAAGATAATCCTAGAATTATTAAAGTGAGTTCAACAAGGTCACAGGATATAAGAAACATACACAAATCAATTATATTTCTGTATACTATAAATAAATCTGCAGAAACAAAAATTAGAAATTTAATGCCATTTCTAATTATTCAAAAATGAATTTCTTGTGGCGCCTGGGTGGCTCAGTCAGCTGAGTGTCCAACTCTTGATTTTTGGCTCAGGTGGTGATCTCACAGTCCTGGGATCGAGCCCTGCACTGGACTCCATTCTCAGCAGAGAGTCTACTTGGGATTCTCTCCCTCTCCCTCTCCCCTCTGTCCCTCCCTCTGCTCTCTCTCTTTCTCTCTCTCAAATAAATAATTAAATCTTTAAAAAATGAATTTCTTAAGTATAAATCTAACAAAATGTGTACAGAACTTGTATGTTGAAAACTGTACAGTTGATGAATCAAAGATCAAAATAGGGAGACATGCTTTGTTTATGGATTGGAAGACTCAACATAGTAAAGATTTCAAATCTTCTCAAATAGATATACAGGTTTAACAAAATTGCTATCAAAACTCCAGCAAGATTTTTTTTGTAGATATACACAAGATTACTGTAGATTTCCTATGGAATGGCCAAGAAACTAGAATAGTTAAAAATTTTTGATAAAGAAGTAGAAAGTAGGAGGAATAAATTTACTCAAGTACAAGACTTATATAGCTACAGTAATCAGTAGTGTATGGTATTATTGAAGCGATAAACATAGCAAAGCAGTCAAATATAGGAAAAATGGTATGGAGAAATTGGATATCCATATGCAAAAAATTAGTAAACCTTAATCTAGGTTTCATACTTTATACAAAAATTAACTGAAAATGGATCACAGACTTAAATGTAAGTTGTAGAACTATTAAACTTTTAGGGAAAAAATAGGAAAGCATCTTCAGGATCAAGAGATAGGCAAAGAGTTCTTAGACTTAACACTAAAAGCATGAACCATAAAACAAATTGATAAATTTGACTTCATCAAAATTGAAAACCGTTGTACTGTGAAAGACCCTAATAATAGGATGAAAAGATGGAGTATAGAATTGGAGAAAATATTTGTAAACCAAATAATCTGACAACTATCTGGAATATATAAAGAACCCTTAAAATTCAACAGTGAATAAACAGTCCAATCATAAAATGGGCAAAGAAACAAATATTTCATCAAAGAGCACATGAAGATGGCAAAAAAGCACATGAAAAGAATTTCAACAACATTGGCTTAGGGAAGTGCAAATGAAAACCCCCATGAGATAATCACTACACACCTGTCAGAAGGGCAAAAATAAATTTAAAAAAAATCATGACAACACCAAATGCTGCAGAATATGCAGAGACACTGGAACATTCATACATTGATGAGAATGCAAAATGGTGCAGCTGCTCTGAAAAACAATTTGGTAGTTTCTAAAAAAACCTAACTACCATAAGACTAAGCAATTGCAGTTGCACTCATGGACATTTATCTCAGAGAAATTAATTATTTCCATACAAAAACTCATGTGCAAATATTTATAACAGCTTTATTTGTGATGACCTAAAAGTGAAAAGAACCCAATGTCTTTCAAGGAAAGAATGGTTAAACTGTGGTACATACGTATTATGGAATACTATTCAGCAATGAAAAGTAATGGATACTCATACACACAGCAACCTGAATGAATCTTCAGAGGATTATGCTGTGTGAAAAAAGCCAGTTGCAAAAAATTACATGCTGTATTAGTCCATTTAACATTCATGAAATGACATAATTACAGAAGAACAGGTGACTGGTTGTTAGGAATTAAGGAGGGTTAGGGTGGGAGGAAAGTGGGTGTGAATGTAAGAAGGCAACAAGTGGATGTGTGTGGTGATGCAAATATTCTGTATCTTGATTGCACGGTTAGTATCCTGGTTGTGATATTATAATAATTTTGCAGGATGTTATCATTGGAGGAAACTGAGTAAAGAGCACAAGGGATCTTGCTGTATCATTTCTTATATTTTCTAGTGTACCTAAAGTTATCTTAAAATGTCTAATTTATAATACAGGGCACCCAGTTGAATCTAAAAATTTATGGGACATACTTTTAATAAAAGTAATTATTGTTTATCTGAAATTCAAATTTAACTGGGAACTCTATTTTCTCTGGCATCCTTGGGGCAGAAGAAATCTATGCAGTGTTTCAGTGGCATGGAGACCATGGTATGTTAAGAAGTGAAAATGTGGACATGTCCAGGGTACAAGAGACAAATAGGATGTGTTTAGCTGAGTTGTTTAGTCTCACCTAAATTCTTTGCAGAAAAGGGGGGAATACCCAGGTATGTTTATGCAAAAGCAGCATTTCTTTTCAAATTATTATATATATTTATATTGTATATATTTATATATTCCATACATGTATACTATAGTATGTATAATTTAATTTTTAATATTAAATTATTATATTAAATTATTTCATGTACAGACTTCTTGGTCTTCCTTTTCTCTCTGTCATTTTTGATCTTGCTCTCTTTCTAATTCTCTAAAGCACTATTCTAGGGGTGCCTGGGTGGCTCAGTCGTTAAGCGTCTGTCTTTGGCTCAGGTCATGATCTCAGGGTCCTGGGATCTAGCCCCGCATTGGGCTCCCTGCTCCAGCGGGAAGCCTGCTTCTCCCTCTCCCACTCCCCCTGCTTGTGTTCCCTCTTTCACTGTGTCTCTCTCTGTCAAATAAATAAATACAGTCTTTAAAAAAATAAAAATAAAGCACTATTCTATATGCCAGCAGAACTTAGAATTGAAGTAAAAGCTGGGTTTAAAAAAAATAATTTGTTTTATTCCAGCTTGTGCCTTATGAATTATATATTCCTGCTTTAATATTCTAAGACTTTTCTCTTTCCCCAATTGTTTGTAAACACCCCTTCCAGAACTTTAGCTTGACCCTAAACATTCTGGAAGATGAGTCATCTAAACTAATTTTCTAGCTGTTTGCACAGAGGTCTCCTCATCACAAACCTATCCCTGCGGTCTGGGGATTCTAGAGAGGGTATACTTCAGGGTTGCCAGCTTCTTGAAAGCCCCGCAGAAATGGCTTGTACTTTGAGATATGGAGCAGGTTCTGCTTACCGGAGAGAACACTAAGGGACATGTGGGAATGCAGAGGCATCTTCAGCTGTTGTTCATGTTGGAGGTGGCTGGAGTGTTCCTGCCCTCCCAGAAGTGCAAGGCACAAAATGTCATGTAGACATCATCAAGAATGAGACCTTGGTTTATCAGTTATCTTTGCCATTCCTGAGTCTTCTGGGTATTGTGTGCATTGGGTATCTCTCCTATCTGTTCAGCTGGGTCTTTCCTTTGTAAGAGCAGCTTTCTTTTCTCTGAGCTTTTGCTTGCCTAAAATTTTCATAATAAACTTGAATCAAAATGAACAATCTGCGAAGAATATAGAATGACAATGCATTGTACCTTTTCATATTTGAGTCACACAAATAATGAAGAGTGGGTGATAACAGCGCACATTGTTACAGAGCAGTACAAAGGAGCCTCATAGAACTTGTGAAGCAGGGGACCAGTTAGAGTTGTGAACACTTTGTGCTGTTCTGTACCATAGCTATTTTGGAAAATTTATAGCGGGATGACCAAAAGCCTTTGTCTGTAGCATGTGCCCACAGATAAACAAAGTAAAGAAAAACATGTTCCTCCTTTCACTTTGCTAGCTGGCCACGAGGAGCAAATCTTCTGTCCTTATTACCTCTTGGTATTGACCTTTTGGAGTATATTTTTAATTGAATTGAAAAGGCTTTACCTAGGAATAGCAATTTTTTTTTTTATAAAACTAAAACTGCTGCATTAATTTATTATCTAGCAGGCAGAACGCATTGATGGTAAAGAACTTGATGAACGAAAATTGGGTACAATTCTGGGTGCCTGAGTGGCTCAGTCGTTAAGCGTCTGCCTTCGGCTCGGGTCCTGATCCCAAGGTCCTGGGATTGAGTCCCACATCGGGCTCCTTGCTCCATGGGGAGCCTGCTTCTCCTCTGCCTCTGCCTACCCCCTCTATCTCTCATGAATAAATAAAATCTTTAAAAAGAAAAAAAAAAAGAAAATTGGGGACAATTCTGAAGCATGGTCAGCAGAGCCAGTGCATTGCCAAAAATGATGAGGGTGGTGTCTGATACTGGGGTTGGCACATGGTTAGGTACTCAGTGAACATTTGCTGAATGAGTCAGAAAAGAGGATAGCTCTGAAGATACATTTCACCCACTTTATGATTTTGCCACCACCAAGCTTATATGAAATTGTAAATGCTTTTAGCTGAAAACAGTGTCTTGCAGCATCTATAACTTCTGCATTATTGACATCTGGATTCCCCTATACCTTTCTAGAGCTCTGAAGTATGTCCAACACCTCATTATTTTATATCTGCATGACTTGATAATTTCCTAGAAATTTCCTTGATTCCATTTTTCCATTTTTTCCCCTTTTTGAATTATCCACTCTGGAGTTGACTTTCACAAAGCCCAACTTTTAACTTCTCATATGATTTAACATAAGCAACAATGACTCCTCATTGCCTGTAGGAAATAGTCTTTAGGATGATCTTTATATGCCCATAAATATCTGACTCAAACTACACTACTAACCATGCAATTGTTCACACATTGCTTCTAAAGCAATATTAGTGGTCTGTTCATGTGCCCAAATTTGCCTTTCCCATCCCTTGATTAAAATCCTAAACTTTCTGTAAATTTCATCTCTCATCTCTTCTCCATTAGATCTTTTCCACTTCCAGTTCTCAGTACGTGGTGATCACTTTCCTTTAGAACTTCTGTAGTATTTATAGTTACACTGCTGATGTGGCATATTTTATAACTTATCTCCCACTGCCATGTATCTTTAAAATTCTATATTATGGTGCCCCAAGTAGATTATAAGCACCTGCCTTGGGGACTTTATTTCATAATTTTTTTTTAACTTCAACCCTCAGCATAATTTTGTTCATTTAATAGGGTCCCAAGAAAATGTTTTCTTTTCTTACCCCTGCCCCCTTTATATCTCATGATTCAGTAGGACACATTCCCAGAAACATCATTGCAAATGCATGGCCCACTGGTGGCAAGAAAATGATTTTATCTTTAGATGTGCTGACAGGTGGTCAGCTCTCTGGACCTGCCACATCTGTTACCAACTGCTAGTCAGGAATCCCATTTCTTGTGCCTTCCTGAGCTTTAGGGACATGGAAGAAGAGGTACCAGCTAAGAGACGCCTAAGACTCCATGTGCCGAATCATATCTTAAGTGTTACAGTGAGCAACACGGCTCAGCAGGGGGATTTTGTTCCCAACTGAAAGCTTGACAGCAAAGAAATCCTTCATGCTTGCACATGCGATGCAGACCAGTGAAGCCTCAGTTGAGGTATTTATTTTCCCCTTGGAAGCCACTGCCATTAGATTGAATAATGTAGGAGCGTCTCAGTGGTCTCCATACTGATAGGAGAGTATGCTATTGTCTGTATTCTGTAACAGAAAATAAGAAAAGGGTGTGGGAAAGATGTGGCTAAAAACTCTGGATTTTTTTTTTCTTTTGGTTAGTATAGTTTTAGACTTTTACATGAATTACATAAGTTTTTATTATAGTGCTGATATAGTCAGTACACCAATATATGTCCCAGACAGTGTATATGTAGAGCTGTATGCTAGACAGTAGGGATAGGGAAAGATCCAGAGGGGAGAAATATCTTCTACATTTAAAACAAACAAAAAACACTTGTCAGTACACATAGAGAAGTATGAGACAAATTTTATAGAGAACTTAAATGGGAGTCCACAGTTCTGTACTTTAGAATCAAGAGTCTAAATTATGTTCTGACTTGCATTTCCTGGGAGGCCTTAGAAGAACCAGTGACCTTCCCTGAGCCTTAGTTTCCTTAGTTCTGAAACAGAAATGATATAACCTCCTTGACAAATACATAGGGTTGATACAATTTGATAGAAGAATAGTTTGTGAACTATTAAAAATAATGTAAAAATAAGATGTTATATTTGCTGCTATTATACTAAGAGGGAGAGTCTAAGCTAGGGGTTGTCCAAGCTGGGAAGTGTTAGAAATGACAGGCTTTTTGAAGCAATAATATTTAGGAAGAATTTCTGAATATGCCAATGGTTACTGTGTCAGTAAAGAGGAGGAAGAAAGACATTTTAAACTGTAATTCCCATCACAGAATTGTCCTGAAATGGTACATTTAACCAAGATTATGGTGATGATTCTTAGGTATCAGAAAACAATCAACAAATATCTTTGTCTGGTTTCAGTCTAGTGCTATGTGCTAAGGATCATAGTGATGAACCAAGCATCATTGGGCCTCAAGGAGTTTACAGAGAGAAGGAAATCATTACCCTAAATGAGTCAGTTGATCTGAGTTTGACCAGAGGGATGAAAATTTGAGGATGTGCACATTTGAACTTCTCATTTCATCCTACTAATAATCAAATATCAAATAGTTCCATTTTAATTTTATTTAAATTTAACTAATATATTAATATATATTATATATTAAATGTATAATTATTTATATGTTTATATTAAACATGTTTATTATATGTTTAATATATAAAATTATTTAAATTTAATAATTTACTTGAATTTGTTATATTTTGTTTCCTATTTTAAATTTTTTTTTTTTTAAGATTTTATTTATTTGCGAGAGAGAGAATGAGAGACAGAGAGCATGAGAGGGAGGAGGGTCAGAGGGAGAAGCAGACTCCCTGCTGAGCAGGGAGCCTGATGTGGGACTCGATCCCGGGACTCCAGGATCATGACCTGAGCCGAAGGAGTCGCTTAACCAACTGAGCCACCCAGGCGCCCTCTGTTTCCTTTTTTTAACCCATAGTTCTCAAAGATTATTCAGTCGATGTGATTTTTTCTAAGCAATAAATGAACATTATAAGAAGCCTTTATCACAATCTGAAATCTGAAACATCGTTTTGAGTTTTATAAAATATGCTCACAAATACTGCCAGACTTTGGATCATACCGCAGAACAAACTCCAGCATTATGGAGTAGGCAGGAAAAGATCAAGATCTGAAATAAATGTGCCCCTGAGGTTAAGGAGGTTCTGCCAAAAAAGGATATTCTATACTCAGCATCTGAATGGTCTGTTGGAGGGCATGGACATGTCCAAATAGGTCAGCAGAACACCATAATGAACATTCTGGCAGATTTTTACCAACACTTAAAGAGTCAAATGGGACAGCAGTTTGTTACAATGGGTAGAATGCATGTCTATCATTAGGAAACTTGATCAGGCAAGGCAGGCCTAAAAGCTAGAAGGGCCATGGTGTCAGGCAGGTCGTCTGGACCCAGGCCAGCGAACAAAGTGTAGTGAACTATTTGCCTCTCAGGTTCAAGTCTTATTCTGTGCCTTTTCTTGTGCTGTTTTCTCTACTATCTGCCACACTGTTGTTGCCCAACTCATTGTTCAAGAAGCCTCTCAGAGCATCTGCCAGACTGACTCAATGTCTCTTTTCTGTGGCCTCATAACATCTTATAAATGTACCACTTTATGTTTTCTTTTTCACTTGACTGTATCTCCCTCCTCCACATCTCAGGACCTAATCAGTGCCTAGCACACAATGTCACTTAATTTTTAAAGAATAAGATGCATGGATAGATGGGTGGATGGGTGGATGGACAGAGGAAACTAACTGAAGAGGACTAGAAGATGAACTTGGGCATAAGGGCAAAATTAGAATTGGAATTTAAGGTTAAACCCAATAATCATCAAAAGTGGTATTACAGTGACTTTCAAAATGTTTTGGCAAGACTCAGTAAATGTATCATTTTCAGATCAGGATTGGTCTAAAGGCACAGCTGACAAGGTTAAGTGAGTTTTCAAGGTCCTAGAGCTGGTAGGTGGCAGAGAAGTATTCAAATGCAAGTCAGTCTAACTCTGCATATCCATACTTTCCATTTCCCATGCCATGTAATTTTCACAGGACAGAGGAAGCATAGCACATTCAGAATTACTAAGACCAAAAACCTCAAATTATATAAACTTGCAATTTATGATGCCAAAAAATCATTTTAAGGAATATTCCTTCTTGAAAATATTAACCATAATGGCTAAAATAAATCAGGTAACCCAAATGTCCTTCACTAGATGAATGAGTAAATAAACTGATACATGCAGATAATGGAATATTATTCAATGGGGTGATCATGCTGGAAGGTTTGGTCAAATATAAGAGGACAGTTGGGAGTCAAGTTTCTTGCTGTTGGAGAAGTTACAGTTATTGAAATGGAGAAGACTTGTATGAACTCTATTACTAGACTTGGAGTTATCAGTGCAATGTAATGGAGATGAGAGAGATAGAGAGATGTGCACACATGGGTGTATGTAAGGGAGATGTGTGTGAATTTCCTAGCTCTGTCCACTGAAATGACATGGGAAAAGCAATAATGCAATAGCATGAGAGCCAATATTTTGGGCTTCTAACTACTGTTCTACAACTAAAAGAATCAGGGATCTTTGTAGAAATGCCTCATTCTAGGACTGGGGCAAGGGAAGTATGGAAGGAGTCTGAACAATCTTCTGTCACAAAGGGAAGATGTACTCAAAGAATGATGGGGACAGGTGAAAAAGGCAGAGAAGCCAACTCCAGTGAGCTTCCACTGGGCAATCTGGGGCAATTTGAGTATCAAAATAAATGATGGTAAGAGATTATAACCTCTTAAGTAAAATAGGTGACCACAAGTTTCTTGTGGTATAAATTAATTAATTAATAGAAAGATTGTTGTGGGATGGGATATTAATATAGTTTCAAATAAACTCCTTTCAAAATACTTATTTACAAAAGGAGAATATTATCTTCATAGTGGAAAAGCTTGGCAGACTCTAATTAAGGGGTCAACATGAATCATTATTGGTACAAATTGAAATGATATGTTACCTGATAGGCTGTTAAGAGAACCCAGCATCACTTTTTCATTGTCCAGTCAGTGATGCATAACCTCATCTAATCATGACATGAGGAAGCTTCACATATACTCTGATTGAGGAATATAC
The DNA here is from genome assembly GCF_011800145.1 of Mirounga leonina. Taxonomy (NCBI): domain Eukaryota; kingdom Metazoa; phylum Chordata; class Mammalia; order Carnivora; family Phocidae; genus Mirounga; species Mirounga leonina. Next base: position 33,554,799 of record NW_023270854.1, on the reverse strand, counting down.
TACAAAATATCTGCCCTATAGTCTTCAAATTGTTGAGTTCGCAAATGTCAGGGTTAAAGTAAGAACTATTTCAGACACTGATAGCTAAAGAGACATGAAAACTAATGCAATGTGTGATCCTGAGCTGGATCTTTTTACTTAAGGACAGTATTAGGACAATTCATGAAAGTTGAATGAGGTCAGTATGAGATAGTAGCACTGTATCAATGTCAATTCTCTGATTTTAATTGCTGTTTTGGTTACGTAGGAGAATTTCCTTGTTGCAGGAAATAAATACTGACGCATTCAGGGCTGATGTAGCATCTGTTAGGCAACTCATTTTGAAATGGTTCAGGAAAAAAGTTCTTTGTACTCTACTTGCAAATTTCAGTAAGTTTGAAATTATTAAAAAAAATTTTTTTTTTAAGCAAATTGCCTTCAGTCTCCAAACCCAGACAATTTAAAACCTTGACAGGTGTGAAAAGTTTATGAGCCATTTAACTGGCTCTGGTCTACATTTCTAAAAGTTTGTATTTTGATCTGGAACTTGACATTAGCACTTGATATTTTAGGATCTTGGGAGAAATTATATCTTATCATGCTTTTACACTCAAATAGTAAATCCAAAACTTAATAAATCCAGACAGAAATGAAAATCATTAAGCATTTTAAAACATCAATTTAGGCTCGATCAGTCACTTGCTGGGCTTTTGCCTGGCAAATCTATGTGTTCAATTGTGAATTAATAGAAGAAAGTAAAGAATGTGTACAAAATACTGGGAATGTATTACTGACTGACCAGTTCTAAGGATGGTATTATTGTTCAGAACGCACAGTCTGCTGAGTTTTTATAAACACACACACACACACACACACACACCTGTGAAACTTACACAACAATCAAGATAATGAACATACCTGTCATCCCCAGAAGTTTCCCCTTTCCCCTAGGTAATGCTTCTCTCCTACCCTTCCCACTCTCACTCTTTTCTTCTTGGGTGTCCATGACCTGAAGGCAAAAATAAGAACTGTATAACTATGGGAGAAGTGGGGGATAAAATTGGGAAAATAATGAGCAATTAGCAGGTAAAGGCAACAGGAGTTTTCTTGGTTGGTATGCTTGAGTGTGCTGATCTCAAATTAATTTTGCCTCAATTTTGGGGGGTGTGAGAAATGTAGTGAGGTGGAAGAGATCCATCTAAGTCCTTAAATGTAAACCTTGAGCTCCAAATTAACCATTGTCTATAGAGACCAGTGCTCAGAATAGTGTTGTGATTCCCTTTCTTCTACCCATCCTTGTTCAGGAAACCTGACTGGAGGAATGGTGATTGAAACAGCAAGATACAGGCATTTCTAGGTCCCAAGTAAGTAACATCAGCAGAACAAACATAAAACCTACACTGTAATTCCTGGTATGTGCTATATAGCTAGAGAGCCAACTGATCACTAAATCAGAGTTCACTGATTTGGCTTTCAAGTTTTCATTTAGCGTAATAAAGCTTCAGCATCAATCAGCTGATAGATTATAAAGGAATTACCCATTTATAACACATATTATGATGATTACATATTTAAAATTTTTCTTTTGAACAAAAAGTTGCCGTGTCTCATTGAAAAAAAATAGGCTTCTTGTACACACAAATAATAGAATGTATGGGTTCAGAAAGGTTCTTGCCAAGGGGAAGACATGTTTAAAATATTTAAACAAATGTATCTATATGCTGAGACATCTGGAAGGAAACAGCTTGAGAGTCGCTTTGCCCAGAAATCTAGTATGGAGTTTGGATATGTGGAATAGGCATTGAAGTCTTAGAACTGCCTTCATGCTTGAAATGGGTCATGTTCTGACATCTTTCTGGTATATTTTAGCACAGATGGGGAATTGTGGAAACCCAGAATATCATAACAGACATCACAGTGCCCAAACTAATATATTATGGTATTGGCAGAAGAGTTTATGAATTATTTTATTGTTTATTCCCATCTAGATAAATTTAAGTATATGTCACAAATTATACTTTGCCTTTTCTAATTCTTATCAAGATTGCTTTCCTTGGAAAAACTCTATTTTAGATTCCTAGCTTTTCCTATCAGATGAAATCATAAGAGACTACCAAGCTCCAGTTACTCATTTTATAGATGCTCTTTGCCTTGCATTTTGTAAATGGAGTTAAATTGCATGTTTGTTTCTTCCTAATCCTAATATAGCAAATTATTAAAGGGAGCAGCTTAGGTCAGAGCTTGAAATTTCAGGGTGCTCCATAATGTATATTGTTGTCAGCAAGTCCTTTTACTCAACTATAGATCCAAACAGTAAACCAGAAATAGGCAAGACCTCTTAACTCAAGCTCTAATTAAAACACATTGTGCTTATTTATCACACTTTCTTGAGGCACTGAAGAAGACTATTTATAATGACTAGAACATTCCAACTAGCAGAACAGAAGAGCCCTGATAACAACAAAATGCCTGGCAGACTACACCCCACACATCCCCTTGCCTGCCCAAGATCCTGGGCTAACCACCTATCAACAACTCCCATCCGTGCTCATGTGCTCTTTGCCTGCTCTCTTGCACATACCCGCCCTGAACCTCTCCTTATAAAACTTCTAGGTGTCCATCTTGTGTGTGGATAGGCGGATTGTTAAGGCTTGAGCCTGCTACCTCTCCTGGCTCCTGGCATCTGAAATAAATTTTCCCCTTTCTCTTTTCCAAACCCTCATCTCTTGAATTATTGGCTTCTCTTGTGATGAGTTTGTCCCAGTTTGTTAAGCAACATTGGCAAACGCAGCCAGGAGGTATGTTTTCGATTTGCCCATCCCCCTTGGGATTCCCTGGGAGGGAGCAGTTGGCTGCTTAGCACACTGGCTGACCTGTTCCTTTCTGGAGTTAGTGGCTATGGCTATGATAATTGATCAGTAACATTGTCAGGGAACCAGAATGTCCCGTCCCTTTTTTTGTAGATCAAGAATTCCTGTCCCCTTCAAGGTCCTTCTTACTGGACTAAAAATAAAATCAACATGGCACAGATTAATAGGGAAAACTCAAATTTAATAGTGTACATACAGGGAATCCACACACACGTGGAAATTCCAAAGACAGTCAGGCAAACTGAGTTATATATGTCATTCGAAACTAAGGAAAAGGGGATAGGGGTCTGGAACTTCAAAGAGAAGGAATGCAATTCACAGGAAAATTAAAAAAAAAAAAAGGTAATGTTTGGTAAACAAATGTTTGTCCTGCCATATAGATAGCTTACTCAGATCAAATTTATCTCTTGTCATAAGCCTTATTCTGGAAAGATCCTCCAATTTAGATTATTCTGTGTAGTTAAGGGAGGGGAAAAAAGTTTCTCTTGAGCCAGCAGAGTCTCCTCTCTATTGCCTTCAGCTCAAAATAATCCACATGCCAAAATGGCCCATCTTGGAGCAGCCTGCCCTCAGCGCCTACAGCATAATGAGGATTGAAAGAACAACCTAAAGAAGGCCTAGCAATATGCCCAAAAAGGTTACAGAGAAGGTTCTTAGTAAAATTCAGCTTGTATGTGGTTTTAACTGCTTTGGGGAAACTTCTCCCCAGCCTTGGGTTAATATAGTTCCATGTCTTTTCACAATTACTAGTGTAACCAAACAAATGTGAGTTTGCTCCTTGGTGAGTCACAGATAGAAATTACACTAGGTTGAGTTGTCACACAAAGTAACTTTATTTGCAGCAAATAAGGAGATCACGGAATAACTTCCAGAACTGTGACTTCCTGAGCAAGGGTGAATGGGTTCCTTTTACTTAGGGTTAGGATAAATATTTAGGTAGAGAAGCCTTGTCATCATACAGAGAGGGAGGCATAAGGTTGCTCATGGACCTTAAGGAAACATGTCTATACATACATTGTGTATTATGTAAATGAGGCTTGTGCTCTTCCTTGGGCAGAGATTTGAGTATTATAATGAGGTTGGGGGTTTAGCTCAAACTGGTCTGCATTGTCTGGGCCACAGGCGCTCTTCCTCTGGTCAGTCATTATTACTTGAGGGGTAGTTTTGATTTCCATCATGGGATGTTACGCCCATAGGGTCTTTTGCATGAGTTAATTGATAAACTGGAAAGAAGAGCTTAAGGAAAAATGTGGGACTAAAGTCAGTGGGTACAAGCAGGTGAGCAGTAAAAGTCAGGTCTTGAGCTCTAGCTGGTCACACTACCATGCAATTTTGAAAAACCTTTAGGCCCTCAGTTTGTCTTTTAAAATATTGTGTCCAGGACTGAACCACAGTGTCCTGGGCATGGTTGGACCTAAAATGAAAAGGTTGGTCCTGTGCTTACTTACCTGCCTTCTAAGAAACCTCTCCCTTTGTTCCCTGTCTTAGAATCATATTGCATGAGACATCTTGACTATCTCCAATTAACAAACCACTCTGCATTCTGCTTAGAAAGGACCTCTTGTTTGTAGTATGATTTCAAGGTCCAGAGTGATAGTGGTTAGAGGATTTGAAAATGGATTTTTAATAAAAGAGTCTGGAGAATGCTATAGAGGTTGTATTTTTTTAGTGAAGTATGTTTCCTAGCTGGTCTGTTTTACATGTGTAGGGGAACAGAATTTGCCACCCCAAAATATATCTCTTTGGCATAAGGATTATTTTAGGCTGATTATTTTTAAGAAACTGCAAACATCGGAGAAGCTCTGAAAACCAAGAAGTTATTCTTTTATAGGAGACATTTATGCGTTTAAGGGAAATCTCTGTTTATAAGGGTGTCTCCTTAGCTATACCAGAAAGAAGGAAGGGAGTGACTCTGAATCTCCAGAAACTTATCAAAGGAAAAGACAACAGTTTAAATCTGCATAACAACCTTACCCTTGTTTACTATCTTTTCTTAGTAACCTCCCTCAACTAACCCCCACCCCCAACATCTTTTGTCTTTAGCTGAATCTGGTATTTAAGGTGATGGCTTGGCTGTTTTGGAGAGTGACTCAGTTTTCCTAGGATTCCCCCCTGTATACCATAGGTATACAAGTTATTAAACTTCTGTTTGGTTTTCTCCTGTTAATCTGTCTTTTATCAATTTAATTATTAGATCAGCTATAGAATGCTTCAAGGAAAGAAGGAAAAACCTTTTCACCCCTACGCTTGTTTTTATAGATTTGTTTCGGCAGCAGAAGAGGGGCTTGTCAACTTGGATAGAGAATTTAAGTATAAGACAAAGACTTCCAGAGCCATTCTCATGTTCATTCTAGCCCAGAATGTGTTTATAAATTGATGTGATCAGCTTTTACAACTTTGTCCTCCCAGATATCGGCATAAAATGATTAGGGCCAAAACCTCCAAAGGTGCGTCTTTCATTATCAACCCAGAGAGTGGCCATCATGACTGAATTTGTATGAATCATTCTAGAAACTAAGTGTATTTTCCTTTGCATGCCCTTCCCCAGGGTTCGAGTTAGTGCCCCCTGAGTTTTTAACATAGATCTTCTCTTGATTTAACAAAAAAACAACTTTCGAATTTCAACAGGTTCCTCTGAGACCTAGTATTGGAGATTTGTTGAGCAAGCCTGTGCTTAATCTTCTGCCCTTTTTCTGATATTTTAGATTTTAATTTTAGATTCTGTTCCTTTTCCATTTTTGCTTCCCTCCCTTTCTCCTTTTTTTTGGTTCCTCTCTGTCTCTATTTCACTCTGTCTAAAGGGCACTGCACATAACATTATAGGAGCAGACACACAGTTTTAATCCAATATTCATTCACCTGCCCATTTCTAGATTAAAGAAGCCCCCTGGGCCTCATACTCTCTCAGGCCACCAGAAGTAGGGGACTTGTTTACTGCTTTCTGACTCAGGACCATGGAGGGTTAAATGAAATTAGAGTTGCACTCACTTCAAGCCTTGACAACTTCACCTATGACCAAATATAATCTGTGATATTAAAAAGCATGCTCTATGGAATCCTGACAAAGATAATTTGAGAAATAAAAATCTTTGACAGCTTTCTCTTTGTCCTTGTGGTTATTTGCAATGTCTAAGACTTGTGAGTGAGTCAGATGGATCTATTGTCTTGTTTTTTAATAAGTGTACTCTGAGGTCTTCCCCCTCTCACACATTTTTTTTTTCCCCCCCAGCCTCCACTCCTCATGCATGCGTAATGCATTCTCCTAGGGAACATTTCTTGTCTTTCTCAGTGTCATCAAGCTGGGCTAGAGGGCATGTTTCAGAGTTTCAGCGGGAATATGTTTTGAAAGATTTTCTTCCCCACCCCTAATACCAGAGGTTCTGATATTTCCATGGGTACATATTTATCATCCTCTCATCAGTCCATTGTTCTCAGCTAAGAATTTCTGCTCTTAAAAACCACAAAATACTAAGATATTAGGAAGTCTTCAAGAAACTATATTTTTATCCTGCAGGAGCTTGTATTTTTTCTATATATTGCTATGATGAAATAAAAAGTGATTTTAATTTTGTAACTTATAATCCCTTAACTATTTTTAAGATCAATTTATGAATTAGAGGCTTTATTGTGAGTGGACCCTTTCCATTAATGTAGAAATTTAGAAAGACTTTCAAGAGGCTGAGAAATAAAAATTTCCTCATTTCCATGTAAGCAGTGGTAAATATGGACTCAAGTATGATATCAGAATTAGGGAGGAATTTCTTTTTTTTTTTTTTTTTAAGATTTTATTTATTTATTTACAGAGAGAGAAAGAGCACAAGCAGGGAAAGCAGCAGACAGGGGAAGCAGCAGACAGAGGAAGAGGGAGAAGCAGGCTCCCCACTGAAGAGAGAGCCTGATGCAGGGCTCAATCCCAGGATCCTGGGATCATGACCTGAGCCAAAGGCAGCTGCTTAACCAACTGAGCCACCCAGGCACCCCGGGGAGGAATTTCTGAAGAATGTCTATTTCTGTAATTATTTATGTGCTTATATTCTGTCTTCAGCTAAAAGATAAGTTTTCAGACTTTATTCCTAGAAGAAAAGGAGAGTTAGACTAGGAGCCTTACAATTAACTGAATTTCACAAGTGATGATAAGCCTGAGACCCCAAAGCACCCCCCCCCCACTACCCACCCTACCAAGGCTACATATCACTGTAACCGGGTCTCCTTTTTCTAGACTCCTGGGCTTCCATTCTGTACCACTACTTCTCTGTCCTGGAGAAAGTGGCCTGGTGAAGGAAGAGTGTCACTTTCATTGTGACTTCAGCTAATTGCCTGCTTCTAGGCTACCTTTGTTTTGTAAAGGAAGGTGGAACAAGCAAAGAGTTATCTCAGTATTTCAGAAGCTTATAAAAAGTTTGGGGTCAAGCATAGTTATAAAAATGGATTAACATTTGAGCACTTTCTTATGTAAACCTTTCCTGATTTTGCAGCCCTTGCCTGCTGACAGTGGCACAAAAGATGGGTTTTGCTTTGTGGTGGTGTTGTTCCAGCCCAGCAAAAGGTCTTATGCCTCAAAATTGCACAGACTAGATCTGTGCTTGGCATTTTTCATTGCCAGCAAAACCAGCTAAACGGCAGATCGTGTTTGGGAGATGTCACTTGAAAAGGCACAATAGGTTTCACTTTTTCCATCAAAATTTCCTTGGAAATGAAAGCTGAGTTTTTAGAGGCAGAAACCCAGTTTGTTTTGGATAACTGTGAAGCTGCTTAGTGTGAAGTCACACTGAGCATATGGCTTGGTACTTATTGGACATTCGGTCATTTCTTTTTAAGCTCCTTTGCTTGTCAGTCATCTCTCTCTAATCCTAACCTACCCCATTCCACTCTGAACAGGTGTACAACAAAGTGAGGGGATGAAGAAAGAGGGCTAGTGGGTAGGATGAAGAATGCAGTTTCAGGGAATAGGGCAGAAAGAAGGGAGGGTCTGAGTACTGAGGCAGTAATTGAGGAAGTCACAAACGCTTATGGTCAGAAGAGGAGAGGTGCCAGCAAGTAGCAGCACCCTAGCACCCTTGTGGAGATGAAGCTGATGGGGGTTCTGATTTATCTGCTTTAAAGATTTTATTTTATTTTAGAGAGAGAACGCATGTGAGTGGGGGTGGGGGAGGGGCAGAGGGAGAGAATCTTAAGCAGACTCTGCACTGAGCATGGAGCCCGATGTGGGGCTTGATCCCAGGACCCTGAGATCATGACCTTAGCTGAAACCAAGAGTCAGATGCTTAACTGATTGAGCCACCTGGCCACCCCTCTGATTTATCTGCTTTATATCAGAGTACAGGTAGGGCTGAATGACTGGTACAGGTAGGGTTGGGCCAGTGTATGGAACAAAATTAAATAATGCAGAGTTGATTCATTTGCTCACAATCATGTGACTTCACTTAGAACACAAGGTGCTTTTTTCATTAGATTGTTTTGCAGGGGAGGAAAAATTTTTTGTTTCCCTTCTAGGTTCTTTGGCTGGTCTAATAATTAAATTGACATAAAACAGATTAACGGGCTAACATGGGGCTCAGTTGGTTAAGCATCTGCCTTTGGCTCAGGTCATGATCCCAGGGTCCTGGGACCGAGCCCCACATGGGGCTACCTCCCTGGTGGGGAGCCAGCTTCTCTCTCTTCCTCTACCCCTCACCCCCATGCTCTCTCTCTCTCACTCTTGCTCTCTCAAATAAAAAAAAAATATTTAAAAAAAATTTTAAAAAGATTAACAGGAGAAAAACAAATTTAATTTCATATATATGGGAGCCCTGTAAAAATAAAAGACCCAAGGGCAAGTCAGGCAGTTGAGGATTATATGCCATCTTAAGTTAAGAAGTGGGTTAAGGACCTGGGGCTTCAAAGTTGGGGTGGTGCTGGTGGTAATTCATAGGACAATAGGAAGAGCAGATGTTGGTAATTAGATGTTTGTCCTGCCATGCAGATAGGTCATTCTGGTAATAGTTCTCTTTCTGGGTCTGGCCACCCATCTAAATTGTTTTAGGTCATTAAGGGAGAGGTAATTTTTTTTTTTTTTTCCTTGAGTCTGCTGGGTCTTGATTGCCTTAAGCTCAAAATAATCCACATGCCAAAGTGGCATATTTTAAGGTCACATGTTCTGATCCCCTTCAGTTTTCATACATTTAAACATCAGTCAATGCATATGAAAATGGCTTTGCTAAAGAAAGGGTTTTAAAATATTTTCTTTAGTATGTTGTATGAAGTGTGTTGTATTATGCAATGAGGTGGACAATTGTTTATAATAACTATGCAGGCACAATTGGATATGAAAAAACAAAACTTGATAAAAAATACACACATCTAAGCAATTTTTATATGCAAGAAAAATACCATTTATTTTGGATTACCTCACAATCATAATGTCTGTGTAATTAGAGGGACTTGTTATAAAGTGAGAATAGAGTAATAATGGAGACCCAGCCAAGGGAAATTGAAATAAATAATGGATAGTTTATATAACTTGTAGTTCATGGACTAACAGCATTGACATAATTTGGGAACTTCTTAGAATCTTTCGCTTCACCTCAGACTCAATGAATAGGAATCTGCATTTTAACAGGATCCCAGATCATGCATATGCATATTAAAGCTTAAGAAGTACTTGTTTAAATGGCCAAATGAATCAAAGAAATGCTGAGATGATAAAGTTATTTTGTCTTTTTTAATAAGAGAATTTTATTATGACTCAATTCTAACTGTATTATGTCCCTGAGGTTTGAGAGCTATGTACAGATCCACCCTCGATACAGTGTTAAGGATAGACAGTCCCCCTGGGAGTTGGAGTAGTGATGACATGGGGAAAGGATTGTCTGAAAAGCCTTTTATAGTATCATGATAAACAATCACATTATCAATTAAAAAATGGATTATAGACAGGTGGCCAGTAGAACTAAGCAACTCACAGGCTAAAATGGAGGGGTTCAAGAATGCAGTAGGTACAGTTGTACTATTGATTTGATTGTTCAGAAGGATCATAGAGGTAACATGAGGTTTACTGTGGTTAAATTCAGTCTAGGTCACTATCCTCATCTTTGAAATCCAGACACATGGTAAGGTCTTTACTGGGAAAAGCATGGCTCCAGAATGTGGCCAAATAGAGCCAAGATCATCAGACAGTTGTCTAATTCCCAACTATGAAAGCTGTGCTCTATGTCCATGGGATAAGAATAAGTAATATTTGTGATTCAGGCCAACAAATAATATTGTCCAGCTTTGAGATTCAAAGTTGAATCTAAACTTCATGCTGCAAAGTCTGTGGTAGAAAATTTATATGGAGGCCAAATTGCTTATTCAAAAACTAGAGTTTTGAGGTAGAATTTATTACACTAGAAGTTTACACAGTAAAGCCTATGTAGGTTTCAGTGTTTATACCAAAAAATCCAGAATGGTAAGGTTGTGGGAAACAGAAGAGTAGAAGGGAATTAAGAACTCTTCTGGAGGTGGGGGCGGGGGGGTGGTCACCTGGGTGGCTCAGTCAGTTAAGCATCTTTCTTCGGCTCAGGTCATGATCTCAGGGTTCTGGGATGGTGCCCCGGTTTGGGCTCCCTGCTCAGCGGGGAGTCTGTTTCTCCCTCTCCCTCTGCTGCTTCCCCTGCTTGTGCTCTTTCTCTTTCTCTCTCAAATAAGCAAATAAATAAAATCTTTAAAAAAAGAACTCTTTCTGGGATGGGCAGTAGAGTTTGGTGAGGCAGAGAGTGAAGTGGGAGAGGAGAGGGAGAGTTTATAGAACCATGGGATTAACAGTGATTAACCCTTTTCTTTCTGAGACTGTCATGGAGAAAGCATCAGGAAGAGCCTTGCATTAAAAATGAGACAGCCAAACAGATTGGAAAGGTAGCTGGGCTCTCTTGGGAGAAAGAGAAGGGAAGATGGAGAGGGAGAGAGAGAGGGAGAGGGAGATAGATTTGGTTTTCAAAGCTGAGTCATCTTTGACACTTGAGAGCATGGAGAATATGTAAGAAGTATCTGTGAACCCATCATGAGAGTTTAAGGAAGCTGAGAACTAAGTCTCTGCTATGGTGTCTGGTGAGGAGCCTTCTTAGAATGGACTGAGGGAAGAAGCCAGGCCTCAGAAGATGAGCAACAAGAGATAAACTATATGGATGAGTCAGCTGCCCCATAGTTCACTGATAAGAAATTACCAGATACTACGTATGCTGAAAGACCAGTGCATATGCATAGGGCTCTTACCAGCAGTACTAACCAGTGTAGCAGTGATCAGAGGTAGATGGCCCTCCCTTTAAAACACCTACCCTCCAATCCAAGAAGGGAAATGAGGGAGTAAGTAAAATTAAAATTTCCACCATTCACATGGATGAGGCTCAAGAGCAAAGTTAATGTTGATTATAGAGAAATAAATTTTAATTTTTATACCAATGACTTTTGTTACCATAAATATTGAGCCTGCTACAAGTGTATTTTGGGGATATAAAAGTTATTAAGATTGTATATTAGTAAGGTTTCTCCAGAGAAACAGAACTGATACCATATGTTAGGAGATTTTATTGTAGGAATTGGCTCTTGTGGTTGTGGAGGACAAAAAATCCCACAATTGGCCTTCTACAGTTTGGAGAACCAGGAAATCTGGTAGTAAAATTTAGTCTGAATGCAAAGTCCTGTGAACCAAGAACTCCACTATTTCAGGGCAGGAAAAAGGGACATCCCAGCTCAGGAAGGGAAAAGAGAATTTGCCTTTTCTCTGTCTTTTTTTCCCATTTGGGCCCTAGACACACTGAAGGATGCCTGCCCACATTGGTGAGGACAGATCTCTTTACTCAGTCTACTGAACCAAATGCTAATCTTTTCCAGAAATACCCTCACAGACATATGCAGAAATAATGTTTTATCAGCTAGCTGGGTATCCCTTAGCCCAGTGAAATTGACACATAAAATTAACCATCACAGGCCTCTTAAACACTATGTAGTCCTTTGATTTTCAGGTTATATTCATGGACATTTAGAGCTCCATGGGATGATCACCATAAGCAGAGAGGTAGGCCAAGAAGGTGGGATGCTACCCAGTCTTCCTTCCTCTGATCTTAAAATAACTCCACTTCCTAATACTGGAAAACTTCTAATCTTTTGTAAATATCACCTTGTTTGAAGATAATGTGTCTGTCACACATACCCAGCAGCTCTTTACTGTCAGAAATATACCTGATAGCTGTGTTTCTTCCTCCTTTAGCCAGTTTACTGTTTGTAGGACGTGGCACCTTTTGGAATTGCCTAGGACAGCACACTTTCCAGAACTGTTCTTGAGAGTCTTTCATCCTCATGTAGACAACTCTACATGTTGCAAACTGACTGTGTTCCTTCTTCTGTCCCAGTCCTCTGACCCATACCACCACCATTCTGGGGGCATGACTACTGGGCTGGCCTCCTCAGCCCAGGATCTAAATTCTGGTTCTCTCGGGGAGATAGGCTTATTGCAGATCAACTTATTCTGAATGGTTGAGTATCCCCATCCCTCAAAAAGGACCCAATGACAATTCAAAAATAGAAACCAGTGGCATTAAAGGGAATGTGTCCAGATAATTTAAAATTCTTTCATTTACTGTGATGCATTATTTTCTGCTCCTTAAGACCTTCGGTCTCTATGGGGTCTGCAAAAACAATAGGTCTGTATTCCACGGTGACTAGAACGGAGGTTAAAACACAAGTTGTAAAGGAACAGAAGGGGTATTTACAGGGAATGAGTAAAAGAAAGAACAAGATGAAGTTGAAGTCATGGGAATTACTTTCATAGGAAGGTTGTTATTGCCCCCTTTAGCAGCTAAAATTCACATACCAGCACATCTTAAGTAATGTGTCGAGCTGTCCGAAAGATAATTTGAATCCTGTCAAGGCAAACAAGAATATGCTCACAAATTCAAGAGCAATATATGTGCAATTTGCACAACATCAATTTCTTTGGTTGTTTTTGGATGGAGCCATCACCATCAATTAAGTTAGTGACTCTTTGATTCAAATTACTTTTTGACATGTAGTCAACTAAATGGCTCACACAAGCATTATTTTCTGCAGGGTTCCCTAGGCAGCCATATAGTAAATGTAAACAGGTGGGAAGGCAGAAAAGTGCTGCTGCAGAAGCAGCCTCCTCCCACTGCAGCAGGGAGAATAATAACATGAAAAAATATGGAGACATTATTAGATGGCCTGGAATAGGCTTCTGAAAGGAGTGATTTGCATATTTATTATATTTTGCTGCTGATTCAGTATTTCTCCACTTGAATTTTTGTCTTAACCTTGCACTGGACTGTCATAGTCAGGTATCTGAGGTTAAGAAAGGGTCAGGCTGCCTCTTGGACCATAGGAGGATGGCATCCCATGGTACAGACTTGGATTTGGTAGGAGTGTTGATGGAGAAGAGTGATATTATTGACAGTATCACTGAAACAGCTTCAGGAGTCAATATGTTTTTGGAGACATGGAGGTTAGAGAGCATTCTTTCAGAGGATAGTGATATTTAATGTTCAGTGAAGAAATATATAGAATTGGAGATTAGCCTCCACATGATTTTCATTATCACAGTCAACATCAGCATCCCAGTCAAGGCCAGTGTCATCCACATTCAGGATAGGCCTGGTTGAGGATTCTAAAAGATTGAACAAATTCTCAGGTATTAGGAATTACTCAGTCCCATGCTTAGCTGCCTCCACATTGAGACTAAGGGCAGGGATTCATCTCCTTTGTTCTATTCCCAGAGCCTATAACATATCTGGCACGTGCCAGATGAAAAAATATACCACAAACAAAACTGTTGGATAAATGTATGAAAGAATCAAGTAATGAATTAACTTTACATCTGGTGATCGGCATGAAGGAAACCTAAATTCTGGTTATGACTTTGTATTAACCAGCTGCATGACCTTTGGAATCACTTCAGTTCTGTGGGGGCTCTGTTGTATCTCTCTATAAAATGAGATATAACAAAACTTGACCACCTTGGATCACTGGAAAGATAACATGATAGAATCCTTGATAGAATCCATAGCTAGTTAGCTGGACAGTCTGGGAACACTGAACAAAGTAAATCACTGTTTTTGTTTTATCATCACTTTCCACAGACATTGGTTCTTAAGTAAGAACATTTCTAAAGGGAGGAAGCAGCACAAATCCCTTAGCTGCCTATATACCACAGTCCAATTTGATATTTCTTATGCACAAGATAAAATGTTTCATGCTAAGATACACAATTCCAATACCTTTGTGTTTACTGATTTATAAAATTCAGAAGCATAAAACCCCAACTTTCCCTGGGTTTTTGCCAAGCACAGAATACAGATGGATAGCTGAACATTAAGCCTGTTACGCCAAACTTAAATTTGGCCATAAATTGCCGGATAGTTTCAGTTCAAAGAAATATGGCAGTATTATCTTTAAAGCAAATTACTACTGAAAACCAGAAACCAGGGCAGGAAAAAACTGACAGGAAGGAGAAAGTGTTTTCAAAGAAACAAGGACAAAGCAGGGTCCATTTTCAGCTCAATCTGAATGCTCATTTATGTTGTCTCATCTTTCCTCTTCTACTAAAATAACTTATTCATTCACTCATTAAATAAACATTTATACAATGCTCCCTAGGCCCAAGGTAGAGGCCTATAGAGGTCATAATTAAAAAGGCAGACTTATTGCTTTGTATCAGTTAGGGTTTCTTTGTTGCAAGCAAACAAAAATAGAGAAAACAACTCAGCTAATTTACACAAAAAGAGAACTTGCTGTTAGGCTATAGGAAAGTTCTGGAATTTGCTTAAAGACTATGAGGAAGCTCCAGGTTTTAGAGAGGTTACAGAATGTGCTTAGAACAGATGGGAATCTGGAAGTCTAGTAGTAGAAATTGCTCTCCATTTGCACCCAGATCCTACTGTTGGAATGAACATGTCACAACCATGGCCTCCATTTTTGTGGCATTCTTTTTAAGATCTAAGATCATGAGAAAAAGAGACCAACTGAAATCCAGTGTCTTTACCCCTTGACTAAACCTGGGCAATGAGCAGGGTGGCTATACTGGACCAGTAGGAATATTAGCTATTATAGCAGAAAGGTAGCCTTTGGATGGACAGATGTGCTGAGTGTTCACACAAAAGCAGAATGGTAATTCCTTAAACTAATGTGCTGTCAGGACAAGGGAGGTGCCCAAGCAGTGAATGTACTGCTTGCCCTCACGGATCCTG
This sequence comes from Mirounga leonina, assembly GCF_011800145.1. Classification (NCBI taxonomy): domain Eukaryota; kingdom Metazoa; phylum Chordata; class Mammalia; order Carnivora; family Phocidae; genus Mirounga; species Mirounga leonina. The sequence continues at coordinate 33,539,738 of NW_023270854.1, read as the reverse complement.
TGCCTTACTCAAACAAATGACTCTAACAACACAGTCAGGGATAGGCATGAGTAACGCAGATCCAAAACTGAAGCCTAGAGAGAGCAGAATGGGATGCTGAAGTTAAGAGAAGAGAGAAAGCATTGTGAAGGGTCATATTTAACATCAGAAAATTTTAGTCTCAACATTGAAAATCATCTTTGTTTATTCTCATTTTGCTGGTTTTGTGAGTTCTGACAGTCCGTGAAGATCATTCTACTCAGTCAGAAGCAGCTCATTCCTAACCTGTCAGATGGAAAACAGGACTCTTGGCACTGTGTCCTAGACAGCTCTCCCCTTACAGATTGCTTTTGATGGGGTTCTAGAGTGGGACTGCTGTCCAGTGGAATCTAACATGTTAAAAGGTGGTCTCAGAATCGAGGTACATGAGGTGATGAGAAATGCTCATTTCATTTTAATTTTACTTTATTTTCCCTTAAACTTGAGGACAAATGTTACATACCTTCAGAGAATTTTTAAATTCAGGATGTTTACGTTGGACCAATACCCTTCGAGACATGTGAGGTAGAAATAGACTGGAAATGATGGCCTTTAAAAGCCAGTGAAACCAAATACTACAGCTAATGAGTAAAGAGGAGTCCCTAATATAAATTCTGATACCACCCAAGATGAACTCAAAGACTTTGAATGTTAAAATTAATTTAATCAACAAATGTGTAGTGACCACCTGCTAAGTGCAAAGCCTATGAAGAAAAGTGAAGAGGTACAGTTGATACCATCTAGAGTCACTCTGCCTAGGGATAAAGCTTTACTGTGCTGAAGACATTAATGAAAGTAGTAGCGGCTTCTGGGGGGTTGCTGGCCATCAGCAAAGAACACTGGGAATGTGAGATGTCTTGAAGTAAATTCTTTTTTTTTTTTTTTTTTGATGTATTGAAGTAAATTCTTGAGAAATTATGATTGTTCGGGGATTTTTTTCAGTCTCACTTCAGAGTCAGTGATAAACTGATTGAACCCTTTTTGTTTGGGGGACTGAGAAAGAGTGGTGTGGATTACAGAATGGCTCCAGAGAAGTGGCAGTATCAGAGGCAGGCCCAGTTTCACGTGTAGCAAGGAGGCAGAGAGAGAATCTACATGCAGAAGTTAGAAGTGGGTGAGCAAAGCATGGGGACTGGGGGGCCTGCTCCTGGTAGGTGTGGGAGATGGAAGGGATATGGAGGGGTGAGGAAAAAAGGCATTTCTGAGGAGAGGCAGAAGCGAGAGGGTAAGTGCTGGTGTTATGAGCAAATAAGATAAAAAATGTTTTTTACATTTTACAAATGAGAAAACCAGGACTCGGAGGTTTATTAAAATATCTGGGTTCCTACAGTGAATAAATAGTATTTGCTCATTTGGGGCTACATGGCTTCTTTTTTCATTTTACTATCACATTGTATTTTTATTCTCCCCTAATAGATTTCAAATCCTTAAGGAAACTGTTCATGTTTTACTATTATTCATACATTTAGAATATAATATAGCCTTTTGGTTTTTTTCCTAAGAGTTGTCTTTGTAATGGTCTAGGAGACCTCTGAGTTTTCTTCCAAACTTGCTCTAATTCTAAAACTTCCGCCCTACAGTTTACCCTTAACCATCTGTAGTCATCTTTACTCTTCTTGGTCTTACACACCACACCTTGTCAGTCCATCACGGCCACTGTCACCGTCTGGTACAATTTATTACCACCATCCTTCTTCCGATTACTGCTAAAGCTTCCAAACTGGTTTCCTGTTGTCTCTATGTAGTCTAGTCTCAACTCAGCATCAGGAATGATCAAATGAAATATGCCAGGTTGTGGCACCTCTCTGCTCAAAACCCTTCAGTGTTTCAAGTCACTTAGGTTCAAAGTCCATACATTGGCTTAGAAGGCCTTACATCATTGACCTCATTCCCAGCTTTCCTTTCTCATCATTAGATGTTTCCTCGTTGTAAAAGGTAAATACCACCAAGGAAGGAATTTTATTTTTTTGTTTCTTTTCTTGTTTTTCCTACTGTAATCCAAGTGCCTAGATTACTGCTTGATGCATATTAGGTGATTATGAATTTCAGATGAATGAATGAATGAATGAATGGGTTCTTTCTTTGGAATAAATTAAAATAAATTTCTCTTCTCTTCCAAATGACAACTTACAGATTCTGAAGAAGACGTCATAGACTTACTACTGTCTAAGCACTTCTGTCTTCTCCCTTATTCTTTATATGAGGTGGTTTTCTGGCATTCTTGTGTCAAGATTCACTCTAGATTTCCCATGCCCCCTCTCCATGTGGCTCTTCAAACTGAACACTTCAAGTGTGACATAACCATTTTAGAACTCATTAGAGCTTGGCTGACTGACTTAAAAAAATCAGTTGTATGCCACAATAATAAATTGATAAAAAATTGAAATCGTTAACTAAATTTTGAATCCATTGTGTATTAATTCTACAAAATTACTATTGTAATTTTTTAGAAATAGTTTAATTGCCACCCAAATGCTGACTGGAGCCTGTTTGCTGGAAAGGTTTTACCTCTGACTTTGTGAGGAAGAAGACCTTATATATAGATACCAATTCACATATTACCAGTTCTCTACTCCTCATTGCAATGTGCTATATTCATCAGTAACATGCTTCAACAAAGCAGTATCTGCATGAGGATCCAGGACAGGCTTGGTGGGGTCAGTGTAGATATTTTAAGATTCTCTGGGGTGAAAGCCCTTAGGGAAACCCAGGCACTGTTAGAAGGACCACTCAGCAGCCAAACCTTTTGACAAATGACTGACTGGCAGTGAAACTAAAGGGAAGATATATATGGTACACACATGTGCACTGATTGATTAGAATCAAATGGATGAGAAAGGGCATGATATCTGAAAAGCAAATGTATGCAGTTCTACCCTCTCCCCAAAGATGGCCTTGATTAAAGTAAATGGTAGATGTGGAAATGATAAGTGATTGTAGACCATTGGCATGAGCCTGTGTACCTGAGATTTAGAGGAGATGAAAAGCTTTTTAGTTTTTTTCCCCAGCTATGATGGACTAATCAAAGGAGAGAGCATTAATTTAAAAAAAATGTAAATTGCCTTCATAAAGACAGAGCACCACATATGGAATCTCTGGGGCACAATACACCCATGTTTTGAGAACAGAGCTGCCTTTACTTCTGACTCTTAACAACCATGAAAGGCAGAAGATATTCTGGACCTTATTGGGGATGGAGCCAAATCTTACATGTGATCAATATAAGATTGATTGATCATAATATATGTAGATAAGAAATGTTCCTTAAGGTGTATGTGGGAAAACAGCATCTCAAAAAGTTAATGCACTTCTTAAAAAGTTTAGTTTTAAGAATGCAAAATATGCCATAACATTATCTGAGATTATTTGTGCATCTTTTCCTTCCTTTCCCTTCCCTTTCTTTTCTTATGTTTCTTTTTTTCTTACTTGCTTTTTCTTTTTTCTCTTTTCTCACTGTTTCTTAGCACCCCCAGTAGAATGCATGGGGTCCTTTACTGTGTTATCCTCTGCTGTACAGATAGGATCTGACATTTTGCTATCTGTGGGACGGACAAAGGAAGGGGTGAATAAATGAATGAATGTATGACCTCTCTCCTCTGCTAATAAGACTTGGGCCTGTTTAGGGGGATAGTAGCTCCATCCAGTGCTGCCCATCTGTTCAGATTCCAGGTGGCTGACAGGTCTCCCTTCCTGATTGCCTTACCTCAGCCCCCTGGTGACAGTGATGGAGTTGACAAGATGTCAGCCGACCCTTATTAATTATGCATGATCTCATTAGTAAAACCTAGGCCCAGTGTGACCTAATCCTTGCTGGAAAAGACTGTGATATATGAGGACCAGCACTTTGTCACTTGAGGTTAGGCAAATGGGAAGATCACTTAGTACCGGTGGTACCCAAAGACATCCCCTCATGCTTTGGGAAAGCAGCTAGGAGAGCAGAGCATACGGAAGCTATGTGGGTAAGACAAGTCACTGAGAGCTCATCCTGGCTGTGAAGCTATTTATTTATTTATGTTTTGTTTGCTAAAATGCATCTGCTCTGGTAGTCCTGGGACACTTGTCCCAGTAAATAGCAAAGTTAGAAATGGGGCAGAGAGAGGCATGCTTGGACCAAACCTGCTGAGTTCCTTGAGGCCTGAGACTTTTATTCTCTTCACTAGAGGAGGCATGTTCTGACCTGCCCTTTTCTCTGCCCCTCAGAAAAGCAGCCTTGTCACCACGGGCTGGTGAGAGAAATCACTTTACACATGAGAACTCTTGAGGACTGTGGAACCAGGAGTAGCATACAGCTCCCCGAGTGACCAGATCAGGGCCACTGCTAGCACCTATGGTGCCATTGTGTGAATTACAAAAAGAAAATCCCTCTTCCTCCATATGGAAGATCTGTAAAAAGGTACCCCTTTCTCTAGACTGAAGCAACTCATTTTCTGCCCCATTTGCACTCTCTTGGAGACCACCTTTGTGCATGGCACAAACTGTGCAACCTTGGTCTTCAGTTCTGAGTTCGGAGCACAGTGTGCCTGGCCCAGCCTTGTCCTGGGGAACTTACAGTTATATTCAGGCCATCTGAATGAATGGCTGGGCATGCTGAACCACTGTGGACAGTGACTATGGAAACATAGTATCTTGAAACTGGAATATTTCATGTGGAAGCAGACACTTGGTGCCATCCCTGTGGTGCGGTACGAGGAAACAAAGAAAGCAATTGACCCGTTTAAGTTGCAAAGTGCTTGGCTAGACTAAAAAAAAAATGTATATCCAGGAAGAGGTGGCTTTCCCACTCTAACCACAACCATTTAATGTTATTAGAGAAAACATTCCTCCCTTGGTTCAGTCATCCTCTTTATTAGTACTCTTCCCTGACTGAATCAGTCAGGGAAGAATCATCACTAAATATTGCTTATTAAATGCTTGGGTCAGGTTGCCTGCATGTCAAGTGGAGGGGGTGGGTGTGCATTGGGGCTGTTGCTGCTGAGTGAGCGTTCTTGGCCTTTCTGTGTATACCTCAGCAACACCCAGCCTTTAATAAGCATTGTGTTTGATGCCCTTTTTAAAATGATTGAATTATGGCTTTTTATGGCTCTATAAAAGCCTTTATTAATTTGGGGAAGCTGCTTATCTTCCAATCCTGTCCATTCCCTGCCAGGAGGTTAAATTATTCATGTGGCTTCCAATTGGCTATGTTGATTGTGTTCTGAAAGGAACAACAAGCAGGACTCTGTTTTCCATGAAGGTGTGGGGGAAGATCATAGGGGGGAGGCAAGAAGAGTATGGGTATCCTGAAGGGTCTTGCCAGAAGGGCCTCCTTGGGTGAGATGAGGGAGGAGACCTCATAGTGGTCAAGGGGATTTTTGGATCAACTTCTCAGCCCAGGGGAAAGGGACAATGGACTTCAACAGTGTCCCCTCTGGAGATGTGTCCATATGTGTATACTCAACGTATATGCATGTGTGCTAGATTTTTCACCGTGGTTTTCTGTTGATGCTTCTGAATATGAGAATAAAATTGTTTTTATAGAGCTCTTTCTAACTTATAGTATACTTTCAAACATACTATCTCATTTTCATGTTGAACCCCCCTATAATTGCAGGCACTGCTGAAATAACTACTTTACCATGTTTATGTCACAGATCATAGGATGTGTCAGGAAAGTGGTATTGCCAAATGCTGTGTAGCTTCTCAGTGGCCACTCTGAAAAGCAACTGGATCTTTTGGTTCCAAGGCTAGTGCTATTTCCCTGATAGTTCTGCTCTCTGCTTTGCTGCCAGTTGAAGAGTTTGTGAAAGGAATGCTGTTCTGGGACCCTTCCTAATACCATCCCTCACAAATTCTCCCCAACCTCATACACATGTGCACATACACATATGCACAAATGTGCTTAGAAGTTAGATTTATCCACTCTCATCTCTTCCCACTTCCCCAACAATCCCAAACTCCCAAAAGGTTGCCCCTCCACCATACTTGTTATTCTCAGACCCTGCAGCCTGCTAATTATAATTACTTCCTTTCTTGTCTATGCTGCTATCCCACTTAGGCTATTAGATTGATTCCTTCAAGGACCTGCTTGAAAGTCACCTCTTCCAAGCCTCTTTCCTAGGCAATCTCATCCCATGTTGTGACCCTTCCTGATTCAGAAGAGATAGTCGAGCAGGGTCAGAAAAACCGTGTGCGTAAAGTTCACTAAGTCACTTCCTCACCATACAGATGTAATCCATGAATGGGAATATCAGCACTCCTCAGCCCACTTCCCAAGGATGTTATTAGGGACAAATGAGACCACACTGAGAAAGGCCTACAGAACTACAAATCATTATGAACATTGTATACAATTATGACCCTTTGCTATGAGAAATAGAAAATAAATAACAGATCAAGAAATCAGATTTTGTCAGCAAAAACCCTAATATCTCTGCTGGCTTTGGAAGAATGAAGGCCTATGCACGGTTCTAGGCAAGGAGAAGGCTGCGAGTGAAGGAGCAGAGATGGGAGTTAGCATGGGTTTTCGCTGAGAAACTGGCAGTTAATAGGTGACACAGTGATGAGTTTCAGGGATGGTGGGAAGCTACAGCTGACTCTCAAGAGAAGCTTCTGAGCACAGGGTTTGAGTATGAAGCAATGAAACAAGGGTCTAGGTAAATTGGAAGAGCCCTTGGCCTGGGGACTAGGAGAAATCTTAGGGGACTAACATAAAACAGGTAAGGCTGGCTTGGTGCTGAGTTGAGCATTGTGCTGATTTAGGGCTCCTCAGATATTCTACCAACCTAGGAGGAGGATTGGTTTTAGATGGGGGAAAAGCTTTATAGGTGGGGTATATAATGTGTGGGTTGCAGAATGACCATGGGGCAAAGCCAGGCCCTTCATCAGCATAGTTCCATAAAGACCACAATACAAAGAGACCCATTTTACCTGAGTGTGTTCTCCCTGACCCTCCATATACACACACATGCACATGCACACACACACACTAAGTAGAGAAACTTGAGTGAAAGGAAACCCAGAGATGTGAGAGCTTTGGAGAATACAGGGTCAGTTTAAAAATGACATTTTCAATGCTTACTAGGTGCTAGTTCTAAAAATTTTCAGCCTTATTTCCAGCTACTCTATAGAACAACTACTTTAGAGGGACTGTAGTTTCTTCCAACACTGCCAAGTCCTGTATTTCTTTTTTTCTTTTTTTTTTAAGATTTTATTTATTTGAGAGAGAGAATGAGAGAGAGCACATGAGAGGGGGAAGGGTCAGAGGGAGAAGCAGACTCCCTGCCGAGCAGGGAGCCCGATGCGGGACTCGATCCAGGGACTCCAGGATCATGACCTGAGCCGAAGGCAGTCGCCCAACCAACTGAGCCACCCAGGCGCCCCCAAGTCCTGTATTTCTTCCTCCAGTTTCCATTTGTCTTCTCTCTCTCTTTCCCAATTTAGTTCATGGCTATACTTGCTGTTACTTCCTATGTATAACATTTCAACTGGGCTACCTGCTTTTTAACCCCAACCCTTTATGTGACCCAAATACTACTCAAAAGCTACTGCCTTCCTTAGTAACACTGAGAAGTTGGTCAGTCTGTCTCTGCAAGCTGCCACTTGTGTGTGACCCATAGTCCTTTCCCAGCATCCAGCTTCATCCTATGGCAGCAGCACTGGATTCACCTGCAGAGATGAAAGGTATGGAACAAACCTCTTCACATTAGAGAGTTTGGTACAAAGAAGTATTGTTCAGGGATAATTAACATATGAAAAAAACTATTTTTTTTCCCCCTCCAGTATTCACTGAAGTCTAAATTATGCCAGGCAATAGGGACATAGAAGTGTTGCAAAGGCTTGCATTTCCATGGTGTTTAGATTCTAGTGTGAGAAGATAGACAGTAAAATGACAAATACATCAAATCTCAAATGATGGTATTTATGACATCAGGGCAGAAATCAAGCATTTCTAGCTAGGGTAGAAATCCTTTTTGTTTGGTTATGGTATTCTTCACATGGGCATAGTTGAGTGAGGAAGTGAAGGGATTATTGGGCCAGAGACTTTTCTAAGATTGAGGACATAGGCTACACCATCATCTTCTTGCTTCTTATCCAGTTCTGCTGGTTATTCATTTAAAGATGTGTTTTATGTCAGATTGAGCCCTGAGAGAAGGCTAAAGCTTCAGCATAATATGTGTATGTAGAATCACAGTAACAGCGTTTCAAAATTATGAATTCCAGAATGACTGTATGTAGAACTGGTCAGGTAAAGGGTAAAGTTGTCTAGTCAGTGACCGCTTAGAGACTTCCCTATATATCCTTTCCATGTTTCTGAAATTTGGAAAATAACAGGGTGTTTGGTAAGTCAAATATTTTGAGTCTGCTTACCAAAATCTTGTTCTAGGTCCTTTTGTGAAGCAGTCATGCAGGGGAACATGGAGCTGTAAAGGTCAGGTTGAGACTTGAAGGACAAGGAGGCCATGTTGGCTCTACGTGAACACTGAACATCTGCCAACTAAAACCAAAAGAAAATACTTCTTTCTAAAATGATCTAAGTCCTTGGGGGAAAAGAGGATTCATTTAAAGTCATTTTATTCAAAATACTCAATTTTAAAATTAATGGACACTGTGAGATAACACTCCTCAGTCATTCTTCGTCCTCCAGAAAGTCTCAGTGTAGACACAGCAAAGCCTGTGAGAGCTGTTCTGCAAGTGGAAAAGTCCAGAGCTGGACAAGGTCTGCTGGCAACACCTTTCAGAGGAGACACCAGAAGGAAAGGCACATTGAGAGAGAGGAAAGGACACAACCCCTTTTTCTTTACGCATGGCAAATCAATTCAGTGTCTTTCATTACCACCTGAAAACCGAATGCACATGCAAACAATAAACTTTAATCTGGTTGACAACAGTTTTTTTAAAAAACGCACTGAAAGCAAGTTTTAGCAGCCTGACATACTTTATGACACTTATTAAAAAGACACACTTGTAAGTCAATTAACCTGGCCAACAGTACCTTTTAACTTGTTTTCTAAGAGGAGAGGCAGCAGCAAAAGGGCAAAGTTTCCATCTAGAAGGTTCTAAGTTGACTTCTTTTCCCCTAAAGTAAAGGCAGCTGGTCTGAGTTCCAACTAATATATGTAAGTATGCAGTTCATCCACCTCCAACACCTGAAAAGTTCAAAGGAAAAGCTTGTGGGTGCCTTTCTTGGTTTTCACATTTATTGAAAGAAAAATTGAGGCCTTACCAATAAAGAAATATTATGGTATGGTATGGTAAAATAGGTAAAATACGGGAGTTAAAATAGAAGCATGATGCACATTATTTAGTCATGAAACATTTCCTGAGTTTGTACTAGAAATGTTTATATTGGGGGAGGGGAAATCTATATACTTTAAAAAATTGCTTCTAAAAATATGACCCACCAACTCCCAACCCCCAGTAAGTAAGTAAATAAGATCTTTTCTGATTTCTTGTACTTTGTTTCTCATTTCCTTAAGCTTTATGACATAAAATATTACAAATTTACTGTCTAGTCCTTACTTTCTGAAAATGATTGTATTACAAGTACAAATACAAGTACAAAAATTACAAGTACAAAGCCAATTTGTTATAATTATTTAAATTCCATAGCTCTGGCACCATAAAAATAGTAGCTTCCCAAAAATGCTTGCAAAGAGTATTTTAGTGGCATACAGTTCTTTTTTTTTTTTCCAAATTCATTTGGAAATTTGATAGAGCACTGTCTATATCTATCTATCTATCTATCTATCTATCGACTATCTAAATTTTTTTTGTACAAAACGAGAACAGGGGTTTCAGCACTTTCTTTGCTAGTGAGCTTCATGTTCTTGACTTTGGATCTAGTCTTGTCCTTCTGACTAAACCTTAAGGAATCGGGATTGAAAAGGCTCTGGCAGGGGTGCCTGGGTGGCTCAGTCATTAAGCGTCTGCCTTCATCTCGGGTCATGATCCCAGGGTCCTGGGATCGAGCCCCGCATCGGGCTCCCTGCTCGGCGGGGAAGCCTGCCTCCCCCTCTCCCACTCTCCCTACTTAGGTTCCCTCTCTTAAAAAAAAAAGAAAAGGCTCTGGCAGAGGAAACGGTTTATTCCCACACAGATTAAAAACAAGGGGAGTATTGGCCTACTTATTTAGTAGTTGAGGACTGAAAAAAGGATAAGAATGAGTTTAAACAATTTAACATTTGAAGAGGAATTGGGTCCCACCTCCTGGCCCTGTGATCTGAAACAGATGTCAAAAGGCACACTAGTTGACCATAAGGTCATTGTGTCTATAAGCCTGGGCCCCCTGCTACATTTACATTTATCTGAATTGAGGATATAAAACACTTCAGCTGCATTCACATTTTTTTTTCACATAACCTTTGTAAACTATAATTGAATTCCTACTAACATAAGGTTTTGTGACAAAATCACTTGCCTGCAGGGATGCAGTGTTGTGGACAGTTAACCCTGAGGGGAAGCCAACACTAAATGCATTTATCCGATAGCCTAATGTTTATATTCAAGCCAGCCACAGAACCAGGTTTCCCTCCTCTTCCCTCCGATCAGCAAAATAGAGGAGTTGTTGCTGGGTCAAGCAGTGTTTCAGTTACAAGTTATTTTCAGTTTTTAGTGTATAGAAATACATTCTTGTAGACTTCCAAGTTATTGTGGAAGGGGAAAAAAAAAAGTAATTTTCAAAATCCTGCCTATTGAAATGTATATTTTTAACTATTACTAGGATGGCCTCTATTTCTAAGTTGCCTACAGAAGCCATAAAGGAAAAGATTGACAAATACAAATAGAAACTTCAGAATGGCAATACTAGAAGCGAAGTTCAACAACAGTGACAGATTTGGAAAAAATGCATGCAACAGTTTTTAATAGTTTTAAATGATGAATATCTCTAATATGCACATGCTCACGCAAATGAATTATAAAAAAAAAAACCTCAAGGAATAAAAATTAATATGAAGAGATATTTCAAAGGAAAAATAAGTACAAATGTGCATTAAATATATGGCTAAGATAATCACAAAACAAAAATAATAAAATAGCATTTTAAATCTTAGATTGCCAAAAATTAAAAGAACAATAATATTTAATTTCATCAAGTAAATACCTTGTGCATTATTGGCAGGACAGTAAATTGTCAAGCCTTTTTTGAAAGCCATTTATAGTGTCTAAAAATCTTAAATACATGTAAAAATTGGCTGTATAATTATACTTTCAGATGTCTGTCATATAAATATCTACAGAAATGGGCAAGACTTTTCAACTCCACATTCTTTAAAATGATGCACAGTTAGAGACAACCTATTTGTCCATCAGTATGGGAAGGGAAAGCTGCATTAGAGCACATCCCCAGTGGGGAATGGTCTAGAGCCACACAACAAGAGGAAGAGAGTTCTATGTGTTACAGTGAAAGATTTTCATTGTATTCTGCCAATCTAAAAATTAACAAGACCATTTTCTCAACAGTATGCATGATATGTACTATTTCTTTTGAAAAAATATAAGTGAATAAACGTGTCTGAAACGCTATGGAAGGTACTCTTAATATCTGTCTCTTCAAAGATTCAGGGTTGTAAATGAGCATTTCAGCAGGGTGATGAGAGATTACTTTTTCTCTATTGCTTGAATGTTTTCTTGAGCCCCTACTACATTTGTAATTAAAAAAAAAAACCTCAGGGTTGTGCAAACTACTATGAAAAAAAAAATCCAAGTTACTAACTCCACTGTTCTTAAATCCAGATATCTTCTTCTAGAACTGCTTTTGTAATTGTAGCAATACAAATATCTATTCAGTCAACACTCTCCAATGGTCAGATATTATTCAATATGATCTTGGTAGCTCTCTCTTTATTTTTGCATGTAGAAAATGTAATACCTAGAGATGAAAATAAAAAACTCCTCCAGCTCTTGGAGCACTGTAGGTTTTGGAATATCCTAATAAATGAATAAATATATAAATATATAAAAAAATAAATATAAACTAAACAGTAGTTTCTATAACTCTATGAGCTTTCTTACCATTGTCCAACAGACATTCTGTAGGTCATGCCTTTTAGATACAAAATATGAATAGGTTAAGGAATCTGCACAAGAAACTCAGTGAAGTGCTATGTCCTACACTCTTTAAAGATGGATGAACAGATGTCCAGTGAAAAGAAATTACAACCTGGGATAAATGTCCCATGAGGTTTTAACAGAAAAACTGACTCAGGAGAGAGTGAAAATTCTGTAATGTTAAAACGAAATTTTGCTCAAATATCTGATATATTTTTATCAAAATATCTGGTGTTTTATTGAATTGTGATAGTGATAAAACATTTGTTTTGCTGACTAACTCAGGCAAAGAAGCATGAAAGAACTCTCATAGATAGTAAAAGATAAATGTCTGTGTGCTTTTACAAAAAAAGAGTTTACAAGTACTGCCTCGTGATGTTACATTAGACACCTTTTCAAGGAGTTGTAGGAAAGTTAAAAAGTAAAGCATCTAGTATTGAAGCTGCTGCTTTAAAAACAGAAGCTAAAGAAGTGCAGTTGAAACTACAGAAATACTGGATACAATGGAGTGATGTTTTGAAATTTTATTTTTAAAAAATCTACAGAATTGATTGTTAACAGAAGAAATGAAAAATGTCCAGAGTTGTAGATAACATTATGCATACCCTACAGAAATCCCCAAATAATGAAAAGCCAAGTTCCGGATCAGACAATATATAAACTCTTTCTCCCCCTCAGAATGTTTACTTACAACTATAGAAGAAAATAAATTGGAAATCTTTACTTGAAAATGGAAATAATTTTGTTGTCAGTTCATGCTGCTGCATATATTCAGATCGGAAGGCAAAAAAGTCTACAAGCTGGGGGCACTATTATAGTATTTGACTAAACTGAAAAATAAAGTGCTCAATTAGAATTAGATGTTAGGACAGGTTTCAGAAATGCTGCAGCATACAGACTGTTAATAGGACTGGGTCCAGGTGGCCACTGTCTTAAGGCTCTCTGTGTAGCTCCCATCAAGAGGTCATCTGTATTGACATACTTAGTGTTTCTTGTTATAAAGTTTGGTTTCTCTATTTTTTTTTTATTTAATTTATCTTTTTTCACTATATTGATGAAAGTTGAATTGAGAGCTTTTTACTGATTCTGAGGCTTTTGTCCCTCCCATGCCTAGACAGTGTCACTAGTCATTCTCTCATGCTGATGGGTCTTGTCTTCCTGCCCCAAAGATGCTGAAACAGCACGTTTTGTGAGATCATCTAATGAGCCAGAGCCAGGTGGTAGGCTTTGAATCACTTTGCAAGGGTAGGGGTGACTCTCTAGGAAGGTCTGGAATTCCATGAGCAGCAATTTAAAATGCATTAAGAAATGAATTTGTATACATATTTAAATACTTTTGTTTGATTCTGAACACTAACAACTTGCCAGATACTAAATAAGCCTATAGTGACTGGAACCTCTGACCTTTGGGAATAGGAAAATCAGGGACCACACAGTTTCAAAAGTACTTCAGCTAAATTTATTGCTGGAAAAAATAAGTGGTGATGTCATTCAGAACCAAACAGAGCCACTGAAGAAGAATGGTTGGAGCAGGCTTGGAGCAGGTGTGAAGAAAAATGACAGTCCTGATTTCTAACTTCTAAGCTTAGAGAGCCTTTCTCCCTTTAGAAACAAGAAACAGCTCACCAGGTGGATTTTCTAAGCCCTAGTTTAAGGGGGAAATAACCACAAACAAATAACACTGAACATTTCTGACAAATGGATGGCTCTGGCGCCTGAGGTACACAGGAAGGGAAGGGAAGGATAAAAATGGACACAAAAGTAGAAAGGGACCCAAAATGAATAATGAAGAATGAAAGCAATCTGAAAAGAACACCTGCTAGACTGACAACAGAAGAGGAACAGGAGAGCAAAGTAAGATAAATGCTCATCTTGGAGATATGTAAGATCAAAGGAAGGAAAGAAGAGGCAGGTATGAGCCAGTGATATAAATGAATTACACAGTAGCAGCCTTGTCTCAACACGCACTTGAGCCAATGCTATGCAAAGATCTGTGATAACAGACCCACCGTTTTGTCGATGCTCAAAATAAGCAAGAGTAATCAGGAGGAGTGATGGTAAGACCTAAAAGTTGGGTCCATCTGTCTTTTCCTTTGTCAGCACTGTGGTTACTATTATTACAGTAAAACTGTCACTATTCAAAGTCCGCAGACATATGTCATTCTGTATAGTTGAGTTTCCTGATAGAAGAAGGTTTGCCAATTTAAGGACTGAAACTTTATGTTAAATCTTTAAACTGAATCTTTTGTTTTAATAGATTACAAGCTACTTTGTTGTTATTTATATTCATCACTTTTCTTTGGGCCCTGGGACTCAGTGTAGACCCTAATATGTAGGTCTGTTTCAGACACTTACTAAATCGCTGTAGATTCTGTGCTTTCTGTTTTATCTTCCATGCAATGCTGTCTCAAGACTCATCTGTTCTCATTTTTATTTTTCTTCCCTTTTTATGGAATTTTTTAAGATTTATTTATTTGAGAGAGAATGAGCAGGAGGGGCAGAGGGAGAGGGAGAGAGAATCTCAAGCAGATTTCATGCTGAGCGTGGAGGAGCCCAACATGGGGCTCGATCCCAGGACTCTGAGATCGTGACCTGAGTTGAAACCAAGAGTCAAATACTTAACTGACTGAGCCACCCAGGCGCCCCTTTTGTGGGATTTTTAAAAAGATTTTATTTATTTAGAGTGAGAGTGCATGTGGGGGGAGGGGCATAGGGAGAGGGTGAGAAAGAATCTCAAGCTGACTCCCCGCTGAGCGCAGAGTCTGACGCGGGGCTGGATCTCAGGGCCCTGAGATCATGACCTGACCTGAAATCAAGAATTAGATGTCCAACAACTGAGCCACCCAGGTGCCCCCTCATTTTTCTTTTTCAAATCACTCCACTTATCCTAAGTCTCTTTGTAATTTTAATTTCAAGAGCTCTTATTAGCCCTTAATTATATGATAAATTGTTATTGTTATTTCTTTGCTGAGCCTTCCCTCTCTCAATAGATTGTTGCATCTTTGAGGAGAGAGATCACTAATTCATGGAATTTTGCAAAAAAAAAAAAAAAAAAAGGAATTTAGTGGTCATCTAATAGAACCAGATTGCTTCACAAATGAAAACGGGCTCATGGAGGTGTTTAATTTTCTGAATGCCACATATCTAATTAGAGGCAGATCAGACACTAGTATACAGATATCCTGAAAACCTCTCTAGTGTGTAATTTCTACTATAAAATACTAGTTGATATCCTGAAACTTTTCTATTTTACTTTAGAAGGAAGGCAATGTGAAGTATAAGAATGATTTTAAGGTGTGGAGATATGTTCATTATCCCTATTTGTAAAATGAAGACTATATAGTACATGACTCCTCAGATTTGTAATGATTGTACCATGAGCTTATTTTGAGCCTAATCTGTATTCACCCTTAAGACTTTTCTAGAGGTTTGGAGAGGGACACACAGTGCTTTAAAAGGAGTGAGTTTTTTGTTTGTTTGTTTGTTTGTTTGTTTAAGTAGGCTCCACACCCAGCATGGAGCCCAGCACAGGGCTAGAACTTGCAACCCTGAGATCAAGAAGTAAGCTGAGATGGAGTCAGATGCTTAACCAACTGAGCCACCTAGATGCCCCTAATAGGAGTGAGAATTTATTTCCATCTGGTAATAAATCTTGTATCTTCATAGTAAAAACTCATTTTAGGAAAAAAAAGGTGGGCCCTTCAAGAGAGATACAAAGATTACCAAGAAGAGAAATGATCTGCGAATTAATTATTTTACATCTGTCACTCTGCTGTGTTCTATTCCAGGTTCCATTGACCCATTTCTGAATTATAAGGAGGGGGGGAAACAACTTAAACAACTTAAAAGGGGGAGATAAAACTTAAAAGTTCTTCTGAGGCAGATCTGGCATGTGCTAGGCAACATGAGCAGATTCCAAGCTTAGTGTCCACCGCAGTAGTGGTGGGGGCACCAGCTGCTCTGCAAGTGTTGCACATTCAGTTTTGGGCATCAGTGTTCCCAATGCCGATGTCATGTCATTATCATCCTCTACAGGAACATCATTTCTATTGGTAGAGGCACTGACATCATTTCCATTGGTGGAGGCATCTCCTTAGTAGCAGATACCATCACTTACATTGCTCATTCATTCTTCTAATATCAATTGAGTATCCTTTATAGGCCAGGCACTTGCAAGATGATGATGACTTCTGCCTCATTATTTTATGTAAGGTAGATAGATCCAAGTAGACAGTTGCAGATGGTGCGGTGTAGGAACTGGTAATGGATGTACCAGGTGCTGTGGAAGCAAATAGGAGGCACTTCTTATACAGGCTTGGGAGTGGGCTGTAAGGATAGAACACCTCTGTGAAGTAACTTAGTTGAAGGTGATACCTTAGGATGGTAGGAGACAGTCCATAGGGAAGGCTATTCTAGATGGAGGAAAGAAATGTACATTGATGCAAAAGAAAAGGGAATATAGCATCTGCAGGTAACTTAAAGAAGCTTAGTATGGTTAGCAAATGGACTGTGTGGTGGTGGCATGATAAAATATAAGGCTAGAAGGACAGTCAGGGGCAAAAAAATTGAACTTTATCCTCAAGAAAAAACCAGGGCATCACTAAAAGGCTTTAAGAGCAAGCAAGGCATAATCAGATTGTGTTTTTAAAAATTAGTGTAAATGTCATGTGGATAAAATAGATTGGAAAACTATTGAGGACTGTTGTAGTCATCAGATTGAGAGATGCCCATTTAGGAAGCCTTAGGTGTGGTTCAGAACATAACAAATGGTAATGTGAGGCACAGTTGTGGTGAAGAGGGTTTGGGAGATTATATGTATATATTTCATATATCATATATGTATGTAAAATTGGCTGATCTATTGGATGCAGGTTGTGAAGGGAAGCTGGGAGTCAAAGAAGATGCTGAAGATTGGAATCCAACCTCTTAGATAAGGTTATTGAGAGGATAAGAGGTAGAATGATGGACTAACGAAAATAAATCAGATAAAGAGGAAAGTCAAGAGAGTGATTGTAGATAAAGAACTTAAAATAATCAGAAGTCTTATTGTGAAGAGTGATCAAAAGTAGAAGAGAAACTGAGAAGATAGAAGGCTGTGACCAGAAGGTCACAGCCATAGTCTGAGGGGCCAAAATGGGGTGATGGGCAAAATGAAAGGTGCTTGCCCAGAAGATGAGTCACTATCAAAAATTCTCAGAATTACCTGGGAGTGCAATTTAAGAGAGGAGATTTGAGTTCTTCTGGTTGTGTATTGAGGCAGAGCCAGAGAAAATTGATGGCATCTTATCATGGCTTTATCTTAGCCCTCTTCTAGAAAGGCCCATAGAGCAGTTATCTATAAGTAAATTTTCTGGCACAGGTATCAGTAACTGTTAGCTTCTTTCCTCCCTTCCCACTCCTTACCTGACAAAGTTCAAGGCTGAAATTTCAATAGGCAGTTAATAGATTGTTTTGATTTATGATTCATTGGTTGATTTAGAGACAGAAATGAATCTGTATTTCTATGGCTTGAAAAGTGATGAATTTTCTCAATCTGGTATTTGGGTTGGTTATCTTGTGTCAAAGTTTTTGTATGTGGGTCAAAAAAATCTTGATAAATTTTTTTTAGTCTTTTCTGGGAGTCTCACTTTTTTGGGGTGGGTTAAAAACAGTCCTGGTAAGACATGGAAAACTGAATAGATCTTGATTTTTCATTTGGAGATTTTCATGTCAAAAGTGTCTGTGTGTGCAGATTGAATGACAAGGCCATTGAAACAGAAGCCAACTCAGACCTCTTCCTGTTGCATCTTAAGTAACATAGAATAATTAAAAAAAACAATTCAAAACAAAACAAGGAGAAAACACTAAGCCATATTTTAAGATTCTTGGAAGCAAAAGAAATGCTGACACATGTGCATACACCATACACACGTGTATGTACATATCCTTCCTGAAATGCGTACGAGAAAACTTTATATAGAACTCCACAATCTCGGGCGCCTGGGTGGCTCAGTTGGTTAAGCGACTGCCTTCGGCTCAGGTCATGATCCTGGAGTCCCGGGATCGAGTCCCGCATCGGGCTCCCTGCTCAGCAGGGAGTCTGCTTCTCCCTCTCCCGCTACCCCCTCTTGTGCTCTCTCTCTCTCTCAAATAAATAAATAAAATCTTAAAAAAAAAAAGAACTCCACAATCTCAAATGCTCTTTGGAAGTTCAGCAAAAAGAGGATCCATTTTTATCTCCAGTCTTTTTATCGGATTCACTAGGGGTGAGAGTTGAACACAGACATAGACTCTGAGGTGTTGTTCAACACTTTTTAAAATTTTGTTTTGTTTTCTGTGTCTGGCTCTTTCACTCTGGGGTCCTCCAGCAAACCCTGCCATGCCACTTTAGGACATTTTTTCCATGTAGAAAAGTTATTGAGGAATAGATGATGGCCTATTAAATTTCTCCATTGCATAAAGAATGGGAATGTCCCCAAAGGCCAAAGAATGATGATGATAGTTAATATTTTTGATCACTTATCTGTCAGGCACAGTTCTAGGTGCTTCACATAAATCTCACTTAATCCTCATAGCAACATAAATAATAGTTATTATTATTTTATCCATTTTATATATGAAAATCTGAGGCATTGAGCATGTAAATCCCTTATCCAAAGTCTTATAACTACAATGGGTTAAAATCAGAGCCAGAGAGTACTCTCTATTTCACTCTGCTAAAAGAACATCTCTAATTTAAGAAGCTACTAACCTAATTCAGATGTGTTTAAAGTATGGTTTCTTAAAGTCCCAGTTATTTCTTAATGATAGAGATATTCATTATAAGATTCAATTGTCAAATTCAAACTCAGTCACTCTGATGAATACCAAGATATAAGAGACATTGACTCTAACATCACAGAATTCATAATCTAGCTGTGGAGACTCCAGAGCTCAGTAGTTAAGAACACAGACTTTGATGTAGTATACACATACTTTTGAACTCATGGATGTATTACCATCAAGCTATGTTGAACCCATTCCTTTTTCTTATTAAGTCCGTTTTTTTTAAAGATTTATTTATTTTAAGGAGGAGGAGGGACAGAGGGAGAGAGAAAATCTCAAGCCAACTCCATGCTGAGCACAGAGCTCAATCTCACAAGCCTGAGATTGTGACCTGAGCTGAAACCAAGAGTTGGATACTTAACCAACTGAGCCACCCAGTCTTATTAAGCCAAATTTCTTTTAAGTAGGTTTTAGAAAAACTAACCTCAAAATGTTGATGCAAGATTAAATGAGATCATGTATATAGAACTTTTTGTATACCGTCTGGCTTTTATAAACTGTAGCTATTATTAGCTATTATTATTGCTGCTGTTGTATTATTTACACCTCTAAAAATATAAGCAGTAGCACAAGGCATTCTGTGATAAACACCAAGCTAGTGGCTTGTACATTACATGTTCTAGGGATCTGAGCTCTAATCCTCTTTCTTCCATGAAGTTTTACCCCAGGGAATACATGGTACAGTTTTAAGAAACACTTGCAAAGGGTGAATGGATTGAACACTCTCCATCTGAAATGATTCTTCAAACCTCCGAACTTGCATCTATTTAGTGCCTATAGTGTCTTGTTCTCTAGGCCTTAGAGTCATATTGTGCTTTGTAACTTATCTTCTGTAGGTAATCTTTTTTTTTTTTTTAAGATTTTATTTATTTATTTGAGAGAGAGAGAGAGAGCACATGAGATGGGGGGAGGGTCAGAGGGAGAAGCAGGCTCCCCGCCGAGCAGGGAGCCCGACACGGGACTCAATCCAGGGACTCCAGGATCATGACCTGAGCCGAAGGCAGTCGCTTAACCAACTGAGCCACCCAGGCGCCCTGTAGGTAATCTTTTAATACTATTTAACTGTTCACATATTTAGGTTCAGTCTCCCAAGTGATTTATTCATTCCCAATGGAAAGGACTGTAAATTCATATTTGTATATTTTACAATGTTTAGTACATGGCACTGCATGCTGTAGGTACTAAAAATATATTTGTTACTTTTTTTCCTATTTAATTAATTTGCCTGGATTTGACTTTATAATAGGTCTAGGAGGATTTTCATAGGTAGATAATGCTTTTGTTCTTTTATGAATATAATTACACAATTTCATATTTTACCCACTGGAAATTTAGAGGGAGTGAATTGTTCTAGAATGGAATGAGCTGGACTTTAAAAGAGAAATGCACTATTTAACATAGGTGATTACTTACTACTAAAAGAAAAAGAAAAAAACTTAGAAAAATGTCACATTTAAAAATCTTTATCTGTAAAATAGTCTAAGATACAATTAAGAAAAACAATTTTGAAGCTTTTTTTTTTTTTTAAATTTACTGATTTGAGAGAGAGAGCGTGCATGCAGGGGGAGGGAAGAGGAAGTGGATCTTCAAACAGACTCTCCACTGAGCAGGGATCCCTCAGGGGCTAGATCTCATGATCTATGAGATCATGGCCTGAGCTGAAACCAAGCGTTGGATGCTTAACCTACTGAGCCACCCAGGTGCCCCTAATTTTGAAACCTTTTAAAAGCTTCTTATATAAAGTTATTGGTAGAAGTAAATATCTTATGCCTTATCCACCATTTCACCTTTGAAATTGGCTGTTTGGGGAGAAAAGGCACATCAGTTAGTTTATATACTGAATGGAAAAATCTTAAGGCTCTGTCTACATAAGGAAGAAACTATGAAAAAGAAATAAGCCAGCAAGATAACAGTGCAGACTACTCATCTCTTATCAGTTAAGCCCAAATAAACTTAGTTTTATTTGATTGTTTTTATTATAGCATGGTTTTGGCATTAGCAATCATTTAACAGATGTTTTTCATCATTAATATCTATAATAACCCTATCAAAGACAGTGAGGTGGAGAGTGGCAGAGAGTGGATACAGGAGACATAGACCTCGGAGCTGATTTCAGAGTTTACAGGCAAACTGGGAAGGTGACTTTTGGGACAGAGCCATGTATGCTTATGATTGATGAGGAAGTAGTGCTGGTGTGGATTATGCAGGCAGTGGTTTGTTGGAATATCTACTTAGAACAGCTAAGACATAAACTGAGCTTCACTTAAATAATTTGTCACCTTGTTTGACTAATTCCTCTACTTGATTTGTCAAAAGAGACAAATCAAACAGACCAGACCAAAAAGATTTCTCCATTTCCTATATGGTCCACGGGCAGAGCTTTTACCATTTATTTGCCATTAAAACAGCCTACAACAAATTGGATAGAAAGGAAATTTTAATTCTTTACCCAATTTATCCAAACTATATAGACACTTAGCTTTTCAGAGTAGTAGTTTCTTAGTCTATTTCATTAATTCCAAAGGGTGCTGAACTGTTTCAGGATGAACCTGGGGAAAAATTGTGCTGCTTATGGGGATTTTCTGTTTTCCTGTAAACAGAATATACAAGAGGGAGCAAACCCAATGGTGATTGGTGATATTACAGACATCCACAGGTCCAGGCAACTGAGTGTGCTTTATGGCAAGTGCTCTAGTGTCTTTGCTACACATAGTCATACTAGGAAGGGTTTAGATATTTTCCACTCCCTTAGTAAGGAAAGTTTTTCAAGAATTAGTGCTTTGAAAGGGAACAACATATTCAGTTGTAGAACATGCATCCATGCACACAAATATATAAAAGATAATTTATTTAAAATTACTCTTTTTGGGGGGCCTGGGTGGCTCAGTCTGTTAAACGTCTGCCTTTGGCTCAGGTAGTGATCCCAGGGTCCTGGGATCAAGCCCCCTGTCAGGCTTTGTGCTCAGTAGGAAGTCTGCTTCTCCCTCTTCCTCTGCCCCTCCACCCGGCTTATGCTCTCTGTATTGCTTTTTCTCGCTGTTTCTCTCTCTCAAATAAATTTTAAAAATCTTAAAAAATAAAATAAAATTATTCTTTTTTTTTTGAGAGAGAGAGTACACTCTGGGCACTAGGCTGGGGAGGGCAGAGGGAGTGGGAGAGAGAGAATCTTAAGCAGGCTCCATGCCCAGAAAGGAGCCTGAGGTGGGGCTCGATCTCACAACCCAGAGATCATGACCTGAGCTGAAACCAAAAGTCAGATGCTTAACCAACTGAGCCACCTAGGTGCCCCAGATATAAGTTTTAATGAGCACTTACCTTATACTAATTTCAAGATACTAACTCTGGCTCTGGGAATAAATTCCCATGCTTGTTTTAGATACAGCCAGGGACAGTAGCATCTTGCTACTTTGCTAGTTAGTATTAGAATTGAAATTTGGGCCAAACTGACCCATACTCTTTCTGTTTCTTTTTGTGTTTCTCAGGTTACTTACAATTAAAGTGAGGAGGTTAAAATGCAATCAAAATACAAGTAACAGTAAATCATGTCACAGCTTATAATCTGTTAAAAAGCTAAAGAAGGGTATATAATTTGATGCAGAGGTGCTTAACTAAGTGTGAGATGAACACTTAGATTTTGAAACCCAGATCCTACAATAGGCTAGAATGCCAGAAAATGTAACTATTTTGCTCTCTCTTCTCACTTTTTTGGGCATGATTAACAATTGTAGAATTTATCGTACATACCGTAAGTGCTTGGCCATTAAGTGGATTACCTGTGGAAAAGACAAATGTGAATATAAATTAGGATGGGAGAAGTCAACGGGAATTTGGAAACTGGAATCAGCATTTTATCCTTTCTCCATTGAGATCACATAAAAATGAGTAAGCACATCCTACTTTCCCCTTTCACTGCATCCTGTCTTAGCAACATAAATACTAATTGGTTGCTATGGTGATTTCAAGCTTGTAACTAAAACTGAGGTATCTGGGTAACAGTGTCTGAAGGTGAGAATGATGAATACTTCAACTCTGGAGTTTTGTAGGGAGATGGTGCTGGAGTATAAAAACTGGTAAATGTAGCCTCAGCTCCAAAAGATTGGTAAATTTGTTAATTTTATCCCCATAATTTCTGACTACATCAATTCATCTACCTACAGAGGCTGGATTGCCTTCATATAAGTTAGTCTCTGAAGTTGACAACTTCCATAAACTTGCAGTCAATGAGAAATACCAGTTATGGGCAGAATTTAGCACTTAATACACTTTTTATTTTATTGCTGAAAAGGGTTCAGCGGCACTAAAATGATTTAAGCCATCAATGAGATGCAGTGGAAACAGCCTAGTAAAATCATAGTCAGTCTTTGCCTCTTCTCTGTGAATCATCTCATTCTTTAGGGCCCAAAGGATGAACAACATTCCTCCAAGTCAAGACCTTTGTGCTTTAAGCAGTGGCTGCCACCAATCATTCGCAGAAGATGTCATGCAACATTTCTAGGTTTTTGCTTCCTCATTCATGAAGGGGATGATAACTGGGTCCTCCTACTAGGGCTGTTATGGAGATTAGGGATTGAATTGTTCTAAAGCATTTTGCAAATACAAGTGTTATATAAATTCTAAATACCAACCTGTGGTTTATTTATTTCATTGGCTCTTCACATTTGAAAGTTATAAGGACAGCTTAATAGTTCTAACAGTTTAAAGGAGAACTTGTTTCTGTAAAAAAAAGAAAAAATATGTATATATACGTAAGTATAGGTATGGTTACATATCTACCTATTGGTATATAGGATGTAATGTTTGTTGTTTATTTAGTGAGCATCAGGATGTTGAATAAGACTTTCTGTCATCTTAGAATTGGCACATAGTTTCAGGAGCACTGACACAATCATATTGTGAGAATTAAAGGTCGAAAACTTGTCTAGATCTTGTTTAGAAGCAGAGCAAGGTCAACTGCCCCCATCACACTGCCTCCCCTCTCCTCCCTAAGCCTATCAGAGGAAGAAATGGGGATTATCTAGGATGTAAGGAGGAGAGTGCTGTCATTCTTCTGTTTTTACCTTAAGTCAAGGGAAATGGGGGAGGACATGCAACTGCCCCAATGAAATTTAAGTATGATCCTCAAGGCTCAAAGGGAATTGCTTACAGTGGCACGTAGCAGGAAGAGAAGACTTCCCTTCCTTTTTATCTTATTGGATATATGTGTGAACTGGGTCTTCTATGACTATTTAAACAAGGAAAAATAGAATTGGAGAGGACAGAATGGAGAAAAGGGACTCACTGAACAGTCTCTGTCTCCAGTCCTACTGTTGGACTTGGCAAAGGTCAATGCATTTACCTTGGCAGAAATGGATGAATGGAAGCTACTTATATTTGAGCCATCTTGTCAATAAAAGAGAGCTGACCACTGAGCCAAGGGGATTCCAGCAGCAAGAAGCTGTGCAGTAGACTTACAGGGCCTATAGCAGAGGAGGTCTGGTGAGGTTACATCACACTGGATCATTCACAGCAGGGATCTCTACAGTGAGGAGTTCCAGTAGAATACCCCAGAGATAGGAGAAAACTCAAAATAAAAAGTTAATCCCATTTTTCAAATCAGAATCTACATTACAGAACACAAGAAACAAACATGCATATATACTGTGATAACTGGGATATATTAGGCAGTGGGACTTACTAGGTAAAGTAAGGGATGATCAAAATGATACTGGTATGGAGTCAGAGTGAAATATGACCTGGAAATTTAAAAGACTGACTGAACTGAGTTCAGCAAAGAAACAAATGTCACAAATCAGTAAATCAGATATATATTCCTAATACACTACAGTGGATTTTTTGAACATGCTTTTAACCCAGTTATGTACACTGGCACTCTCATCTCTTAGTGTTTAACCAGTTTGATAATCTTTATTATATCTCTGAGAAATAAAATGGCCAGTAGTCTGCATGTAAATAAATTTTTTTTAAAGTGGTAATGATAAATACTTAGTATATAAGAGATACCACAGTCAGACCTTTACAGAGATTGTTATTTAATGCTCACAAAAATCATAGGAGATTAGTGCTATTGTTCCCATGTCAGAGGAAGAAAATGAGGCCCTGAAAATTTAAGTGACTCATTAAGATCACAGTGATAGTAAGTATGATAGGTTTACTTGTTTTGTTGTGTAATTGAATAGATCTTTTTGAATTCCATTGTTTAAGAGCAGATCATTCAAATGGAGCCATCATTTTGCTTTTTCCTAAGATATATGGCTGTGGAACTTGCTCACAATGTGTGGCTCATCTCATTTCCTTAATTCTGAGGCAATTGAGGGTACTGATTAAAATCAAAATAACACATCAAGGCAGATTGGGACCATTATAAGTTTGTGCTCATGGAACCTCATCCAGGCCTTCAATGCTTCCAGAAAGTCCTTTTTTTTTTTTTTAATAACTTTAATCCTTAGAAATATAACATCTTTTTTTTTTTAACTGATATATAGCATTAAAAGTTCTTTAAAACTTTCTTCCCTTGCAGAACGTGAGAAGATCTGACAAGTCTGTTTGCCAAAGGAGTAAACCATTTTGCCATGTGCTGATTTCTCTTTGTATCAGTGTTAGGGATTTTGAGCAGGGTTATTTAGGAGGGACGAATACAAAGCACTAGAAAAAAAGCTATGTAGCACCATCCTTCTTGGATTGGGGTCATTTTACTCTCTTGTATGCCATATAATGTGTGTAGATAATCCTAAATCCACAGCTTTAATTTATTATGTACATAAAGACAGAAGATACTCATTTGGTGTTTAATGATTTAAAACAGTATATATTAATTGTGGGGCATAAAACAAAAAACATGTAAAAGAAAATAAAAATTACTTTTATAAGTCTTATATCTGGAGATAACCAGCATTAAGAGCTATAGAGAGCAAGGATGGTTATTGTACTTGCTTTAAGGAGAGGCACTTGTTAGTAAATGGATAGTGGGACTGGTAAAAGAGCCACATGAACTAACAACTATAATAGGCACTTTCGAGTTTGTGATTAATATAAGCGTTGTCTTTCAAATGATCATAAGGTAAGTGAATTTCTTCTCTGTCGTGTGTGTATGTCTATGTGTGTGTGTATGTGTGTATGTTTATGTGTCCAAAGATATTTCAAACTTTGAATATCTGTCCCTAGGTATACTCTTTCCTAGGAACAAGGCTTTATTATAGTATTGCTTCTAGTGTCAATAGAGAGGGGAAGTCATATGAGTAGTGAAGGCAATATCTAAAGCATTTGAAAAGGGCCTAGTTCTGTGGAATCGCCAGCTAGATAACTGGTGATATCCTAAACATGCCAATTTGGACTGTAACTTATATTCCAAGGGAATAGAAGACATTTCATTAGGAAACCAAAATAATATCATACCACAACTGAAAAAATAGTCTCAAGAATATTTCCAATGTGCTTCCCTGAAGTACAATCAATAAACAGTGGTAAAATTCATTTGGTCATACCAAGTTTACACAAACTAAGCAGGCGCCTTTACTGCAGGCCTTCTCAGGGCATTTAAAATGCTAATGTGAACTTCAAGTCTTCTAGACAGGCTATGATGCTTTTCTTTTCTTTTTTTTTTAAAGATTTTATTTATTTATTTGAGAGAGAGAATGAGAGAGAGAGAGCATGAGCGGGGGAGGGTCAGAGGGAGAAGCAGACTCCCTGCCGAGCAGGGAGCCCGATGCAGGACTCGATCCCGGGACTCCAGGATCATGACCTGAGCCGAAGACAGTTGCTTAACCAACTGAGCCACCCAGGCGCCCGGCTATGATGCTTTTCAGTGTGCTTCTTGTTCAGTTACTATTAATTCAGCAAATATGTGGGAGTGCCCATTACATGCTAGGTGCCACTCTGTGCTTTGGGGTACAGCAGGAAACAGGACAGACAGACTGCCTCATGAAACCCACTATAGTGATAAGAAAGATGCCTGACCTACAGAGAAGGGAATTGGACAGCTGCTTATCTTTCTGTATTGTTTCAAGCCAAGGAGAATGTTAACTAGAGAAACATTTGTGAGATGAAGAGTGGGATTATCAGCAGGAAGCCAGGCTTCTGCCTACCTTTCTCCTTTCTGATAATTAACCATCATCTCTGCACTTTCTCATCTTCTTTGTATTGATCTTTCATCATATAATGGCCACAAATAGCAAAAGGAAGGCTTAATAACAAACATTAAAATGAATAAATAATTACAGCCACTTATCTTCCTCAACCAACTGATTATTTGCTCAGTGACACTATTACATAAAATGAGGTTTACATAATTTAAAAGGACGTTGTCATGCCGTTTTTATAGCTTTTTTCTATTTGTCCTTGCTTCGGATATCCTTTAAGAGCAATATAAAGATATAATTATTGCTGCATATGTAGGGACAGAGGTAATGGTGTTACACAGACAGAGGAGTAATTTAAACCCAAAATACACATCAATTTAGAATATCAGATGCAATTTTTACACTTTAAACCGCAATGTTTTAACCCATTTTATAATGAGTGTAATATTATCTCTTTAATAAGTCTGATCTTATCACAAAACACCCCATTTTTGTCTACATTTGATGCTACTTTATAATCTATTTTTAGTCATTGTATGGATATGTTTGATACCCATTGTCTTTACACTTCATCTTTAATGTTATCTATTTTTTTGGTATTGTGAGATTATTTTTTACCATGTTATTACAGTACACTTCCAAAAAATAATTTCTAATGGCTGTCCTTCAAGGATTGATTGTGTCCCTAATGTAGACCCTGAGTGGACAGAAATGCAGCCCTGTAGCTTCTACACTAAACTGGAACTGGCCATGATTACCTGAGTGGGATCAAGAAGAATACTGGTAATCTGGGGACTACCTTTAGAAATACTTGGTTAGGCAAAGTAGGAATTAAATTGTTGAAACAGCTGTCTTAAGATCCCAGAGTTCACTTTTGCAATATACATATAAAAGACTGTGAAAAAGGTATAAACAACTGACATTCAACATTAAAAGTCAACACATTTATTGAGTACCTACTGTGTGCCAGACACTTTCACTATGTTATATGTTTCTCTCCCTGTGTGTTCCCTCTGCCTTTACTCTTTCCCTCTTTTGGCTAGCCACCATTGATTTTTCATAGTCTATAATCTCATGTAACTTAGTGTGAATGAAGGCAATCCATTTTAGCTCTCTTAGCCCCAAATTTACATGACATTTCAGCTGAATCTCCTAGCTGAGCATCCTGATTTTCCCAATTCTAAATTCCTGCCAGAGGAATTTGATTGGAAGAACACAATTTTTTTTTTTTTTTCTGTTCACAGGCCCCAAGGATGGTACTATAGATATACATATATTTACTGACCACTGATGATGGCTGGAGAGCTCTGAGCAGGAATTCTCCCAGAAAAGGATGGGAGAATTAACACAAGTCAGCTAGGTACTTAGACTGCAAGTAACAGAAAGACTAGTGGCAAATTAGCTATGCCCTTAGGCACACAGCAAAATGGCTTCATCTATTCTAGTCTTTCAAGCTAGAACCAACAAGGAGAGAGATCATGGTTTTTTTTATATAACTTTTTTAGGAGCAAGGACAGCTTTACCAATTTTCTCTCAAGTGTCATTGGATTTTCTCTCATGTGTCATTGACCAGAGGTGGGTCAGAAGAACATATTTAACCTGACCACTGATATGAAAATATCAGTTAAGATGCCAAATACCAAGTCAGTGTATGTTCTTGGGCTGAGAGAGAGGTTCCATTACCCTTGTCATTTTAGGAAGGGGTGGATGTAAACAGCGGTGGGATTCTGTTAGAATACGTGGGTTAAAGTAAATCTCGTACATTTTAACCATGTTATTCTACTATTAACTTTTCTCTTCCTAAGACTTAACACCAAAATACTACTTGATGAATTCCTCAGGTGGACTAAGAGCCATGGAAATCTGGCCCAATAAGAGATAGCCCAAGCTTCATAATGTTTAGATAATGATTCCATAATAAATAGATTCATAACTAGATTCATAGTAAACAGTACTTATTGGAAGTGTGTGTGAATTTGTGTATGCATAAGTGCATGTGCTTATCTAACAACCTAGAGACCTTGGGAAGCTCACTTTATCCCTCTTGAAAGACTCAGTGGCCAGATGGAGAAGGAAAGGTCACAGGATTCACCCAGTACCCTCACTGGACTCTTATTAGGAGAAATGAATCTTGTAGGAGGATTTTGAAGCTGTGAAGTGGTATGCAAATACAGGGCATTATCATGCCCCTTTCTCATTAACACTCTAAAATCCCTCATGCGGCTACAAAATATCCACAGGAAAAAAATATTTTCATATAAATAAATAAAAATATGTAAAAGAATGGTTTGAATAAAAACTAGATGGCTTGAGGTTTGGTCTTATTTTGAAATGAGGTCAGCCTGGTTGGGTTTTGAATTTCAATCGAGAAATTTTGCATGGCTCTCTGAGTTATACAAAGATATTTTAAATGTTGGGAAGAAGACCCTCACAGATAGCAGCAGGGATCACACTGGTAGAGTTGAAGGAAGTAGAGAAACAAATGCAAAATGAGGAGTACAAATACATACTTTCTCTCAGTGTGTTCAAAGAGCAAGGAGAATAAAAGAAACAAAGGGAGATGGCCATAGAAGGCAGCTAATACAGCACCTCCAGAGACAGCAGGGCTCCTGTTGAAACATAAGAGAAAGGAGCAGGCATAGGAAGGGTGCTCAGGTGCTCATGGGGACCCTGTGGAGCAGTAACAAGGACAATGTGCTGAGAATCTGATCTCCCGGGATTTTGTCCTGGCCTGATTATCATCGACTCTTTTGACTTTTGGGTATGTCATGGCATATTTAGTAGGACTCAGGTTTTTTTCAGTTGTGAAATGGGGGGTTTAGGTGAGAATAGGATGTCTCTCAGAGCAAGCCTGGTTCATGACAGAGGTTGGGTCAAGGATTATGTGTGCCTCACTCTCGATGCATGCCAGAGTTGCCACTGAGGCTTTAACGTACATATAATGTGGTCATGCATATCAAGTTGTCTTACAAAAAAAAAAAAAATGTTGAAAACCAAGGTCTTTGATAAACACATAGAACATCACCATACCTTAACACAAATGTAAAGTTTATATGTTCAAACTCAATGGCAGCTGGAGAGAAATATATCCTTTTGTAACTACCTTATTGGAAAGCGGGTCTTTAAAAATGCCTGGAAAGATATTTGAAGTTGCTGAAGCATGACCCTTATTGAAGGTTGTGATTCAGTAGGGTCTAGACTAGAGCCCTGAATTTACAAAGATCTCCCCATGCAATTCTTCTCTTTTTATTTTATTTTTTTAAATATGGGCTCCACTCCCAGCATGGAGCCCAATGCAGGGCTTGAACTCAGGACCCTGAGCTGAGATCAAGGGTTGGACACTTAGCCAACTGAGCCACATCAGATGCCCCTCTCCATGAAATTCTTAAATGCTCTTCAGATGAGAGTCACATCCTAAAGGCAAAGAGGATTAATGTGATCCAGTTCTCTAAAAATTTGTCATCATCGACATTACCCATCACTTTGCTCCATAAAGGCACAGTGAAAATTCTTTCAAAATTCAAGACTAGGTTACAAAGCATTCAGTGTAACTTTAACTATTACCCTATCTACTATACATAGTTAAACACTACATAGTTAAAAAACATACACCAGTATTTTAAAGCTGTGTTTCATTGGTGTTAAGATTATGAGTGATTTGAAAAAAATTTTTTTTTCATATTTACCTTGGTTTTGGGATATCTCAAAGTCAAATTTGACCTCAGTTATGGCAACAATATAGAAAAGTTTGGCTTCATATTTTGTCTTTCACCTTTTCTTGAGGCTGATTTGTTATTAGGGTATTATTATTTCAAATATACATTTTAGCATATATTTCTTCATTGCCTTAGTGGCAAACATGGAGGGAGAAAAGGAAGAAGAAAAGGCATTAGGGCAATGAGGGAAGTGAAAGATGTATTCAAAAATGAGAGGGAAAAGGAAGATAGAAAAGCAAGACGGCAAGAAGAAATAGATAGGCAGACTCATTTGAAGAGAAACTGCTCTGAGCCTCGTGCTCCAGTGAATTTGGAAACACATCTGTTTGGAAGGAAAGGAGTAAGTCATTTTTGGCAAAAAGGAGGGGAGCTTCATGGATGAGAACTGCAGAATATGGGGTCAGGGGATGCTTCATGTTCTAAGTTATGAAATTATCAACACAGTTTTTCATGATGTTTATGGAACAGGCATGCTCAGATTTCTCCAGAGTAACCATTCCAATCAAGAATTGCAGTATCTTTTAATTTCAGATAAGGCAGAGTTTAAAAAACACATAGGTTGGTATGACGGGAACAGTTGTCTCCTAGAAATGTACCTTTCATTTACTGAAATGATTATGAATTAAGCCTGGGAGCTGCTTATCAACTAATTGATAATTAATACCACATCAGTATTACTTTATTCATTAAAAAAATTATCAGGGAGAGAAAAATCAAAAATCAGATTTCCTACTATCATGTAAGTAATGAGTGCAAAACAGCCTGATTTGCAAGATGACAGGCTGTGGAAACTTTTCTAACACCTCTCACTTGTGTAGTTTCCCCAAATCAATTTTACATAAAGATATGCAATCTGCCAGTTAATATTAATGTGCTCATTTGTGGGCGAGTTGAAATAACATGACGCATCTGGGACTGGCCTCATTGACCCCTTTGGTAGTGATTCATTAAGCGGTCACTTCTTGAGACAGCAGTATCTGCTTGAACAGCTATTAACATTTTGAGACCTTACCTAGGTATTTATTGCTCTTGAATAGATATTTGTATCATAGTTAGCTAAAGACAGGTTGTGTGTGTGTGTATGTGAGTATGTGTGGAGAGTATAAATGGGGTGACTTGATCTGAAATAAATAAATTTGGAATTTTCCAGCTTATGTAAGAATGTAGGAGAGTTTGAACTGAGGGTAAGGCAGGTTTTCATTTGAATTGTTAATGGCATTCTTCTGTAGAGCTTAAAATTTACTCCACATTCACTCTGTTCAACACATTTTGGGCAACACACACCACGTTCCAGGTATTATTTTAGGCATTGGTACAATAATGCAGAGAACAAAAGAAAACAATCTCTGTTGTCTTAGAGGCAGACAATAAACAGGTGAGAAGGTAAATGCATAGAATGTCTGGTCATGGGGATGTGTTGGGTAAAGGGGGACAGAGTAAGACAGAGGTGACTTGGGTCTTTAAATAGGGTGGTCAGGGTGGCATCGCTCATAGGGGAAATCTGAGAGAGACCTAAGAAAGTGAGGAAATGAGTGATGCACGTATCTGGGGAAGAAAATTCCTGGAGAAAAAGCAGTAAGGGAGTAGCCCAGGGGGAAGAGTGTGTTAGGCTTTTCTTGAGGAAGAGAAAAGTATAGGCATGTGTGTGTTGGGAGTAGGAGGGTGAAAAGATGTGGAAGGGAATCTCCTAGGCCCTGGTAGACTTCTGTAAGGACCTTGGCATGGTCTCTTTACGCAGTTTTGAGAGGAGAATGGACCAATTCTGAGTTTTGTTTTTGGAGGGCCACTTTTCTGTTGTGTGAAGAACAGCCCTAGGGGTCAAAGGGAAGACATACACAGAGCATTAGAGAAAACATTAAAATAAAATACTGGTATTGGGGAAGGGTGGAGATAGAGAGCATGGATGGGTTTTGGTTATTTTTTTTTCACTTTTATTTTTTTTTATTATGTTAATCACCATACATTACATCATTAGTTTTTTTAAAATTTTTTATTGTTATGTAAATAACCATACATTACATAATTAGTTTTTTAAAATTTTTTATTGTTATGTTAATCACCATACATTACATCATTAGTTTTAGATGTAGTGTTCCATGATTCATTGTTTGTGCATAACACTCAGTGCTCCATGCAGGACGTGCCCTCCTCAATACCCATCACCAGGCTAACCCATCCTCCCACCCCCCTCCCCTCTAGAGCCCTCAGTTTGTTTTTCAGAGTCCATTGTCTCTCATGGTTCATCTCCCCCTCCGATTTCCCCCCCCTTCATTCTTCCCCTCCTGCTGTCTTCTTCTTTTTTTTTTTCTTAACATATATTGCATTATTTGTTTTAGAGGTACAGATATGAGATTCAACAGTCTTGCACAGTTCACAGCGCTTACAAGAGCACATACCCTCCCCAGTGTCTATCACCCAGTCACCCCATCCCTCCCACCCCACCCCCCACTCCAGCAACCCTCAGTTTGTTTCCTGAGATTAAGAATTCCTCATATCAGTGAGGTCATATGATACATGTCTTTCTCTGATTGACTTATTTTGCTCAGCATAACACCCTCCAGTTCCATCCACATCGTTGCAAATGGCAAGATCTCATTCATTTTGATGGCTGCATATAATTCCATGGTATATATATACCACGTCTTCTTTATCCATTCATCTGTCAATGGACATCTTGGCTCTTTCCACAGTTTGGCTATTGTGGACGTTGCTGCTATAAACGTAAGGGTGCACATACCCTTTCGGATCCCTACTTTTGTATCTTTGGGGTAAATACCCAGTAGTGCATGGTAAATGGTTTTCCACCCCCTCACTTTAAATCTGGGGATGTCTTTGGTTCTAAAATGAGCCTCTTGCAGACAGCATATCGATGGGTCTTGTTTTTTAATCTAATCTGATAGCCTGTGTCTTTTGATTGGGGCATTTAACCCATTTACATTCAGGGTAACTATTGAAAGATAGGAATTTAGTGCCATTGTATTGCCTGTAAGGTGACTGTTACTGTATATTGTCTGTGTTCCTTTCTGGTCTATGTTGCTTTTAGGCTCTCTCTTTGCTTAGAGGACCCCTTTCAAGATTTCTTTTAGGGCTGGTTTCGTGTTTGCAAATTCCTTTAGTTTTTGTTTGTCCTGGAAGGTTTTTATCTCTCCTATTTTCAATGACAGCCTAGCTGGATATAGTATTCTTGGCTGCATATTTTTCTCGTTTAGTGCTCTGAATATATCATGCCAGTCCTTTCTGGCCTGCCAGGTCTCTGTGGATAGGTCTTCTGCCAATCTAATGTTTCTACCATTGTAGGTCACAGATCTCTTCTCCCGAGCTGCTTTCAGGATTTTCTCTTTGTCTCTGAGACTTGTTAAGTTTTACTATGATGTCGGGGTGTTGACCTATTTTTATTGATTTTGAGGGGGGTTCTCTGTGCCTCCTGGATTTTGATGCCTGTTTCCTTCCCCAAATTAGGAAAGTTCTCTGCTATAATTTGCTCCAATATACCTTCTGCCCCTCTCTCTCTTTCTTCTTCTTCTGGGATCCCAATTATTCTAATGTTGTTTCGTTTTATGGTATTGCTTATCTCTCGAATTCTGCCCTCATGATCCAGTAGTTGTTTATCTCTCTTTTTCCCAGCTTCCTTATTTTCCATCATTTGGTCTTCTATATCACTGATTCCCTCTTCTGCCTCATTTATCCTAGCAGTTAGCACCCCCATTTTTGATTGCATCTCATTAATAGCCTTTTTGATTTCGACTTGGTTAGATTTTAGTTCTTTTATTTCTCCAGAGAGAGTTTCTCTAATAACTTCCATGCTTTTTTCAAGCCCAGCTAGTATCTTTAAAATGATGATTCTGAACTCTAGATCTGACATCATACTAATGTCCGTATTGAGTACGTCCCTGGCAGTTGGTACTACCTCTTGTTCTTTTTGTTGGGGTGATTTTTTCCATCTTGTCATTTTGTCCAGAGGAGAACAGATGAATGAGAGAACAAAATGCTAACAGGGTAACAGTGTTCCCAGAAAATATACTCTATAAACTAATCAGAAAAGACATGAAACTGGGGGAAAAGAAAGGGAAAGAAATAAAAAAGAAAATGAAAAAAAAAAAAAAGAAGAAAAAGAAGATAAAAACAAACAAAAGCAGGACAAAACAAAACAAAAAAAATCAGAATATGATCAAATATGATCAGGGTGGTGCATAGATTAGTGCCACACACTAGATTTTGGGTGTATTTTGGTCTGTTTGAAGAAAGTGCCTCCCAAAATTTTAAAGAAAGAAAAACTTATAGACGTACAAAAATAAGGGTTGATATGATGAAGGGATGGAATATGACTGTAAAGATGAAAATTATAAAAATTTTTTAAAAGGAATTTATAAGAAGTTGTTTGAAAAAAGAAAGGATTTAAAAAAAAAAGAAAAAAAAGGGAGAGAATGTGATCAGGCAGGAGACTAGAACAAAGCTCTAGAACACTAGAGCTTTAGGGTATATTTTGATCTGTTAGAAGAAACTGTATCTCAAAATTTTAAAGAGAGAACAACTTATATATATCTATGTCAAAAATAAGGGTAACTACTATGAAGGGATAGAATATGACTCTAAAAATGAAAAATAAAAATATTTTTTTAAAAAAAGGATTGATAAGATATTGGTTAAAAAAGGGAAAAAGAAAAATTAAAAAAAAAAGTTAAAAAAAAAAGAAAAAAGAATTAACTTTGAAAGACTAAAGAATCATGGTAAAAAAGCCATGGATTCTATGTGCAGTATTCCCCTAGTTCTGGAGTTCTGCTGTTCTCATTGATAGGTAAACTTGGTCTTGGCTGGCTGTTCTTGCTGATCTTCTGGGGGAGGGGCCTGTTGCTGTGGTTCCCAAATGTCTTTGCCAGAGGCGGAATTGCCCCGCCCTTGCTTTTCTGGGCTAAGTAATCTGCTTGGGCTTGCTCTGGGGGGCTTTTGTTCCCTGCAAGCTTTCGGTGCAGCTTTGGAGGACGAGAGTGAAAATGGCGCCCTCCCAATCTCCGCCCCGGAGGAGCCAAGAACTTGGGACCTCACTCCTCAGTGTGCCCCCAGAGAAAAGGAGTCAATCACTCCTGTCTCCCCGGTCTCCGGCCACACTCCTTGCTCACCCGGCCAGTGACAGAGCATTTCTATCTCTGGCACACAGCCCCATTTGGAGTCTCCAAACCTCCCCTCCCAGGGGAGGAAGGGGAGTCTCCCCGGATCTGCCGCTTGTTGGGTCCCTGCTGGAAGAGCAGTGGCCTGACTGTGCCAGGGATCATGGTTTATGGCAACCCCAAGATGAGAGCCCACGCCTCGGCTCCGTCTCTGCAGCCAGCTTCCCCACTCTGATACTTGGGAGCTCTGCTGCACTCAGGCACCCCCAGTCTTCCTGTGACCTGAGGGTCCTGAGACCACTCTGTCCCACGAGGGTTCCACACCCCCCAGTTAGCCCCTGGAGTGATGTCCCTCAGTGGAGCCGACTTCTAGAAGTTCCAATTTTGTGCTCTGTGGCTCTATCACTTGCCAGAAGCGGCCAATGGAGGCCCCCTCCCCCGCCGTCTATCCTCCCAAATATCACCTCGGATTCACTTCTCCACACGTCCTACCTTCCAGAAAGTGGTCACTTTTCTGTTCAGAGAGTTGTTGCTATTCTTTTCTTCGATCTCCTGTTGAGTGTGTAGGTGTTCAGAATGGTTTGATCCCTAACCAACTGAATTCCTGAGACCAGACTAAATCCATGTCTCCTACTCCTCCGCCATCTTGCTCCGCCTCCGGTTTTGGTTATATTTTAAGGGTAATGCCAAAGGATTTTCTGATAGATTGGGTGTGAGATCTGAGATAAAAAGAGAAGACAAGGTAATTGGATAACTCCCAAATTTTTGACTTTCTTTTTCCTGCCTCAGTTGCTAAATAAAGAATTGATAGATCAAAACTTTCTCCTCTTAGGCTGTTGTGTTAGAATTGGCATATAGGTAACTTTTCATGTTCTATTTAAGCATTATTTTCCTTGTGAAATATCTTGATGATCTTTTGAATACATTTCTACCCAACACAGGAATCCTCATTCACACACTCCTGATAGATGTTCATCTAAGCATGTCCTTGACTGCAATACCAGGTTTGAAAATTAAATGAAGGAAGTCTGGATTTTACCCATCTTTTAGCCTGTACCTTAACTCACCTCTTTTCCCCTTTTGTTTTCACGAATATGAAGAATTCTTCACCTATGTGAAGAATTACTTTAGTAGCGTTGAGTATTTGCCATATGTCAAGTAATTTACCTCATTCACATCTCCTAAAAACCTTGGGTAGTAGTCCTTATTGTTGCCATATTATATAGGAGAAATCCAAGGTTCACAGAGCCTTTCACCATATAGAGCTTTTAGATTTTGTTTTCTTTAAATCGTGTGTATGTGTGAATTATAATATATACACAGGTAGTCATTCAAAAACATGAATAGTTTTATCATAATATGATAGATTTATCACAACATAAACATCCATGGGTCAGCAACACAGATCAAGAGATAGAACAGTACCCACACCCCAGAGCCCCCATATCCCTCTAAGTCACTGTGCCTTTCCTCTTCCAAGGTTACCATTAGCCTGATATCACATGGTCACTTTATCTTTTTAATCACACAAGGTTAGACCAGTAAACACTACAGTTAAGTTCTGTACATTTATGTTTTAATATTTCCATGGATCATACCTTACAACATGAACTCTTTTGTGTCTGGTGTTTCTGCTTGAGCATTATATTTGTGAGATTCACCCATGTTGTTGGATGTAGCTATGGTCCATTTATTTTCTGTGCTGCCTATTACTCCATTGTGTGACTTTATCACCAGATATTTGTCCATTATGTCCACCATCAACTATTGTGAAATTGCTGCTCCAAACTTGTTTTATACATGTATTTTGTTGCAAGCACGCACTGTTTTCTGCTGGGCTTTTACCTAGTAGTGGAATTGCCAAGTTGCAGGGAATGTACATTTCCAGTTTTATGAAATGATGCCAGAAAGTTTGACAATGGATTTGTATTAATTTATACTCTCCCACTAGCACTGTAGGAGAATTCTATATGCACCAGATCTATTTTTCATTTTAGATATTATGTAACAACATCGTGGTATCTCATTTTGATTTTAACTCATTTTCCTGACATTAATGAGGTTCAACACTTTTTTTATTTCTATATTCTCTTTTCTGAAATACCAATTTAAATCCCTACCAACCTTTCTTTTAGATTGTTAGTATTGTTCCTATTGATTTGTAGTATATATTTTGGATTTTTTAATATATTATAAAATCAAGATTTTCAGTTATCATCTTCCATGCAGCTGCTTTCCTTTTACTCTTTTAATAATGTCTTTTAATCAAATTTATCAATATTTTCTTTTAGGGTAGAGCTTTTTGAATCCTGTTAAGAAGTCAGACATTATTTCTAGGGGCTCCTGGGTTGCTCAGTTGGTTAAGCGACTGCCTTCAGCTCAGGTCATGATCCTGGATCCCTGGATCGAGTCCTGCATTGGGCTCCCTGCTTGGCAGGGAGTCTGCTTCTCCCTCTGACCCTCCCCCCCTCATGTGCTCTCTCTCTCTCATTCTCTCTCTCTCAAATAAATAAATAAAATCTTAAAAAAAAAAAAGTCAGACATTATTTCTTTATTAAGTGTTTGGTAGAATTAAATTATGAAGCCACCTGAATTTTAAATTTTCTTAAAGTACTTCTTGTGTCCATTTGGGTGAGTTGTATTTTTCTGTGATTTTTTTTTTTCTATTTCATCTAAATTTTAAAATATATTGGCAGAAATATGTTTGTAATATTTTCACACATGATTA
This sequence comes from Mirounga leonina, assembly GCF_011800145.1. Classification (NCBI taxonomy): domain Eukaryota; kingdom Metazoa; phylum Chordata; class Mammalia; order Carnivora; family Phocidae; genus Mirounga; species Mirounga leonina. The sequence goes on along the minus strand of NW_023270854.1, from coordinate 33,501,265 downwards.
TTTTAATATTTTTGGAATCTGTATTGGTGTTCTCTGTTATTTCTGATATTTATTATTGATTCTTTCTCTCTTTTTGTCCTTGATCAAATTCTCAAGATATTTTTAGGTTAGTTTTGTCCCTTTCTCACACACACACACACACAAAATATCTTGCTTTTTACTGTTCTGAGAGGCTGTCAAAAGTTTAGCTTCACTTCTCAACCTTTTGGCCATTCCTCCCAGAACTGGAAAATGCCTTTAATGGAAGAGGGGCTCTAAATGCCAGGATCTGCACTCCCCTTTATTCTGTCTGGTAATTCTGCTGTTTCTTATTCACATCCCACTACTTTCAAACACACACACACACACACACACACAGTTGAGGTAATCTAGTTATTCTTGTGGGAAGCACAATTATTGAAAACTAATGTTTAATTCTAAATCTGTTTATTCCAGAACTTGTTCACTTTCTATCCTCTACCCTACATACTCAACCAATGCCAAGATCAAATCAATATTTATTTTATTTTATTATTTTATTATTTTTTTAAATTATTTTATCTCCCAATGTATTCTTGTGATTCTGTGGGTGATGTAAGTCTTCTTTGGTAGGACCACTCCCAAACCACCAAGCCCTACCCGACAGACACAGATGCAGAGCTGCACATATAGTAGTCAGTAACCCTTACTGAATAAAAATAGATCAAACTTAATAAAGGAGGAAATATTTTTCAAGATTTTTTTCTAGTTATGCAAGCCATTCAACTGTTTCACAACCTGGGTCTCCAACAATCAACTGATTGTATTGTGTGAATACTGCATAAAAATCCAGAGTCTGAGGAAATCCTCCACACTGGACATCTGAAAATTGCTTCTAGAACACCTGGGTGGCTCAGTTGGTTAAGTGACTGCCTTCGGCTCAGGTCACGATCCTGGAGTCCTGGGATCCAGTCCTGCATCAGGCTCCCTGGAGCTGCTTCTCCCTCTGACCCTCCTCCCTCTCATGCTCTCTGTCTCTCATTCTCTCTCTCTCTCAAATAAATAAATAAAATCTTAAAAAAAAATTTTTTTTTTTTAAATTGCTTCTATCCTAAATCCGGAAGCATCCCCCAAAACCATCAGTTTGAACAACCCCAAATGAATGGAGAAAAGAGAGCCCCGTTCTCCTCTGTGATGTTCTTTGCGGAAGTTGTATGAATATTATCAGTAAAGAGCAGTCCTAAATGTCCTCCTTTTAATATACAGCTCTTTTTTTTTTCCCTCCCATATTACATCCTTTCTGACTAGGTTTCTAAGCTACAGCTTTGGCTTCTGATGATTATTCATATCATCATTATTCCAGACTGAAAGCCTTTAAGTAAATAACCAAAACTTGAAACATTGTAGAGGATAATTCTTACATAACACAAACTTCATTATATGGTTCTGTCATCCTCCCCTCCTTCCTCCAATCCCTTTTACTCTCATTTTTTTGTTTACTTAGTAACATTATTTCTTGTGTACTTTTACACCATGTTCAATATAAATGGTATAATTAGCAGTGGAAAGTATTTTGTTGTCTTCCCGCATTTATTTATGTTCAAAGGATCATGTAAAGTTCTGCTACATTAAAATTTAATTTGAAAGAAAGCAAGTTTTGTTCATTTCTCAATGTAATGACCATTTCTGTTCAGCTTGTATGAATGATAAAATATTATCAGCCCATGTTTTTCTATTTGGTTTCTAGGCATTTGTGTAAACTAGTTACAAAAAGCAAGTGTTGCTTTGTTAGGCATGTGTTCAAAGGAGTATTGTAGAGACATATTTTATTCTGGGCACCCTGTCACCATGTAGACAGGGCCCAATCCATTATGTAGCAGTTAATTTGTTAATCGATTGACCAATTGGTTCAAGGATTTTTTTACTCTTAGATTACCAAAAACTAAAAAAAAAAAAAAAGGAAAGAAGGAAACAATAAAAAAAGCCTCCTCTGTAGGGTAAATTTAAGGAAATTGCATCAGAATCGAAAATGTACTGGTGTTTACAGATCTAGATTAAATCTGACACAGATTGGCAAACAATGAAAAAGGTTCTCTTGCTTGGAGCATAAACATTTTGAATCTCACCAGCCTGATGTTAAACCTCAGAAAATAAGTAAACTGAATTACCCTTCTGGGGTAGATATGGAGGTACTAGGAGGGAGGGAGATGTACCCCTAGGTTTGCTGAAAGTCTAGATTTTCTCACCAAGGTCAAGAAAAGGGCAGGATGGTTTCTATTCTTCTAAGTCCTCTTACAGATCTCAGTCCCCTCTTCTTTCTCCCAGTCGGTAGCTTGGAAGTAGAAACGAGTGGAGAAATGCACTATGAATATATACATGCTGATACCAAGGGTGTCCATAGTATCTTAAGAAGGGGGAGGATTGTGAAATTCACAGTTAAAATTAATTTATATGGATGATCAGATTATTATATATGCAAAAGATAAATCAATTGATTGCAATTGCCATTAATGAATATTTTAATAGAGAAATATGAGTCAAGCCAATTAATTTTTATGTAGCAAGTTCATTTTTCTCTCTAGGTTAACTTGCATTTATTTTCAACTATATTTTTTCAAGTATGTATTAGTGGTGTGTGTGTGTAAGAGAGAACAGTATTCTTTTCTTCCCTCATTTATTTTTCCATCAATTCTTATTGATACATTGTCTTTTACATGCCATTTCTTCCTTGTCTGCTTTGAGGGAATCTTATTTGTAAAATATATCGTTACCTTTTCTCAAGGTTGTGATTTCATATCATGCCAAAGATAAAATTTGAAACCTAACTGCTTGAAAAAGACCTCACATGTTCTGTTAGCCCATGGTGCTGGTTCAGATAGTCACCTCTGTGCTGATTTGTTCTTCACCCATTTCTCTCTATAAAGACAAGGGTAAGGTTGCTTGAGTCCACCTCCACATTCAGACTCCATCTGCAATACTGCATGTAGAGGATATCTGCAGAAAGCTTTTCCAGAAATACAAGAGTTCAGTATTTGCCTCCTATCTCTTAAATCATGATTCACCCAAGGGAACAGAAGTTACTGAGCTTATGCTAAGTGGAAGCACTCATTTACTCATTGTTGCATTGAGTTCTAAATACCCTCAGGGCCAAGAACAGCCCCTTCACCTGCAGTTACACTACTAATTTCTGATAAGAATGGTGTTGAGTAAATACTTTAGGAAGTATGACCAGGTATAGGAGTGCAGGGCATCCTGTCCAAGAGAAAAGCAAAAAGCATGCTTAGCATAATCATTTAAGGGTGATGGGCAAGGCCTTTTTCACTTGAGCCCAAGAATTTCAGCAGATTCCTCTCCAGAAACATTACTTGCCCTAGCTGTCAAATGCCATTTTTAAAATTGTATTCCTCTGTTCACTCCGTTCCTGATTTCTAACATGCAACTCTCCCCCTGACATCAGCTTGACCCCCGCTTACTGCTCTCCACTGCTCAGATGCCAACTCTTATGGGAAGCCTCTCTGAACTGCTTCTTGGTTATAGGCATTTCTAATATTGCCACAATTATGCTGTAACTTAATTGTTATTGTCTAAGTCTCTTGTCCCGTCTTTATCATTTGTCTCACAACACCAAACTTAGGAGCTCTTTGAGGCTAGGGCTGCAGTATTTTATCTGTCTAGCTCCAGCCTCTCTGAATTCTGGTATGTAGTAGAGACAAATGTTTGCAGAGAGAAATGATGAAGTTCAGAATTATTTAAGGAATTCCCTTAAATCAGTAAAGATTACATAGATTTGCAAATGCCCTGTGACAAAAATTGCCCTCTTGCAGCAAGTTCGGGATATCCATTTAAGTCCTGTTCTTTTCTTGGTACTATTCAAATTTCTTTAGTTAACTTGCATTTCAGGACCAAGTTGAAATAGCAAAGAAAGAAACAAACAAACAGTACTCTAGATTCTAGAGTCTAGAAGAGTGGTGATCAAAGTTTGGCATGCCTCAGAATCTCCTAGAAGCCTTGTTAAATAAATAAAGCACAGGTTACTGGGCCCAGCCCCAGAGGTTCGCATTCTGTAACTTGAGGTTAGGGTCTGAGAATTTGCTTTTCAGATGGTGCAAGAGATGCTGATCCTGTCTGTCCAGGGACTCCTGTTGAGAATCGCTGTTCTAGAATGCAATTAGCTGCAGCTTCTAGTTATAGGCAGACATTAGGGTTATGCCTGTGCATTTGCTAGACAGAGTCTGGAGATTTTAATTTACTCTTCATACCCTGGTTTGGTGATGTTCCCAATCATTGTCTCATTTTGCTAGGGCATTGTAGGGGTGAAGTAGGCAAACAGCTAAAGTAGTGGGATGGGGTCTGTGTTTTGTTAACCTTTTGTAAGTTAAGTTCACAAAGATTTGTTTTCCTAGGCTTCCCCCCACCCCTTGGGATTTCTTCCATCAACCCCAATCCACAAGGTTACAGCAGGAGTCTTGGTGGCTCTTTTTGTAAAAAAGAACATCATTCCCATGGACATACTGGATTGGTCCAGGAGTGAACATCTGGTTAAAGCTAGAGTTGAATAATCTTTCTCTTTTGAGAAGATCTGAAATTGGCCTATGAGACTCCTGTGTCCATGTGGCTTTATTTTGAATAGAGAAGATAAAACCATAGAGCTATTACCAGCCTTTTTCTATTAGGTAGACTGGGATACAGACCAGGCAGTCTAGGGCAAGAAAGGTGAGAAAGGCAAATTACAGCAGAGCAGAAATGAGAGGGGGCCAGAGAGTAGTGATAAAATCTCAGGCCCTGGGCCTGGTGCATTCCTGAGACCCAACTCTGTGCTTGCCCTTAGGTCCCATGGTGCCTTCTGTGCATTTATAATGAACTCTACTTTTTGCTTAATCAACCTTAATTTGGTTATTTTTCAATGAACATACTAAATAATACATTATCCCAGGACATCTTTAAATCATAAATTAGAATATATAAGAATTAATTCTGATGTAAGATTTTATTTAAAAAAAAAAGAAACCTATAGAAAAAAGTATCTGTTGATTTTTTTTTTTTTTAATTGGTTATTTTGTGATAGGAGAACTCTGTGATGTTCATGAATTTTCTTCAGAATCCCTTAGGACTTTCTCATAGTAGATTACATGAAATATGTCCAAATAAACAAATAATGTCTTATTCCTCACATTTCACTCTAAGAAAGAGTATTTTGACATAAAGTCTGAATTGAACTACAGGAACAAAGAAACATGAAAGGTTTGGTGACAGTGTAATTCATTTAGAGTAAGAACAGGAGAAAGAGGATAAAAGGTTGAAGGACTTGAAGAAGTTATCAGTGGTATTTGAGGAAAGTGGGAGTAGAGAGTATGGATACAGCCTGAGTCCTTCTCTCAAAATTGCACTGGAGTGGGTTTTCATAACTAAGAGATAATATAGGCATGGCTTCTGCCCTGGCCCATTCCATTTGATCTTTAAGACCTAGCTTCCTTCTCACTTTCTCTAAGATATTCCCTGATTTTCCTGGTTCAGTCTGATTACAGTCTCAAATATCTGCAGTTGTTACTGCACATTTCTGCCATTAGGTTGGGAATTCTAGCCATTTCATGACATTTCCATTATTGTTTTCTGCTGGCATTTGGTGTTTTGTTTTAGAGTCACTTGTTAACTGTGTGCTCAATGAGTCAGCAAATACTTAAAAGTCAGTGTCTCAGTATTTTACTGTCATTGCAAACTTCACAGATACCTCCAACACAGAAGTACAAATACTAGAATTATGGAAGAATTACAGTGATGTAACCTTAGACTTTGGTGTCAAAAGTTAAGGTTATCCTCTGTAACACTTTACCTCCAGATTCTTTATTCAATATTTATGTGCTCTTTATTGTAACCAGTTCGGTTGAATTAGGGGACATAGCTCCCAAATCGGCCAGGATAATTTTATTGTTGGCTAGTTATTTTGAAAATCTGTTATTCTCAAAATACCCAAACTTATAATAGTAATTAGTAGTTCTCTGAATTCTGAGCATTCTGAATTTAACTCATATCAAGTGTATGTGTGTATGTGTGTGTGTGTGTGTTTAGATATGTATATATAAATTATTAGAACAGAGTCCTAATACATACACACACACACACACATGTGCACACACACAAAAGGATGGGGCAGATTTAGAGCATTATTTTCATATTAAATATATATAGGTATGAGTATATATATGAGCATATATGTGTATATATATACATACACATAGATGTAGAGAGAGATGCATTACTTAGGGGAGTTTAAGTCAGATATGCACACAATATCTTTCTTACACAGAATCCGATAAACACATTCTCTCACTATGTTGAAATTCTTGGATCATGTAATTTCACATGTCCCCCATATATAGATGATGCAGCACAGCAAATACAATTATAATTACCTGCAATCAATACAACCAATTCCAAATGGTGAATACGATCTATGAAAAATGGTGATTTAGGATACTCCCACAAACCACAATTACAAAGACATAAAACCCTCCAGGAAAGAAACATTTATCCCAACAACCTGTTTATTACCACAGAGGAAACTGAATTGAGTTTCATAAACTTTGCATCAAAATTGAGTCTCTTATCTAAAGTGAAAGGAAAACAGTAGTTAATCCTTATTTAGCCTCAGCTCCTGGGAAGTCAAAATTACAATGGCAGTTTTCAGCTGGGCAAACTGAGCCCCACAGAGTACACCCATTATCCTAATGTCATGTTGAGCCAAGAATTGACCTCCTTCTTGACCTGGGCCCTTGACTTTTCCTTCAGGGCAAATGGAGAGTCTGCCAAACATCATTAAGCATGATTTCTTCTTCTAACAGTCTTTCGATCTAAGCTGTATTTTACTTAGAATCCACACAGGGGAAAGCAGCGGCTCAGTGCCCCGCTAGAAATGAGCAATAACATTCAAACGAAAATTGGAAGCTGAAGATCTAATCATTAACAACAGATGGTTCAACTTGAATCCGATAAACAAGTTTTGTTGTTTGCTTTCCTTTCCCTCCTCATCCACTTGAACTTCGTGCGAGCATGCTTGCATGTAAAAGTGCTGGTCCCTAAGTCAGCAGCATGGATGGCTCACCTGATGGAAAGAAAGCTTTTGTGGCCAAGTTGGAATCTTTTCAACTTGAAACAGACTTGATAGTCTGATGTTGAAAGCAAGTCCCAAGTCTGTAGCATGCCTGCCCTCTTTGTTTTTTTTTGTGAAAATTTAGCGACTATAGTGTCATTTAATGTGCTCCAACAAAGCCTTTTCATCTGGTCATATTGCTGTTCGTTGGTCTTCAGTCAGGGCACTTGCCTTCCTAAAATCACAAACCCAAAGGGTATTTGTTATGCCTGCCTTAAATCCTCCTCTTTGTGTTCTGTTTTAAAGAAGACCTAGAGGATAGCATATGAAGAACACCACACTAGAGAATATAATGAGCACTGGGTGTCTCTATCAGAAAGCTTCGTAGGCATAACAAGCATGCACATGTGCCCCCCCCCAGTTGTAGCTCCTGAGAAGCAGATAATCAAGCTTTAGATTTTTCTCCACTGTCTGTAGTGGGTATATAGTTAATACTTTACAGAGTGAAATACCCTTCAAAGCATGTAGATAAGTAGTTCCAATGTTATTTTATGTGTAGTCCATTACTGTATCCTTAACCTCCAAATGAATGGAAGTAGGTTATAGAAACAGTACAGTTTATTTTTAAAAATGTAGCTTATTATTAACTAATCATCACACAAAAGTACAGATGACCATGAAGAACAATTCTTTATCATACTTTCCACAATAACCGTAGGGGAAAACTCAGCAGAGGAACCTCTTGCTTTATTTAGATGAGCTCACCTCTTACTCTCTCTAGCTTGAGAAAGGTGACCTGATCCCCTTTCTAAATCTTCCAGTTGCCCACTGGTCATGCACCCAGAGCCCCTTATGATACCTGTTTCCATTGTGGAGACTTTCAATTCATTACTTACGCAGAGAACACAGGGGATTTTTCAAACTCCTGTGTTGGCATCTCTTTCTTCCATGGACGTTAGCCCTAATTGTCAAGCATTTATTTACAGAAAGTTTTTCTTTCTATAAAGCCATGAAGGTACATGAGGCAGAAGAAAAATGAAAACTGAAATTGTCTCTGTCTAGCCTCATGATCATAACAAATATGAAATAACTTATTTTGCATTGCCAGAGTTAATCTTAGTATAGTGTTTCTGTTGCATTACTCAAAGGATGTGTGGTTGTCATTTTCTTCTTCTTCTTCTCCTTCTTTTATTTTAGCTTTAGTCACATTGCAGAAGAGTAAATTCTGCAAGCAACAGACTGGGTGGAGATCTTCATAATACATATATCCATCAAAGAACCCCTATTCAGATATATAGATATAATGTATCTATATTATAATATCAGAATATTATAATACATTATATGTATTATACACACACACATATATGTGTATATATATATAGAGAGAGAGAGAGAGAGGGATAAATATCTTCAAATTAGCAAGGAAAAGACAACCCAGTTGAAAGTATGCAAAAGACATGAAGAAGCATTTGACCAAATAAATAAATAAATAAATAAATAAATAAATAAATAAAATAATAGTACTCAAAAATCCAAAAGTATGTGAAAGAAGTCATTAGGGAAATCCATTTTAAAACTATATTTATGAAAGGACTAAAATTAAAGACTGACAACATCAAGGGTTGACAAGGATGTGAAGCAAATGGAAATTGTTGGCATTGCTAGTGTATCAGTTGAACAAACACTTCGGAAGATTGGTAGTATCTACCAAAGCTAAATACATGCCTTCTTGTATCCTTTTTCTAGGTGTCCCATTTCTAGGTATATTTTATTTTTACATATTTGTACTTTTAGGTATCCTTACCCATTTCTGGGTATATTTCTAGGTATAGTTCAAAGAGAAGTTAGAATTTCTGATGCCCTCCTTTCAGGAATTGTGTGAAAAGTACAGTGTCGGTGCCTATACAGTCCTAGACTGAGACATTCTTGGAGCTCTGATTTTAAAGAAAGAATAATACAGGTCATTGGGTAATATGGGGAAAGGAAGAAGAGAACTGATTTGGACAGAAGCCTCATCCAATCTGAATAATCAAGTGGGACTCAGGCTTTGATGTGGGAAGGTACTAAATAGTAGTCATTCTAGTCCGGTGTCAGAAACCAAGGGCACAATTGTTCGGCAGTAGTGGAAAGTACATACCCAGAATGTCTGGGTAGTTCTCATTATCAGAAAGACTTCTGATGCCCCATTGCAGGGAAGTACACCAAAATCAAGGTCCATCAACAAAGAGAAGAAATTAAGAGAAGTACCACAGGTTATTTCAATGTCAGGACTTGTTAGCTTCAGGGACAGGCTCTGACTGTATTAAGTTGCTAGTATGGGTACTGGGTCATAGGTAGAAGCTCCTGAGAAGGTACAATGGTCATTTGGGCATCCATGGGAGGGAGTCCACCCGAGACTTTCTAGAACTCAGGAGTAGAAATTGCAGACTACCATCCCCACTCTCACTAATGGGGAAGCAAAGTTTATCACATCTAGTCAGACTGAGTTTTTCTGATTAGTTTGGGGATCAGGCAAAGCTCATATAGTAGATGGTAGGCTTTCATTTGGCAGACTTGGCAGGGAAAGCAGGGACAGTCAGGAGCTAACCCTGGGGAATATGTCTTTTCTCAATCTCCGGCAGAGTTGATACAGTAGATTAAAAGTATCTCCCAAGAGTTGGTCTGCTTTTTTGTTTACTGGTTGTATGCAACTCCAATTGATTGACTTGAATGCACTGATCTAAGTTATCGACCATACTGTTGAACCATCTCATAAGTCTCTGATGATGTCTGTATATGTCGCTGATATCACTGATCAGTGTAACTCAACTTGAGAACACAAACTAGAATACCTTCAATGGTAGAGGAACTCAATGGTTGGACCCGTTTACAGTTATTTATATTTCCATTTATTATTATTCTTTGAGTAAATTGTGTATTTCCAAGGATACTTAAGGTTAACTGCTATATTTAAAAAACCATATATATTTTTGAAAAAGTGATATCTTCTTGAGGTTTGCCATACTAGTCAATCACTTGTTGAGCTATTAATTAAAAACAAGGGAAACTTGACTGGAAGATTTCTAGAGGTCTTTTTGTTTTGTTTTATTTTTGTCTTTTTTCCTTTATTTCTTAACCAACTGTTGTTGTTTTTTTTTAAGATTTTATTTATATATCTGAGACAGAGATAATGAGAAAGACAGAGAGCACATGAGAGGGGGGAAGGTCAGAGGGAGAAGCAGTCTCCCTGCCGAGCAGGGAGCCCGATGCGGGACTCGATCCAGGGACTCCAGGATCATGACCTGAGCTGAAGGCAGTCGCTTAACCAACTGACCCACCCAGGCGCCCCCCTTTATTTCTTAATAATAACAATCAAGATGTCTAACTTCCATTTTCAGTAATGATAATTTGTATACTTTTGAGCAATAATCAAATATTGCACACTTACAACATTGGTGGCTAAAGTTCAGTCATTCATTAAAATTACTTTTTTTTCATTTTTTTCTGTAGATATTTGGATAATCTTAATACTAAATTTTGAGTGCCTTGAGGAAAGGAGGCAAGTCATTTGCATAGTTTTGCTTCTAACTCCAACACATTGACTGAAACATCAAAGTTTTTCAATGGTAATGAAAAGAATAACTATATTATTGTTTCCAATTCTTCCTTCTGCCTTCAAACAAGAGGATTATGCATTTCTGCTTACAGTACTTTCACTGCACTTTTAAATCTGGGACTGGCCATAAATCTAGCTTTGGCCAATAAAATGTGGACAGACATGACATATATGATAGCTGAACAGAAGCTCTGAAAAACACTGTGGGGTTTCACTAACTCCCTTGATCCTGGAAGGAAGCCCTCAGAGTCAAACAAGATCCCAAGCAGCCTGAAGCAAGAGATCTGCTGTGCTGGTATGTAACTTGAGCAGGATATAGATCTTTGCTGTTGAAAGCCACTAGAATTTTACAGAGCTGATGAATATACTCAATCATCAATGAATGGGCAGGTGAAGTGTGTCACCAGTTGAATGCTTATTAGCGTAACCAAAGTTGTGTTTATCTGTGGTATATGAAACTGATTAAGCAGTTAAATAGACATGTCCTACTTGCAGCAAATTCAGGAGAGGTTCTTTCTTACCCGAGTGAACAAAGCTTATGACCCAACATCAAGAACCAGGTCAACTTTCCAGGGCTTAGAATACAGAGTAGGTTTGCACACAGAAGGCATGAAAAGGAATAGGACCTGTGTTAATTCTGTCAACTAGGAAGTTTGTGCTTAGGGTTTGGTTATTATTGGGTAAGTAGACTATGCAGTATACTATGAAAATTTGTCAGTTTTTCTTATATCCCAGTTGATTTCTTGGTTGGTATAATTTGTTGTGTGTCATAGTTTCTTAGCAAAGTTGCTCCACAAAAGCATTACCCATTCCCCTGCCATTTTGATTCAAACACAGTGATAAGAAGCTTTTCATTTCAGCCTGATTTACTGTTAATAGTGGTAGTTCCATTGAAATTGTTGGAGAAATTTGGGTCTTCGTAGATGGAATGCTTTAGTCTGCAAGTAACAAAAAGCTCAATTCAACACAGCATTAAAATTAAGTGGTATATAAGTTTATGTGGCTGAAAGACTGACGTCAAGTAGGGTCCATATTTCTCTTTTCTTTCATGTTTTCAGTTCTGCTGCATTCGTGTACATGTTCTGGACTGAAACTTGGTTTCATCATGTTTATTTTTTTAAAATGGTATTAAACAAGGACTAGGACAGTATTTCTTATATCAAATTGAAAAGAAAAAAAATGCTACCCTTAAATTTTGGGATAGAATTTCTCCCTCACTCTAACTGGTATAATTTTGGTCAGCATTTTTCTCTTAGTATCATGCATAGAAACACCATGCACTAATTAGCTCAAGCCTGGATGCCTGAACCTTTTATTGAGGGGTGGAATTGTGGTCAGCTTCCCCTAAAATGATGGCCTGTGTAGGTGATCAAACATTATTGGGGGTTAGGTTGTTATAGGAAGTAGGGTCATGGATGCCGGGTCCATGGGTCCACTCCACTGGTACAGAGCCTAAATGCTAGGGTGTGGAAAATCAAATGAGTGTAGTAATAATTTTTACTTTCTTCCTCCAAAGTTCTTTTATTTGCTGTTAGAATTACACATTCATAAATCAACACTCAATTCATCTCTTTACTGTCCCTTGAATACAGTACATTTTCATACCTTCGTGTTTATATTGTTGCCTCTGCCAGAGATGACTTTCTGTAACACATCTACTTATTGAAGTTCTACATATCCTTCAAGACCTGGTGAAATTTATCTCCTCCTTGGAATCTGTCCTGATGAGTTCGGACCACAGTTATGTCATCTTCCCATGACCCATATACTATCTTATGACAATATCAGTACCTGACATTGCTGTTGCTTACCATTTCGTTAATCTTTGTGTGTGTTCTAAGCCTTGCATTTCATATTTTATTATAAGATTTGACTTCTAAAGGAAGAGACCATGTCTTTTTCATTTCATATAGTTTTTTTTTTTTTTTTTTAAGATTTTATTTATTTATTTGACAGAGAGAGACACAGCGAGAGAGGGAACACAGGCAGGGGGAGTGGGAGAGGGAGAAGCAGGCTTCCCGCCGAGCAGGGAGCCCGATGCGGGGCTCGATCCCAGGACCCTGGGATCATGACCTGAGCCGAAGGCAGACGCTTAACGACTGAGCCACCCAGGCGCCCCTCATTTCATATAGTTTTTTAATAATCCTCCACTAAACACAGATTGATTGCATAGTAAACTTATATATAATTTGTTTTCTCAGTAAATACTGAATGGTAGAACTATTAACTTTTTTTTTTTTGAGGGATAACAAATATTGCTTTCAAAATTATATTAACACTAGAACCTATATAAGTGCAAATTTATTTTACCTATATATAAGCAAACCTTTTTTATACCAGCCTGGAGAAACAGAATTGGAACATGAAAATGATTATCCTTCATCACGTAAGATTATTTGAACCAGCAATGGTCATTTATAGGAAGGCCTTCTCCTTGTACAAAAGGATTCATCTTAAGATTCACTGAAGTCTGGTTATTTCTACAATACAGGTTTGGTTTGAATCAAGTATAGTAGACCAGGATTTGGGGGCTGAATTTGAAGAATATCAGGGTCTCCCTTATTGAGTTTTGTCCTCTGGCCCTGTTCCCATGGGTCACAGCTGACTCCTAGAGATGCCTTCAGTAGTACAGTGAATGAAAACAAAAAAGAGATTACTTTTTTTTTTCTTTTTTGTAATACATGAAGCAAGACTCAACAACTTGGACTTCATTAATTCATTCATCAAATATGTATTGAGCATCTGATTATCATTTTCTAATTTGAAAAATAAGCTATATTCTAAATGTAAGTTTCTGTCTAGCTCTAAATCATGCTGTTTCCCAAGATCATACAGGGAGGCAATATCAAGAACAGAACTTGAATTTCAGATTTTATAATTAATGTTTTTATGCACACTGCCTCTATGGACCACCCTTCCCCCATCCCTGGGTCCTCACAAGTTTCCCAGATTTCCTGATGACTTGGGATTTGAATGTTCATGACATGATGGCTGGTGAGAAATGGGCTGAGTCTGTGGCCTTGAAGGCAAGGGTAGTTGCCCCATCTGCCTTTTCTCTCCACTAGGTATGCTTATTGAATGGAGATGCTTACCTGTTTTCATTAGCTAATGTGCTTCAGGCAGTGCTCATCCCAGTGACTGACAGGAAGGCTGCCATTCTTGTCCTAACTCCCCTGACCTGCCTATTAACATAGCCTTCCCCATACCCAAGTGTTCTTCTAGGCAATCTTTGAATCCAGTGATCCACTGTGGGAGGACTCTGTAGTTTGTTTCTAGTATTAATTTGATATAATTGATCTTGGAAAAGGCAATTAGACACTACAAATTATTCTTTTTCAATTAAATATTTAACCACAACAGAAACAAAGAAGAACCTAAATGCATTAATTTAAAATCTTTCTCCATGCAGAAAGCCAAAAGAAATGCAGGATTATTTTTCCTAGAAGTGAGAAATTATCTGTAAAGAATGCAGTAAAAATAAGAAATATTTTAACTTAATTTGTCAAGAAAATAAGATATGTCTGTAGTCCTCTGTTACAAATCAATTATACTAATAGTGAAACTTTATACAAGTTTACTTTTATTTAATTAGTTGCATCAGTATGTGCTGTAATTGTTAATGCATCAAAATATAAATGATGAAATAAGATTAAACGGCAGTTCTCAAAACATGTATATTTTACACTGTGGGGGAAAAATCACAGCAAAATATGAATAATGTAAACGATAATCTAAAATGTTAGGTTTGTTAGAAATCATTTTTGGATGAGAAGAGTGGAAAAAAATTTTTTTTCCAGAAGACATCATAGTAAGTTCCCATCCAGTAACTAATTTACCCCCAACCTTTTTTTTTTTTTTTTTTAATAAAGATCCTGATGCCTCCAAGGAGTGAAGAGATTTGCTCAAGGCCAGCCTAGCACCTAGTTTATTAGAGAACTAGAATTAGAACCTTGATTTTATGAAGTCTCAGACAAAGCAGAGCTCTTCGACTTCATAACGCTTCCTTCCATTTTCCAGTAATGATAATGAAACATACAGTTCTCTTTGATTCTCAGAATTTCCCCCTATGGCTAACACAATTTACTTGATATGTGAGAATATAGCACAAAATAAAAGTTGCATTGAGTCACAGGGAAATAAAAATCTTACCCTATTTTGTGCTACTAAGTACAGCTGATACTTTGGATGCTGAAGGGCAATAATTTAAACAAAATTGACACTGTGCTGGTTTTATGGATTTCTAATGCATTTCATCTTGGGTACATTGGACATATTTCTGCCTTGGCTTCTGCTGCATCTAATACTGAGGTTTGGAAATTTATACAAATGAAAAACTGCAGGCTTCCTTTTTGAAAAAGCAGGCAGGCACAAATACTGTTTGGGGTTTTTTTTGTGGGATTTTTTTTTTTTTGTATTTTTTTTTTTTCCTCTCATACTTAACTTGGTTGCTTATTAAAAAGCTACACACATTTCAGGAAGGAAAGAAAAGCACTTGGTTAAAAAATTGATTTAATATCCTCCTAGTCTTTATTTTGTAGTTTATCAAGTGATTTATTTTCTTAATTTTTTGATATTTTGATTAAATTGTTCTCTCTATGTTTGTAAACTTATAAAATTGGCCTGTTTTGTAGTAGAACTTCAGATCTAAGTTCTGCGGAATGTCCTATCTAGAAAACAAAAACACAAAAAGCAATGCAAAGAACAACAAAACAAACCCATAGCCCGTAAATGAAGACAAAAAGAATAAAAACTCTTTAAGTACAACATAAATGAAGTAGAAGAGGAATGTAGAGCTTTATTCAAGTTTTCTCGGATCCCTTTAATATCTTGCCCACTGGATATTGCTGTCATATTTTCTTTTGAGTAGAAAACAAGAAAATGACCCTATTTTCCCCTTGGCAGGTTGGTATAGAGAAGGAGGTAAATGTATGTGTATCTCTCCATTTCTGTCCCCATCTCTGTATTTCTCTCTCGCTGTTATAATTTCTGTCTTCTAGAAAACTTTGTATTTTCCTTAGAACATGCAGTGCAAAAGTGTGTGTATCTTTGGAATTTTATGAACAAAGAAAATGACCATGTTTTAGAGACCACAAACCAGACCATGTGGTCTACCGATGGATTTGTTTTTAATAATTTGTAAATCTGTTGACATTAAAATTTCCTCAGGCATCTAAGCATTGAGAGTTAGACTTTTAATGAGCTGCATATATTGGAAGAAATAAAAATGCACTCCAGTAAGGTAAGTATTTCATCAGTTGTGTGGATGGAACAGCTATGTTAGGCTCCCATGGCAGGAGCATCCCAAAATACACATGAAGGGATCTTGGATCCAGCATTAGGTAAATATGCTTCTGCTTGTAGTGGATATGCACAGTACTTCCTAGCAAGGTCTCATCTTTATGAGAAAATCCAGTATATCTTTGTCTGTAATTCTCTGTCATCTTTTTGTTACTTTTGATATTTAGAAACTAATATAAATTTTAATTATAATGCTTACTGTCATGATTCATTTAGTTATTTATAAAATAGTGGTCTTCATAGATATTTTGATACCTTATAGGAAAAAACGGGTCAGAATATTTTAAACTGAGATTGGCTAAGGAAAATCTGAGTTGTATAGTCACTAATTTTATGTATCCCAAAGTGGGTATTTATCTAGTTCCACCAAGGAACTAAGAAGCATAAGTGGGTAAAAATAAATAAAGTAATTGGAGTAAAAGGAAGATGAAGTAGACACAATGACCTTTTAATGTCTTCAGAGAAGATCGTCAGATTTGGCTGTAAGCTTCCTTGCAGTTCAGGCAAAGAGACATAGGCATAGTATATATGATGCAGACTTATTATTTGTTGACTTGATGGGATTGCTGATTCATGAATTATGTTTGAAATATTTGCAACATTATAACAAAAGTAAAAGAATTGGATCAAATAGTTTTGTATGGTGTTTGTCAAAGATGTGCATTCCCTGCAAAATGTCAGAGATGGTGCATTCCCTGATCTGTCTTCATTAAGTTCTGAATGCGATACGGAGTTTAGGAGACCAATACTGCATCTACAAAGGCCATTTGTTGCATTAAAAAAGGAGACAAGTAGCTGAAATCAAAGCCTTCTCAGAAACCCAAGTATTTAAATATCTAAAAATCTGTCTTCTTAAAATAAATTTAAAAAATGTTTTTAGAAAGTAAAATAAGCAATTTAAAAATAAAACATTATAACCAATATAAATTGCAAATAGATTTTCTTTCACTGATTGTGTCTTGGTTCTCAAATGGATTAAATATTTCTATTGAATTGACCCATCAAGGAAATTTCAAAGAGCTAATATTTCTCTGTGGGTAGGCAGAGCTTACTTGAAGGTGATCACCCCATTTTCTGATGTTGTATTATCATAACAGCCTTTCTTTCCTGGAGCATTATAATTTTTTGGGAGGGTGACCTATAAACTTTCAGATTAACTTGGAAGAGAAGGAGAACAAAGAACCTGAGGCAGCAAAAAGTTAGCTATTAGAGAAGACATCTCAAAGGTTTTCTTCATTTTCTGATCTCTTTTGCTCTTGAATAAGTTACTGGAGCAATACCATGCACCTGAGAACTCAGAGACTGGTAAGTTCTCCTATGCTTATGTTTTGGTTTCAACTTGTGCATTAACTAGCCTGACACATGTAGGTAATCACCGATTATCTGTCTCTTTGGGAAATAGTCTCATAATCTTGGAATCTTCATTTCCATATTCCTAAATGTAGGATTTAGAGAAGAAACTAAATTTCCTTCCAAGAATAGTATTCCAAGTTATTCAATAGAATAAATGCAGCTGTAGAAATAGAATCTGGCACCAACATATGTGATCATAGCCTGTTTGGACAAATCTGTATTCTAGAAATTTGGAACCCTTCATTTGGAATTGTGGTATTTAAGAACATCTCAAGGAGAGTTCAAGTTTATTTTTTCCTGATGTTTAGTGTAAACTAAGGGGCACTTTTGAATGACTGCTTTATTAAAACTTGGTAACTAATTATGTACATGTTTTAGCTTTTCTATTCAATTAGTAAATACTTATTGAGGAAGTAGACTGCTCAAAGCACACTGCTTAGTGGTAGTGATAGAAGACAGTCTGCCCTCCATGAGTTTGCATAGTAGTAGGGCACATGGTCTTTAACAAATAATTATTATTTAATTATAGTTGGGGTAATGAAGAGAAAATGCAGAGTTATGAAAATGAGTAATAGAGGAGTATGGTAAAGTCTGGGGGTTTAAGATAACTTCTTAAGGAAGTGATAGTAAAGCAAAGTAGTAGAAATCAGCTCTTCAGGGGAGGTCCTTTCAAAAGCAGTTGTGTTATTCTCTGCTAGCATTGCAAGAAGCACTGCTATTTTATTATAGTTGGGGTAGGGGGTGGGTGGGAGTGGGCAAAGGTTAGTTGCAAACTACTTTCTCAGATCTTCTCCCAGATGCTTCCATTCCAGCCCAGAAGAGAAGAGGATAGAGAGAGAGATTGCTGTATATTTCATAATTCATCAGACTTTCTGCTCTTTGATGATAGACCTGTACTCTGCACATCATACCCTCCCTGAAATGTTTGTTTCAGAGTCTTACACATAAAAGGTGCTCATTTAATGGCTATTGAGTGAATGAGTCTTCCTATAGATTTTGGGTGCACCTGTCTTCTAAATCATACAAGACAGGAATATCAGAGTCCCAAGAAACGTGAGAATAGAAGTATGTTGTCGGTATTGTTTAAACATTGGTGGTAGAGAATGGGGGAATGTGTTAGATCCTCTTTGGAATATTATTATTATCTCATTCATCTAGGTTTGATAATTTATTATGTGCTATATAGCTTATTTGTTATGTTCATCTATGATTGCTCCATGTGCATTTGGTCTCTCCAGCTAGACTACATGTCTTTCAAGTTCAGGGATCACATCTACCATCATTGCATTCAACACAGGACCAACTATTTATACATCTCTTGATGTGTAGGTGTGGGGATGCTGAGGAGGTGACCTGAAAATAGTTGAGTCTTCTTGTTTCTCGGTTTTTGTACTACTTTCTTTTTCTTGATCACATGAGATAAATGAATTATCAGTAGGTTGCTATGTCTTTGTAACAATCCCGAAAATGATGGAGCTGTGTGTGTCCTGGATGTTCATTTGCTAGTTTAAAATCAAGAAGCTCTCAGTTGCAGATGTCATGAATATGTATGAGTGGTCCAACTGTTGCTCCTTCCTCCCTTCCTGCCTTGTGGGTGACTCCTTCTGAGAGTACTACATCTGCCTTCCAAAGCCTTTTGTGGAGTAGATAGGGAGAGGAAGGGAGTGCTCTGTTATTTTGCATTGTCAGGTAGCAGGATATTTTTTTTTCTAATGAATCTTCTGAAAATAGCAGTCTTTATCTTTCTTTCTGTCTGTCTGCCTTTCCTCTTTTTTTTTCCCCCCCAACTCCTCTCCCCACCCTTATATAAGCACAGACTGCCTCTCTTCTCTTTTTTCAAAAAGCAAAAATATGAGAACGGGAGGCAGGAATTTGCAGTGGCAGATTTTTGAAAGAATACATCTCTCTGCTTTCTTTCTTTCTACACTCCAAAGACATCCCACATACACAGATGTGACAATTTTTTTTTTTTTTTAAAGCTAATTTGAGCGAATGCCTGTCTGGCAACTTACTCTTGGAATAGTTACACTTGCCCAAACTGAAGTTCTGCCTTTGTAGAGGTGACACTGACAGCATGTTATTATTGTACACTCAGAGCAGAGACACTAGAAGAAGGGGAAAGAAAAAGAAAAGACATGAAAATGAAGTACATGTGGTTGTGTTTTTGAGAATCTTTGTTAATGGGACTAGAATAGAGGTGTTTGCACAAATGTGACTCTGCTTTTGTAAAAACTAGCTACCTGAGAGCCATCCGGAATTGACTGGACCTCATTGTTTTCCTTAATAAAGACTTTTCTCAAATACAGCAAAAAAAAAAAAAAAAAAAAAAGCAAATATAGGGGTCTCTGCTAAAGATTTTGGTGTGGGGGAGCTGGGAGAGGGAGGTGGTTCCTACTGCCAAATTTATTCTTAAATTTTATCTTTTTAACTTAATGAATAATTATTTGTATCTAATTTGTCACATTGTTTCTTTTTTTTTTCAAAATAGATGTTGTGCAACTGAACTCACTCTATATTGGATGATAGATAAAGTTATTGCCAAACTATTTGAGGAGGGCAGGTGAAAGCATTTGTGGATGGAGAAGAAAGCAAGCTCTCCTTTTTCTGGACTGTATGTTCCAATTTCGTGTCATTCACTGGATGACTACCTTCCTTTCTTCCTTCCCATCCCTTTTTTTCCTTTATCTCCCTTTCTTTCCTTTATCTTCTTGTGTTTATCCTTTAATCAGTGCAGCTTATATTTATATTTCTACTTACTTAAGGCATTGGGGGATATGGGGAATGCATAATGCATTTGTGGGGAACGTAAAGAAGATTATATGCCGCTCTTGCCCTCAGGAGTTTGCTGCTATTTGGGAAGACATGATATATATGCATGAAATGTTGAATATAGATTCAAGATTTGAATGGCAATATAGGAATATAAATCAGATGAGCAATAAGTACTATCAGCTCTTAGTTGAGAGATCAGTGCAGACTGGATGGTCAGAAAAAGCTTTGTTAAGTTCTTTTCACTCTTCTGAAACATACAATGCTGACATACAGTTTCAGGTTTTATCAGGTTAGTTACAATATAATGCCTTGCCTGTTTATCTTCCCAAATGTTTCCCAAATATTACTCAGCCCTTGAAGTTCTGATTAAACTTGATCTTCTCTATGAGGAAATCTGTAGTCTTTGCAGCTCCCTAGCATCTCCTCTTTTTCTGAACCCCTCTACATCCGCACTTCACCACCACATGCTAACCAGTGGGCAATGCATTATCTAATTCATACTTTGTTTTGTGTGTCTAAATTTAGTCTCACCTTTCTCTCAAAATTTCTGTTGTTTTGAGAAAAGGGCTTCATTTTGTGCTTCATATGGAGCTTGTGGCACCGAACACATCATCTGATACATGCTGTTGTTCAGTAAGTATTTACTGAGTTGATTTATAGCCTAGAGACCTTGAACAAATTCCTCTCTTTGACGTATCTCACATCTCTTCCAGATCTAATATCCAGTGTGACTTTGTTTCTGTGACTTGAAGCCAAATCGTTCTTACAGATATTTGAGGAACATTTCCTCATTTGGAATGATCACATTAGGGATGAAGACAAGCTCTCATGGAGTTTAATGCCCAACAGAAGTGGACAGTGCTGACAGCAGCGGAACTGCCACGCAGTATACACTTTTAGAAGGGGTAACTACTTTTGCAACATGTGGGACCTCCTCAGCTCTCTGAGAAGATTGCACCTTTAAGACTTATTTTTTATTATATTATTTTAAAGCCATTTCAAAAGCCGTTCAGTAGAGGGCATGACAAGACGATGTTGATGCTTCTCTAGGCTCTGTCATTCTAGAATTGTAAATATCAACATACATACACATTCATATACACAAACACATTGGATTCAATGAAAGGGGACTGAGTTCAGCCTTTCCTTACTGACACCCTGTCTGTCAGCACCCCAGTTTTTTCCTTTTCTGTGTCTCATGGGCTCAAGTTCTGTTTGGCAAAGGAACCAGCCTGATTGTGATCCCTGGGAGACTATCTAAAACGACAGTTGCTGAAAGGTTACAGCAAAATCTATTAGAAAAGAAAAGTTGAGGGAAATCAGGTGAGCTCATAGAAGAAAATAAGGAAAGATTGGCTCCCTTTTGGGATTAGGTCTAATTAAGGTGAGCAAGCAGCTGGG
Source organism: Mirounga leonina (assembly GCF_011800145.1). Taxonomy (NCBI): domain Eukaryota; kingdom Metazoa; phylum Chordata; class Mammalia; order Carnivora; family Phocidae; genus Mirounga; species Mirounga leonina. Next base: position 33,479,798 of record NW_023270854.1, on the reverse strand, counting down.
CCTGTTTGGAATAACAATTGTGCTAGCATGTCACTTTTTTCTGCTTAGTTGAAATTTATATAGTTTGGGAATGGTGGATATAAGAAAATTAGAGCTCATTTAGAATCTGTTGAAAGGACAGTGTGCCTTCATTATTAGTTTTGCATCTGAATTTTCCTGGGGCAGTCCTCTCTCTGTTATAGGTAATGGATTTTTCCCCAGATGTAATTGGATGAGTTTAATTTTTTCTTTCATTACCTGTCGAGGAGGCCTATGCCCCTACTTCCCTTTGTGTTTTATTAGGACTGTAACCCCTATTTAAATAAAGGCTTTGATTGTGCTTATATATGTTCAATCAGCACTTTCTGATTGAATAGTTCTGGTCACACAATGCTCTCGCCTAGCATTTTTTACTAATTACATTTTCGCCCTGGCTGGGTATGGGAAAACCTCTGATGGTGTTTGTTTGCTGCTTTTGATTATGCTGGTGATTTGGTCTATCTATGGTAGTACAAGGCTGGGAAAATATATCTTTAGACTGTAATCTTACTGCTCTTAAAGGGTAACTTGATTTGATCTTTTTTTTTTTTTTTTTCCTAATTGAAGGGCTAGAAAGCCTAGTCCTATGCTGGTAAATGTTTAGCAAGCAGTTCTATAAAAAGTAAAAAACAAAATATATCTCGGATTTGTAGCTTTTACTGATTTCCATGGTGTAAATACTCCAACCTTGGCTAATTTCAATATGACATAATTGAATATGGATTTGGGAAGGGATACATGCTGTCAGTCCCGAGAGCTGGTGCATGTGGGTCCTGTACACAATGAAAAGTCTCAGTCACATTTCTGCCATTGAGGCCACATACCTCAGCATCTTCACATTACAATTAAGATGGATACTGGTTGTTAAGCTCACTTAATTAGATTGTGATTTCAGTGATTTATATGTGGGGACTATATTCATGTTTTGTAGCCAAAGGCATTTTAAGGTGATTCCTACGCCTGTGTTGAGAACTCAGAAATATAATGGCTAAGCCATATTATGTTAAATGAAATGTACATGTTTCCCAAGAAATTCTTTAAATGTTTACATATTTTATTCTTTTTTAGTACATTAACAAGAAGTTTGTAAATGTATTATTCTAGGAGTCAGAAGATTTAGATTTTGTCTCAGCCATCATTAATGTATTCTGTATCCTTGGGTAACCCATTTAATATGCGGGCATCACCAACTTACTCATCACTTAAGGAAAGAGAACAGTGGTTCAGTTATAGGCTCTCATATAAACCTTCTCATTTCCACCTGGATAGCATTACCTTTTCTTTTCATTAGACATTTGTGATAGTTTATCTTTGTCCTAAAGCAGATTTTTAACTAGAAACTTAAGTGATAATATGTTTACATAACATAACTTCTGTTGATGGATCTTAAGAGTCTGGAAGGCAGAAATCATACTTTATTCCTCTTTATATATATCCCTCAATATTTAGCCAGGAACCTGAACAGACTATGGTGGAATGACTTTAGGGACTGATTGCCTTCCCTGTTAGGATATTAGTATGATACCATGAAATAATTCAAACTAAAGTCTTTTTTTAATTTAATTTAATTTTTTTAAAGATTTTATTTATTTATTTGACGGAGAGAGACACAGTGAGAAAAGGAACACAAGCAGGGGGAGTGGGAGAGGGAGAAGCAGGCTTCCCGCTGAGCAGGGAGCCTGACGGGGGCTCGATCCCAGGACCCTAGGACCATGACCTGAGCCGAAGGCAGGCACCTCCAAACTAAAGTCTTAAAAGAAATTAAAAGCATGTTACCAATGATAAATATTAATTTTATTTTTCATAGTACAAGTTTCTAAGACTGGTTAATGACTAGAATAAGGTATACTGTTGGGTTTGAATGGGTTAAAAAAAGTTTAATTTTATTTTATTTGTCTATTTTCTACAACTACATTTTAATTGAGAATCTCCCAAATATCTGACAATAAAATAAAATCAGCTCAGTAAAGTTCTATAACTAAGTGCACTGTAAATGCAGAAGTTCAAAAGACATTTCTATGTTGGAGGAGTATCTTATTGGATTGAGATGTTGTTTTCAGCCTTCAAGCCAACCCACAACTGCATCATGGCCTCCAGAGTTGGTACAGACAGTATAGCCAGACTCTTGGCTCAGTCTTATGTGCCATGAAATGTAGTATTCTAGCAGTGTTCTGTAGTGATGAGATCTGTGACTAAGAAATGAGGCAACTGGGGTTTCTCTTCTGAATCTTATCACTCTACCTCTGTAAGTTTCCATGTTTTGTTTTTTTTCCATAAAATAATACAGATAGGGGCACCTGGGTGGTTCATTCGGTTAAGCATCTGCCTTCGGCTCAGGTCATGATTCTGGGGTCCTGGGATCAAGCCCCGCATGGGTAGGCACCCGCTTAGTGCAGAGTCTGCTTCTCCCTCTACTTCTGCCCCACCCCCTGCTTGTGCTCTCTGTCTCACTCTCTCTCAAATAAACGAACAATAAAATCTTTAAAAAAAAAAAAAAAGACAGATCAAAGCTACTTTGCCTCCTTGCATCAAGTAGAGTATGTTCAAGAAAAGAGCCTTAAAATATAGAAGTGCTATGAGATAAAATTAATCTCAGGCTTTTAATTGTTCATTTTTAACCCAGTGACTAATTTTCATCCAGTATATCTAACTAGAGATGGTCAGTATAATTTAGGAGACTGTGGGTAATTTCAAAATGAAACTGGGTCTGGAGCGTTCAGTTTCTAGAAAAAATAGTGGACTAAAATAGTGTTGGTATCCTCCCACTACAAGAATGTCAAATGAAATAAAGTGAAACATGACCAACAGATACTTAATACGTGAGTTTTAAGAAAGAAAGAAGTAGTTTCCCAAAACAAAGAAAAAGCAGTGGTAATAAAAGGGCCAGGAACAGCTCAGGTCTTGGATTTTAATCTACCTGCAGAAAGAGGAGACAATGTCATGGGCTTCCAGGAGTAAGAATTGAAATTTTCTAATTTAAAACTAGGACCTGCCTGCTACAACCCAAGGAAGAATATTTTCATGTTATTTATATGAATGAAATGTAAAACATAAATAAGCAAGATAAAATTTCAAAGTAAAGTAATCTAAAAGATATATATTGGTAGGGGCGCCTGGGTGGCTCAGTTGGTTAAGTGACTGCCCTCGGCTCAGGTCATGATCCTGGAGTCCTGGGATCGAGTCCCGCATCGGGCTCCCTGCTCGGCAGGGAGTCTGCTTCTCCCTCTGACCCTCCCCCTCTCATGCTCTCTCATTCTCACTCTCAAATAAATAAATAAAATCTTTAAAAAAAAAATATGTATTGGTAAATACTAGCCAAAAATAATCTGGTGTAACTTCCTTAATATCAGCCAAAACACTTCAAAAGAAAAAACAACAACAACAAAGCGTTAGTAGGTTAAAGAAGTTCATTATATATGCTTCTAAAATAGTCAAGTCATAAAGAATACAGTCAGAACAACATAGCCTCAAAATATATTATTCAAAAATTGACAGAAATATAAGGGAAAACAGATAAATCCAAAATTAAAGTTGGAGATTTTATTTTATATTTTTTTAAATTCTATTTTATTATGTTAGTCACCATACAATACATCATTAGTTTTTGATGTAGTGATCCACGCTTTGTTTTCATATAATACCCAGTGCTCCATGCAGTATGTGTCCTCCTTAATACCCATCACCAGGCTAACTCATCCCCCCACCACCCTCCCCTCTAACACCCTCAGTTTGTTTCTCAGAGTCCATAGTCTCTCATGGCTCATCTCTCCCTCCAACTTGCCCCCTTCATTTTTCCCTTCTTTCAAAGTTGGAGATTTTAAACATAATTCTCTGAGAAATGTATAGGTCATCAGACTGAAAATAAAGTAAATATATAGATGATTTATATCAAGCAGTTTTTGAGTTGATGTAAATAACTGAAGTATGCAGTGCTTCTATTAATTTTAACTGGAAGACCTGGCTAGTACAAAAAGAGAGTTATTTGTAAAATAAAATTTATATAAGTAGTTTGAAGATGAAACAATAGATTTATTATTCAAAGATGCTATAATTATTAGCATAGAATATTCAACAGATAAGAATATATAAGCAATCTAAAATGACTAATAGGAGATTTCAGCATAATTATTAAAACTAAAAACATTAATATAAGAAAAATTGGTGGTTTCTGTGTACCACTGATGATTACTACTTGAATTTCTAAAAAGGTAGCAATCTGTAATTGATTCTATGAAGTACCTAGAAATAAATCTAATAAGATACATATTTAAGAAATTCATAAAAACAATTATGTAAAGTTACTGAAGAAGATCAAATAGTACTAAAATCACCAGAGAGATATGCCAAGTTCATAAATGGAAAATTTATATATTATAGAGACAGAGATTCTCCCATAAATTAATCCATTAGTAACACACAATATCCATCAAAAGTCCAAAACATTATTTCAGTGGAATCTGACAAGCTGATCATAGAATTTACTTGAAAAGGGAAAGGACAAAATACAGCCAAGATTATTTTGAAGAAAATAAAAATAATGCTGGGGGCTTAATCCACAGTGACTTAGTACAAAGCAATAGTTATTAAAAGAGTTTGGTAGATAATCAGATAGTAGAACATAATAAAAAGTGCCAAAGCATAACCACATATAGAATGGGAACTTGTTATGTGACAAAGGAGGCATTAAAGTCATTAGGGAAATATCAATCAGTAGGGAAATGACAGATTAATTCAGTAATTGTGTTGTAAAAATTGACTTCCCTAATTGAAAAATTTAATCCCATCTTGATGGATTAAAATACAAAAAAATGAAAAAAAATATTTTTAAGAGAAAACCTAGGAGGACATCTTTTTTTTTTTTAATGATATCCATGTTTGGTAATATTTTAAATAATAACTTAAGAAATTTTTCATCGCAAAAGAACAGATTGATGTTTTTATATAACAAAATATTCCCACATGACTGTCCAATTAATTGATATGATATTAGTACCCAGAATACATAAAAGTATTCCAAAACCCCTAAGAAAGATGTTTTATAAGTGAGTAAAGGATTTAAGTAGGCAATTTGTGGAAAACAAGTATCTGCAGGGGCTCCTAGGTGGCTTAGTTGGTTAAGAGTCTGCCTTTGGCTCAGGTCATGATCCCAGGGTCCTGGGATCTAGCCTTGCTTCAGCAGGGAGCCTGCTTCTCCCTTTCCCTCTGCCCTTCCCCCTGCTTGTGCTCTCTCTCTCAAATAAATAAAATCTTAAAAAAAAAAAAAAAGAAAACCACTGTCTGCAAAGATAGAAAAAAAATCTCACTCAGCTTCATTAGTAATAAGGGAGATTCAAATCAAATGAAATTTAGAATTTCTTACCTACCAGATGAGCAGAATTAGATAAATATGATAACCATGTTTGGGAGAAAATATTAGGAATATAAATTATTAGAAATTGCAAATGGCAGTATAACTTGGTACCACCATTTTGGAGAGTAATTAGATAAAATGCAGAAAAGTCAAAACTGCCTATACTTTATGATATATACATAATACTCCCTGGTTTCTTACCTTAGAAAGTATTTATTTGAGATAGTATTCAAGGAGATTCATACAAATAGATTTACTGTAACAGTATGTAATAATGAAAAAAAAATGGGAGATTGCTTTGTTTATTAATCTGGTAAGGGAAAAAACTCTATCATTTTTTTTTCCTTGTAGTATTATTCTTATAATGAAACAGTATTCGAGTGATCTAGATCAACTTATATCAATATGAATAAACCTGAAAAACAAAATATTTAGTAAAATAAGTTGAAAATTTACATATATTTTTAAACCAAATAAATTAATACTATATATTGTTTATAGAAATATACATATGGGGGCGCCTGGGTGGCTCAGTCATTAAGCGTCTGCCTTCGGCTCAGGTCATGATCCCAGGGTCCTGGGATCGAGCCTCGCATCGGGTTCCCTGCGCGGCGGGAAGCCTGCTTCTCCCTCTCCCACTCCCCTTGCTTGTGTTTCCCCTCTCGCTGTCTCTCTCTGTCAAATAAATAAATAAAATCTTAAAAACAAAAAAACAAACAAAAAACAAAAACCATGCCCTTTTAAAAAACAAAAGAAAGAAATATACATATGAAGGAAAAGTATAAAACATGCATGATGAAATATAGAGAGAGACAGTTATTAACTTCAGAATAGTGATTACCTTCAGAGAATGGAGAAGCAGAAATGAAAGGGATGGGTAGCTGGGCTTTCTTCTTTTTTTTCCCATTAAAATTAAGAAGGGAAATATTAGTTTAGGCCTTGAAATTCATATTTTTTTTACATGTTCTACAATAAACTGTTCAACAATGACAGAGTTTATGCTTTTGTTTTCCTTGTCCTGAAGAATGGTCCTCAGAATGACCAGTGAGCATGGACACCATTGGGGTTCTTCGGAGAGTTACATTGCAGAGTGCTGGAACATGGTCTTACTTACCTGAAGCAAAGATCATTCCAGAGCTTCTATGTCAAGAGATCATATTTGGGAGCCATTTGAATGGCTAACATTCAGGGGACTAACGGGACTCATCATTCACATAACATCCATTCAATCTTGTATAGATTGTTAGAAATTTATTTTTCTGACAGAATATCTGTCTTGTGTTCTGTTTTTGTAGTTTTCATACTTTCTGGAGAAAAATAAGGTTAAATATTACATGTGACATCTCTTCCAATGTGTGAAGCTATGTCCTTCAGTATTTTTTCCAATCTACTTTTCAGTAGACTCATACTCCTACTTTCAGATCCCTCAGTACCCACTGCCCTTTATTATTATGAGCTCTTTCTAGAAGAGGGGGAGAAGTCCTGTGCAGAGGGGTATATGGCATTAACCTTTATAACTTGTACCCTTCCCACACTTTACTATGTAAAACATCTCTGGTAGAGAAAGTTGGTATTTTGTCTTTGGTACTTTTTCATCTATCATGTTATTACAAAATGACTTAGCAGTGGGTGGTTATGGGAGATATCTAGGAGAAAAGCTTTAGCCATTGCCATCCTATTGTGCATACAAACAGCCTATATCCCTCCATACATATTTATATAGGCAGGAGACTTGGGTGATTTTTTTCAGATCATGAATAATTTTAACACTACAGACGTTTGACTTTGAATCAACAACCAGTTTCAGATGAATGTAATTGCAGCCAAAGAAAGTTTCTAACTAAAATTAGTTACTTTTCATATTTAACAAACTACTGCCTGCTACATTTCCTGTGATCTCGCTTTCATCTTCCTCTCATATGGTCACATGTAACAATGACTCCTTCACTTCCATGTCTATTTTCTTCTTGGCTTCTCTAAGTATAAAACTTGCAGTTTCTCCTGCCAAATGACTTTGCAAGGCTGTGCCTAGAAGATGCCAACCCAACTCATGCTCACCCTTTTTCCATATTCTCCTTAGATTTCAGTGGTTGTGAGTCCCTTTGCCCTTTCCATGTATCCAACAGTGGAATATGAGTTTCACATAAAAACAAACAAACAGGGCGCCTGGGTGGCTCAGTTGGTTAAGCCACTGCCTTCGGCTCAGGTCATGATCCTGGAGTCCCGGGATCGAGTCCCGCATCGGGCTCCCTGCTCGGCGGGGAGTCACCTTCTCCCTCTGACCCTCCCCCCTCTCATGTGCTTTCTCTCTCTCATTCTCTCAAATAAATAAAATCTTGAAAAACAAACAAATAAAAACACTGTGGGAATAAAAATTTAAACATGATCTCTGGGTACAGCCTCAGGCAGACTATGTGTTGTGTGTTTTCAAAAATTTTATCTCATTTAATCTTTATAAAATCTATTGTGGTAGATATAAGTATTCATATTTTATAAATGAAGAGCTTAAGCATCTTGCTCATGGCTTACCAATAAATCCTCAAATACAATTATTTCATTTGACTCCTTGGAAATTAGACCACTGTCTTAGTAAGCTTGACTGCTATAACAAAATGCCATAAACTAGATGACTTAAGCAACATACATTTAATTCTCATAGTTCTGGAGGCTGCGAAGTCCAAGATCAAGGTGACAGCAGATTTGGGTCTTAATGAGGGCCTCCTTTCTGACTTGCAGATGGCCACCTTCTGCTATATCTTTACATGGTGGAGAGAGGAACCTATAGTATCTCTTCTTATAATGTTATTAACTTCATCTTGGGAGCTCCACTCTTACAACCTCACTGAAACCTAATTACCTCCCAAAGGACCCCCCAGTACCATCACATTGGAGTTAGGGCTTCAACACATGAATTTGGAGTGGGCACAGCATACTTACTGTACAGCATACTAACTCTTAATAGGAACTGCATGAATCATGCAGTTTGCATGGTTCACCTGTTATCAGACTGAAAATACAAAGAGTAAGCACTGAGCTAATTGAAATGATGGCATCCTGCTCTATAAATAAGCTTTCCTGTGGTTGGTGGGTGACAGAGACATGTTGGGGATTTTATTAAGGAAACTTTTCTTTCAGACTCTAGTACGCCTTCCTCTGTCTTATTATCCAGCTTCAGAACTCCTGTGCTGTCAGCACCAAATGGCCATTGGCCAAAATTGTCCCTCCAAGTGTTAAACCAACTTTTGGAGGCTATGTGGTATTGAGTTTAAAATATGGGCTCTGGGATCTAAGAATCTGCCCTCAAATTCCCATTCTACCACATGCTAGATCCATGACTTTGCACATTGCCTCCTCTAGGGCCTTAGTTTCCTCATCTGTTAATTGGGGATACAAATAGCGTCTACTTCACGTAGTTGTGGGGAGGATAAGATGTATAAAGCTCTTAATTTAGTTTGAAATAATAGTTTATTTTGAATAGAGGCTGTACTTCTTGCTTGTTCTTGCCTGTTAACCATAAGGTTCTTTCTACTGTACTTTCTCATGGTTCTTATAAAGCTATAAATGCTTGACATTTGATAGGATCTCATTTGCATGTTAAACAGTAATCAAGTTTTCCATACATTTGTGTACTATTGAAATGGATCTTTTCTTTCTAGAAGGTAATGCTAATTATGGTACATTTGTAGATTACATGGAGATAATAATCAGAAATACTCATCTGGCTCAATATTTTTGCCTTCTTATTTTCCTCCTGTGTGCAAAGGGAAAATTTATTTTACAGAACTTGGGGCTGAACAAATAAACACACTGACAAAAATCCTGATATTTTCCCAACCTCAATTTCCTCATCTGTTTTTGAAGGAGTTGAATTAGAACCTTCATAGAACATACCTAAGGTTTCTACTGCTCTAAATTTAAGTCTCTATGACTATGATTATGTGTCTCATCTTACTCAGATTAAAAAATAATAAACTTACTTTGTCATAATTAAAAAAATTCTAGAAGGTTTACATGATTAATTAGGCTTAATTTAAAAATGCTTTCAAAGACAAAGGTTGAGAAGTGTTTCACTTCAGATTTGAGTTATTTTACAGTGTAAATCATGGCTTCTGGTAAAGTTAATATTGGTGCTAAGACCATGTCCTTGGATCAGTTTCACAGAAGCACGTGAGAAGGCTGATATGTGGGAGTGAATGAATTTCCTGCTAGGTGATGGTTCTCATGGAAGAGATGGATCCCTGGGTATACTTAAAGGTTTTGCAAAGTGCCTATTATTCCAGAGTTAGTGGGAATTGCTGGGGAAGAGTACAAGAGCTCCAGCCATTACTGTGACATGATGATTTGTACACTATTGGCCAAGCACGGAATCTTGCCTGATTAAATTCTCTCTTTTGGTTCTATTTGCTTAGCTCTTCGACTGTGTCATTTTTTTCTTAATTTATATACCTATTTAATTCTCACCTATGATCTAAAGACAAAAAAAAAAAATAATAATTTCTGCTGCTCTGCTACCTCCACAAGCTTCCATACTCTTTCTGATCTAACCATCAAAGTTCTTGCCTGCCCTGTAGCACCAGAACTCACTGCTAAAGAGGCAATTATTTTCTTCCCATGATTTCATTCTTAGAACAACCCAAATACAAGAACTTCCTCCCCATTGTAAGTATTGAGAAAACATTTTCTGCCTCCATCTTCTCTGGCCTTTCCACAACAGAATAAAAGTGAGAAACCCAGATCTAGAGAGCAGAATTAATGCATTAATAGATTGATGCTCACCATAGCCCCTCACTTCGCATGGGTGGGAGTGGAGGGAAGTGTGGGTGTGGGATCAATGTTTGCTCCACATATTCATTGTCCTCACTAAAAGGATCCCAAAATCTAGACTTAAAACTGAGCAGGAAATAGGCTAGGAGTATTCAGCCTGGTATTTAAAAATCTCCAAGAAATGACCTTGAACTACATTAAAATCTAGCACACTGTTCTCTTTAAAGAATTTTGTGTTTGAGTAAACGAACTATGGTACCCTAAAGACATCCAATGTTTTGCTTATATTTTGCCTTTATTTAAGGTATTTGTCCTTATACTGTTCCATTTTTAAAACTTGATTTCTTAGACGTAATCCCCCAGTCTTCTGAACTATAGTAGTGTAAACTCTTTCTCATTTTTATCAGAATTACTGCTGTTATTCTGTATTGCAATTGCATAACTCTTTTTATCTCTCCTGTAAGATTGCAAGCTTCCTTTTGTTTTTGTTGGTTTGTTGCAAGCTTGAATATAGAGACTACAATTTGTTCACTTTTTATCCTCAAAAATGCCTAACTTACTATCTTCCATGTGGTGAAAATTCACGACTCACTACTTAATTGCTAATTGGGGCAATGAAACTTTAATGTATGAGAGTTCATGGGAGTCTGTAGTCATGGCTGACAGAGATGTGGGTCAGTAAATGCTTTGAGAATTGCTGCCTTTCTTTAGACTAAGCAGTTTAAGTTTTGTTGAGCCATCTCATTTTTCCTGACCAGTCCTTCTGCTAATGTATAACCAAATTTTATCAATCTCAGTATTCTCAAGCTGGGATATTATCTATAGTTGAAATGAAAGCTATGTTAAAAGAAAAAAAAAAAACTTAAAGACTTTGACATGTTGTCATGTTAACCTGTTTCTCACCTTCAGGGATAAAACAGGTTTGGTCAGGTCTGCTCTGGTCAGAAAAAATCTTGCTAATATGAGTTTGCTGCCTTCTCCACTTTGCACTTCCTCTCAGCATTTTCTCTCCATTCCTCTGGTGCTTTGATTCCATATATTGACCCTTGTTTTTCAGTGTCTCCCATTGTAGTGACTGTCTAGGGCTGTGCTTCATGGGCATTCTGTTCTACTCTAAAGCACCCTTATTGTTTTTGCCCTTTAAATCATTCTTGTCTGGAGAACGTTTTCATTTCAAGATAACATGCTGTGTCTATCCTGAAGAATCTTTTCCTCATGCCACATTTATAGAAATAATAGAAAAGATTAATAAAAAGAAAAATAAATCTAAAACACACTAGAATTAGTATAGTAATCTTAAAGGAGTGGAAATCATGTAGGATCTTTGAATGGAGAAAAGCAGAGGTTAGGACTAAAGGGGAAGCCACAGCCCTTGGCCAGCAGGGGAAGTACCTAGATGGAAGACATGAAGTGATCTGTTTCCTGAGCGGTGGAGCTTGGAGCAAGAGAGGAACCAAAGCAGCAAACAGTGTGATGAGTGTAGGTGCCAGAGTGATAGTAGTCAGACATGCTGGCCACTGATCACTCCTACTGCTCTAAGTGCTGTGAGTAGTAACTGGACTGATTATCAGCTGGAGGCCGTATTCAGTCCAGGATCTTTGATGGCAGAGCAGCTCTCCAGGTGCTGGTGATGTTTTGTGGGAAATTAATGGACACCCAAACCATTAATACAGTTTAATCTGTTCTTTCCTTTCTAACTCTTTCTGAATACATTATAGAATGCAAGGCAAGGGGGACTACTGAACCATTTCCCCAAGAAGGCAGCCTGATCCAAAGATGTAAGCAAATAGATGTGCAAGGTATCTCAACTACAAAAGTGGTGACAAAATCAAGGCTCACTATAATTCATGAAAGAATGCAAACACACTGCCACAAATGAAATAGATTATAGCCAATGAAAAAGTCAATGAATACTAGACACAATATTCTGGCAGGGATTGGGGATAATATTTCATCTAAAAAAATGGGTTCAAGAAAATTCAACTAATTAGAGAGCTTGTATGAAAAAATGTAATAAAAAACAAAATAATAAAAATTAAGTACTTAGTAGATGTCATGATATAAAAAATAGCACAGCAGACAAGAAAATAATACGGAAAATCATGCTGAGTAATTTTTCAAGGAAGTTTCACATAAGGTTAAAGAGAAAGTGTACAAATAAGAGCATCAAGAGCTATAAAGGAACCATTATCATTAGTCTAGGTAATACGGGCCATTAGTCACATTTAGAAAAAAATGAAAATCTAGAAATTTTACATACGTATCTTATACATATGTATACATATTTTATATTATAATAATGTAGAGGGAGATTCTTTATGATCTTGTTATTTAAATACATATTTATATAGATTTTATATGTTATGATATACTTAAATTACAAGGTAGTAAAGTATCACTAGACCAAGAACCAAAGAAAGAAAATTACCCAGGTATTTGGACCACCATTTTCCACTAGAGAAAATGCTTGCCAATTTTAGGAGAAGCAGCAGAGAGTTTGAGAAGTGCTTTTGACATTTCATGGGAGGCTACACGATCAAAACAGTAACAGTTGGGATGTAAAACTCATCATGGGTAGAATTCCTGGTAAAATCCCAATACATTAAATTATTCATAAACCAAATCTCAACAAAATCTAAAGGGCTGAAATCATATACAATATGTTCTCTGTCATAATAAAATTAAGCTGGAAATCAACATCAAAGAGATAATTAGATATATTGAGAAAATAAGGTATATACATTGAAGTTTCCACAAAATCAATGAGTAACTAAGAATGAATACCAGAAAACATTTTAAACTGAATGATAATAAAATATTATGTATCAGAATTTGCAGGATACAGTAAAATCAGTGATCAAGAGAAGTTTTATAGTCAAATGCATATATTTTTAAGATTTTTCTCCCCCTCCCAGCTTTATTGAGATATAATTGACATATAACATTAAGTTTAAGGTATACAGTGTTTTGATTTGCTACACTTATATACTGTGAAATAATTACCACCATAGACTTAGTTAGAACCTTCTTCATATCACATAAATTACCATTTTTTTAAAGATGTATTTATTTATTTTAGAGAGAGAGAGTATGTGAGCAGGGGGGAGGGAGAGAGGGAGATCAAGAGAAGCAGACTCCCTGCAGAGAGTGGAGCCCAAAGCGGGGCTTCATCTCATGAACCTGAGATCATGACCTGAGCCAAAATCAAAAGTTGGATGCTTAACCAACTGAGCCACCCAGGTGCCCCTACCATTTCTTTTTTGTGGTGAGAACATTTAATATCTACTTTCTTAGGTACTTTAAAGTATATAATACACATTGTTAACTATAAAGTATTAAGTATAATGATCATGTTGTGCCTTAGCTTCCCAAAATATATTCATATTTTGAATGAAAGTTTGTACCCTTTGATCAACACTTTCCCATTTCCCCCACCTCCCAGCCTCTAGTAACTATGAGTTGGCTTTTTTAGATTACACATATAATTATAGTGATACCATATAGTATTTGTCTTTCTTTGTCTGACTTAGTTCACTTAGTGCAGTACCCTTGAGGTTCTTTCATGTTGTTCCAAATGACAGTATTTCCTCTTTCTCATGGCTGAATAATACTTCATCTTATGTCTACATATATATATATATATATATTTTTTTTTTTTCTTCCTACATATTCTTTACCCATAAATCTGCTGATAGACATTTAGGTTTTTTCCATATGGAGTAATGTTGTATGAACATTAATGCAACCGTAATGCTGCAGTGAACATACGAATGCAGATATCTCTTCAACATCATGAATTCATTTCTTTTGGCTATATATCCAGAGTGGGGTTGTTGGATCATATAGTAGTTCTATTTTTAACTTTTTGAGGAGCCTCCCTACTGAAAGTGATACCTAATTGTGGTTTTAATTTGCGTTTCCTGATGATTAATAAAGTTGAGCGATATTATTGTATAAGCTAAAAAAAATCAGAGAAATTCCATAGCTCATCTATTGGAATTAGAAATGAGTTTAGCAAGGTTGCTGGATGCAAGGCTAATATACAAAATATAATTGTATTTCTACATACTGAGCAACACACAGATAATCAAATTAACAGTAAGCATACCAGTTTTAATAACATTAAGAAATAACAGATGGATAAAAATAAATCTAACAAAAATATGCAAGGCTTCTACCCAGAAAACTGTAAAACATTAGTGAGAAAAATTAGAGACCATAAATAAATACAGAGAACACCCATTTTCATGTACCAGAAATTGTAAATATTGTGAAAATATCAAATTACCCCCAAATTAGTCTTAATGCTCAAAAACATCTCAATAAAAATATCATAGATTTTGAAGAGAAATTGAAAATTTGTTTCTAAAATATATATGGAAATTCAAACAGCCAAGAAATGCCAGGATAGTCCTCAAAATGAAGTATGATCTGGGAGGGCTTAAAATTATCTAGTTGTAATTCTAAAGTAATTAGGAGAATATGATTTGGTATAAGTATAAACACATAGTCTAAGGAAACAAAAAGGAGAGCTTAGAAAGTGTACTGTTCTTTTTTTAAAAATTTTTTTAAAGATTTTATTTATTTATTTGAGAGAGCACAAGCAGGGGAAGGGCAGAGGGAGAGGGACAAGCAGACACCCTGCTTAGCAGGGAGCCTGCCACAGGACTCAATCCCAGGACCCTGAGATCATGACCTGAGCTGCAGTTAGATGCTTAATTGACTGAGCAACCTAGGCACCCCTGTATGATACATTTAATACATTCATTTAATAACAGAAGTGATTACTATGGAGCAGTGAAAAATGGAAAGTCATTTCAGTAACTGGTACAGAGTCAGTTGGATATTTATACAGAAATAAAATGCAAACTTGAGTGCTATCTCATCCCATACACAACAGTCAGGGCTGTAAGATATCTAAGTACTGAAGGAAAACACAATATAGATATAGAAGAATATCTTTGTAACCTTGGGGCAGAGTAAAAAGTAAAAGGATTCAAAAATCAGAAATATAAATGAAAAGATTCACTTTTTTTGCATAGAGTGACATTAAGAATGTCTATTTATAAAACATTAAATGAGGGGCCCTGGGTGGCTCAGTCGTTAAGGATCTGCCTTCGGCTCAGGTCATGATCCCAGGGTCCTGGGATCAAGCCCCACATCGGGCTCCCTGCTCAGTGGGAAGCCTGCTTCTCCCTTTCCCACTCCCCCTGCTTGTATTCCCTCTCTTGCTGTTTCTCTCACTGTCAAATAAATAAAATCTTTAAAAATAAATAAATAAATAAAACATTAATTGAGTGGGATTCAAATTGTACTGTGGGAAAAGATACTGGAAGCACATAAGACTGAAAAAAATTATAATATATATATCTCCAAAAACTATTAAGAAAATTAAAAAAATTATGTACAGCAAATAGAAAAATGGCAAGAGACTTGAATACCTTCTTTACAAAAGAGAATATTAAAATGGTAAGTGAACATATGAAATGATGCTCAAATTCATTAGTAATAAAGGAAATGCAATGAAAACCATAGCAAGATATCATTAAATACCCTCTACAATGTGTAAAACTAAAAATAGAATATATATAATGGTGCTTTCTCTATTTGTTTCTGTTCAGATTAAGGTGTATACATGAAAATTTTCAGGACATTTGTTTGGTTTTGATTTTGGTTTGTCTGTATTTCCCTAGAATGGGAACAACTTCTGGAGGTTTAACATCACATCAGAATCTCTTGTTCTATTTAGTTACTGATGTTAAGGGTAATAGCAAGAGATATGTCCCATTTTCTGCTGGGGAAACTTTTTTTTTTTTTAATTTATATTCATTAACAAAAATGGTTAGCTTTTGAAGAAGAAATATTCTATAGTCCAGATTGAACATGATATTAACATCATTTTACTTTTGATAATTGTTTTAGAAAAATAATATGTTAAGAGTTGATATGGTAGAATTTACCATCACTGCTAATCAGTTCTAAACACTCTGAAATTGATTGCACCGTGGTAATAATGGAAAAATAATCTAACTTAGTCCTCTTAACCACTCAGTCCTTTTTTCCAGTTAAAAAAGGTTAGAGATTTTTTCCCCTATTATTACTTTTTTTTTTCTGTTGCTAATGAAACATATTTGTCATCATGTAGTTATTACCTATATATATCCAGATCATGCATGCATGAAAGGAAAGCATTTGTTATTGTAGCCTAACTTTGGAGGTCCAAATTTTTTGATATGGAGATAGATGGAAAAACTTGTGTTGTTAACATTTTTGATTTGCCAGAGAGTTCACAAAATTATATGTGAATTCAACTTAACCTCTACTTTGTGTCAACAGTAAATGTCAGAACCAACCAGAATGCCCAATTTTTTATCAGCTGTAAGACCACATCTTTCGGTCTAGAAGAAGTCAGTTCTTTTTCCTATTACGCATCATTTATTAAATAACATCAGTAACCTTTACAGTAACACAGTAAATATACTTACTGTGTACCAGTCACCTCATTCCCAGCCCTCCACTGAGTTCATTTATATGAATCTATGGTTATTTTTTTTCTTGTTACAAAAAGTGTACAAGTAGAATTAACTAATTTAGAAGTGGGAATGATTGGTCCAGCTACCCTAAATTGTGAAATTTTATATAGACCCAATTGGCAAGATTTTACAGAATTTGAGTGTTAGACATCATATAACAAAAGTCATTTACTTGATGTTTATATATTTATAATAAGATATGCTAATGTGTATCTTAATTTACTAGACTTTATAGGTGAAATCTATGGCCAACTTTGCATAATCCCAAAAGATTGAGCTGAATAATGGAGATTTTGGCCACTCTCTGGATATATATACCAGCTACTTTCAGCCCTGATATCCTGACATTTGTCACTATGAGTCCTAAGACATGTAGTTAGTAACAGAATTAAAGCACTAAAACTTGTCAAAGCTTAGAGCAAAATGAAGGCCATATATCCTGATTTATGATGGTATGTTCACTAACTTGCCCCTGAATGTTTTTTTTGGAGTGGGAATCATATAACAGATATAAGCCCAGAATTGCACCGCTTTAGGAGGGAATACAAAAGGATTGAAAATGGAAGGATAATGCAGAGGAAATATCTGAATGAATAACAGGTGTATGCCTGTTTGATATTGTATGTACTCAGAGCTCATGTCTTCCTACTTTTTCTTATCTTTTCCTCCCAGAGTATAGGTAAGTGCATATTGATGTCTGACCTGTTGTTTAATTTGCATTTTATATAGTTTATGTAACTCAATCATAGATGCAAATAATTAGAATAAGAACAGTATAAACAGCAATTGTTTACCATATTCACAAACATTTCTTAACTTGGAACATCAAAATAATCTTAACTTTCATTCTGTCTGTTACTCAAAAAGCAAGTGATTTATTCTTAAAATCTAGACAAGAGCTATTTTGGAACATGGTGACTGCAGTTCCAGAGAATTATGGTGAGGTAATATTAATTTTTTCAATCAAGATCTTTGTATCTTGTTAGTAATATCTCACCACATTAACATATTAGCAGTATCCCATTGCATTGTATTAATATTCATATATCAGAATTTATTGTTGCTTATACAGTGTTAAAGTCATATCGCATTAGTGACTTTCATATCAGATTAGCGAAAGTGGATCCTAATAAGACTTTCATATTCAATTACTAAGGTAACAGTTTTGTCTTTCCAAGTCACTTCTAACTCGAGCTCAGAGTACAAATTGATGAATGTGGTAATAAAGCAATCTTTCTGGCTGAAGATGGATGGCACCCAGGGCCGATGGGGCTGTGAAAAGAGGACTTGAATAAAGGAGTGGAGTCACAACTGGCTGGAAAGAAGTTCCACATTTTGCCTGCATGGCAGCACTTCTGAAGTCAAGACTTCATAAACTTAAGAAGTTAAATAAAATCTTAAAAAAAAATAAAAAAAAAATAAAAATATTAGGGGCGCCTGGGTGGCTCAGTTGGTTAAGCAGCTGCCTGCGGCTCAGGTCATGATCCCAGGGTCCTGGGATCGAGCCCCATGTCGGGCTCCCTGCTCAGTGGAGAGTCTGCTTCTTCCTCTCCCTCTGCCTGCCTCTTGTGCTCTCTATCTCTCTGTCAAATAAATAAATAAAATCTTAAAAAAATAAAAAAATAAACTTAAGAAGCTAGAAATAAAACCTATACCTTGGTTATTTACACCCCACCCCCTTCATCCTCTTCCATTCCAATGATTTGGGCCACTGAAGAGGGAGAGAGAGAGAGAGAGAAAAGCAGAAATGAAAACTGCTCATGAAAGTGATAAGTGGCTTCTATTCCTTAGTATGTTATCTCAGAAATCATTTGAATTTAGAGGAATTTTACCTGGCATGTGGATGTGTAGGTGAAATGATCTTGTTGGGACATGTAAGTGATTTCAGAGAATCTTCAAATAGTGCTATGTAATTATTCAAATTAGTAGGTTAAACTTAATCTTGGTACTTGTTCCAGGATATAGAGGAGATAGAAACTATGAACATATATCCATGTCTTGATTTGACCTTGTTGATGACATGGACTGTGCTTTTTTTCACCTTTTAATCCCAGCACCCCTCTCAGCATCTGCTATATCACATGCATTCCATGTGTACTCTTTTTGGAAAATGGTATGTGGGTGCTGTGAGCCAGGACCAGAGGACAAAGCAGTCATGAATATCACTTGATAGGAAAGGCCAGTATTTCTCCATCAGCTAAGAAAATTTTTTAGCTACATACACAGACGTGTGTGTATGTGCATATTTGTGTGATATACATAGATATATAATTGTTTTATGTGTCTCTTCTTAGTCATTCGACCTCCAATGTATTGGACAAACCTCCTAAAATCTCTCCCACATTACCTTTTTTTTTTTTAATGTTTTATTTATTTATTCATGAGAGTCAGAGAGAGGGAGAGAGAGGCAGAGGCAGAGCGAGAAGCAGGCTCCCTGCCTAGCAGGGAGCCCAATGCGGGACGCGATCCCAGGATGTTGGGATCGTGACCTGAGCCGAAGGCAGACGCTTAACCATCTGAGCCACCCAGGCGCCCCCCACATTACCTCTTTTTAAACCACAATAGTCTTCTTTCTTGGAGTCCAAACCCCTTCTTTCCTCATTTTCCTCTCTCAGTATATTAATTTATTTAAATTCTTTCTAGTTTAAGGGGGGAAAAAAACTCCTCTTCCTTGACTCAGTACTTCCCTTTCTTTATCATCTTCCTATTTCATTTTAAGCCATGTGTTTAAATATCTAGACATTTATGGTCTCCATGTCATTGCTCATCAGCCTACCGTAGTCTAGCTTGTATTCTAAGAACTTCATTAAATGTTTCCTCTTGGGACCAACAGTGTTCCCCAAAGTGCTAAAACAAAGGGATATTTTTTCAGTCTGTAAGTTCTGACCTTTTAGTCCGTTTGACACTTGTTCAAACTCAACCTCCTTGTTTGATCGTTGATTTCTTAGGTTTGTAGTACCACTTTATGCTGGCCTCCTGCTGCTTCTTTCTCAGTTTGTTTTCATTCTGCTTTGGGGCCACATCTCCAAATTCTTTTTCTCTGCACAGGCCAGCCTAACTGGTTAGGCACCATTCCTTTAGTTTGATGGTATCAGACTTTAGTGTACATGAAAATCACCCAGAGGGCTTGTTAAACTCCAGATTGCTAGACCCCACCCCAGCAGTTTGAACTAGTATCCCAAGACCCATTCTTGTTTACCTTTTTCCTAACATTGTACTTCCTCTTTTATTCAGTCCTGAAGACATCCTATTGGTTTTAACCTATGACTGAGGAAGTCTCCTGGTCTCTTAGACTGCTGCTTGCCTGGATTAAGCAATAGTGTCCTCTTACAATGTCTTTTTACATCTAGAAAAGCAGTGACTAAAATTATTGCTTTGTGTTTTTTTTTTTAATTCACAAATCTTTTGATAATGCATTTTTTTCTAAATTTTCTAAATTTATTCTCAACCTGTTTAAAAGAAAATGCTAGAGAATAGGTAACATAATATGATATCTTACAAAGAAGAGGTTATGTGATTTTCTAGGACGAGAGAAGAATTTAGCTGTGTCATCTACTGCTAGGAATTACTCTGCGTTTCTTAGGGAGAGGATGGAAATAGTAAAGTGATACAGAGAAGAACACTGTAATTTTATTATGTAATTATTACTTTCTGGATAAATTTATATGCTAGCTAGTTTATATACATAGAGGTGGATCCACATTTTGTGAGGCCTGAAGCTTACACAAACTAGGGAGACTGCTTTGATTAAATAGACGGAACATTACAGATATAGAATTTCTGGGGCTTCTTCCAGGGTCATGGAGAAAATGAGGGACCCTGAAGCATTAGCTTTATGATTGTCACAGCAGATCTGCCTCTGTAGATACATTTTCACCCTACTCCCTAAAAATTACTGTGGCTATTATAGTCCCAGGTTACATATTAGGAAATTGAGGTTTAGAAAGATTAAATAACTTTGAGGATTTCACTGTAAGAAGAGGTAGGATTGAGGTTAAAATGAAGGTATGTCTAGCTCCAGAATCTGTTCTTAATCGCTTCACTTTACCATCCCACTGTGAGATAAAATTAACCCGTCCTCCTTGTAAATAGTTACCGATAATGACAGTCTCCTTCTCTCTCAATTACAGCATTGACTTTTGAATTTTTACTCAGAGCCTTAAAATGTTCTTCACACTAGCAATAGGTGCCAACTGTAGATCTTGCTTCTCACCTACATAACATAAATTCCTCTTCCAGGGTGGGCTAAACCTATACACAAAGCAAAGTTACCTTGTATTGTGCTCCATATCCAGGAGTTACCCCTCTGCTCCTAGGCGGGATCAAGGCACAAACCAATGTCCAGGCCAAACCTCTTCTTTATCCATTATTAAGCACTTCTTCATATCTTTGTGGCTCATAAGTCATGATTCCCTTTTTCTCCTTGTCTTCTAAGGGCATGTTGGTCTAGATACTCATTCCTTTTGCAAGGTGACAGTAGTTACACTTTGACCAGTTCAGAGCTTCACCTATAGCTGTATGATAAGCAATCTGAGGGTAACAGCTGCTTCCTCCTTCTGTTCTTGGTGTTGTCATGCAGTGCCTGGGCCAGGAGGAATCACAGATAGGTACTCAGAAAGGCCATGCTGGTTAGATAGGTTTGCTTCTTGGTGTTAGGGATCATTATACATTTACATTTTCCTTTAGAAAATTATAATTAAAAAGTCTTGTCAAAGCCTTCAAGTTACTAAAGAACCTAGAGTAGAGGTTCATTTTATCTTAAAATAAAAGTAAATCTGTTTGCCTATTCGGCTGGGAAATCATGAATCCATTTGATTGAGCAGTTTTTTTATAACTCATGTGTCTCTTTTTCTTAGCTTGTATTTTGAGGACTTCTGGAGTGTGTCTCCCACCTGCTGGGTACTTTTTCTTCGGTGGAAAAATAAAAAAATACAACTGAGTATGAGATGGTGGGTTAGTCATTTCACCTGTATGACAGGAGAAATATCTCAGAGATTTCCCTTGTTTTCTGCCTTAACAAGCTGGTTCCCTTCTCTTCTCACACAGACGTGACCCTGTTGCTTTTGGGGAGGTGGTAGATCTGGTGATCTGGTCATATGGAATCAAAACCCCCTTTAGTGCAACACACAGTGGAGATTTAGAGACTGTCTTTAGGGCCCAAAAAAGATGCCAGAATCTCAGTTGATAATATTATCTTCCTTTTTCATTTTTTTGCAGAACACTTTCTGAAAATTGAAATCCTTTATCTTAGAGCCAGAGATCTTAGCTTTGACCTAGTTGCTCTTTGGATATGAGTAAGAGCTGGTGTTGAATGCTACTTGTCTTATATTCCCTGGTCTATTTGACTGCATAATATTTTGTGGTGCTGTTCTTGAAAGACAGCTTTCTTCTCTTATCCTTAGTGAATAATTTCCTTCACAGCCTACAGGACTTTAGAGATATAGTTTCCTTTTTTTTTTTTTTTTCCCTATCTTCCTGGTTAGGTTGAAATTATAGAGGTTATCAGAATTACAATTTGGATTCATTTTATGTATTTTGGGTAGAAAAGCATTATTTGAATTATCAAAAAATAGGCATTTATATTATAGTTTCACTCCCCAGTAGTATTTAATCAAGGGCCCATCTTGTCAATCAGTCAGTTTATTTGCATTTATGTTACAGTGTTCAGGCAGGGGTGTGTGATTGTGTAACACACACACACACACACACATATTCATACACATTCCTCCTGCCGCTTCCTATCCTCCTGTCAATGGGCCTAAAATGGTAAAAATGCCAGAGCAGAGATGGAAATGAACAAACAAACACCCATGTGTCTACTTTAAGAATTGGCAATATCAAACACTGAAAGACATTTATTGTATGTGGGCTAGGATTAGGCACCAGTGGTCTTCATTATGAACATTTACCTGTACAGTGTGATGTTTTAAAGCTACTTTTTAGCTTGAATTAAAGAGTGTTGATTGGTGTGCTTACTGTTTAGGAGGATTCAAAGAAGTTCTGCCCACAGAATTTACCAGACAGCATGCATGAAATAGTAACCAGCTGCTATGAATTGAATTGTGTGCACCCCCCCTCCATTTATACGTTGAAGCCATAAACCCTTCATGTGACTATTGGAGATAAAGCTTTTAAGGAGGTGATTCAGGTTAGGTGAGGTCATGAGGATAGAGCCTTGATCTAATAAAACTAGTTACCTTATAAGAAAAGTAAGAGATACCAAAGCTCTCACCCTCTGTATCTCTCTCCAGGATACAGCAAGAAGGCATCCATCTGCAAGCCAGGAAGATTGCTCTCACCAGAATCTGACCATCCCTGCATCCTGATCTCAGACCTCCAGTCTGCAGAACTGTGAGAAAATTAATTTTTGTTGTTTAAGACACCCAGTCTATAGTATTTCGTTATGGCAACCTGAACTGATTAATATGCCACCAATATAGGGAAAAAATTATAATACTTTCCAAATGCCAGGAAGACATAATCAAAAAAGTAGAACTGAATATGGTCTGAGCAGTCTGTAATCTCAAAGCTAGCTGGAATGTTATCGTGGAGTTAAAAGCCAGATAGAATTTGGATAGGTGGACATAAAATCCTTGAGAAAGCAAGAGGATTGAAAAGTATAAGATTTATGTGATAGCAGTTGTGAAGTTGATATGCTCAGACAAAAATGTTTATTTAGAGACATAAGATATAAAGACATAAACAGTAATAAAGGACCTTGAATGACTATCCAGAGGCTAGTATTCCCCCACTTGACATCCTGGTGATTAAAAAAGAAACTGGAGAATGAAAAGAAAAGGAAATAGTGGACACTTGACTACACTCAGAGGTAGACAGGCTATACCTGGCCAACTAGACTAACTTGTTACCTCCTTGGAGTTATGGCGATAAAGGAATGTGAGATTTTACCCAAGCTTGGCAGGAGAGCCTCCTACAGAAGATGCTAGGAAGAGGATTGACACAGACACTATTCTGGGAAGAAAATCTGTGTTGCCTACAGACATTGTTAGAGGAATTGGAGACACCTGGCTTGATATTTGTTCTCTTCTTTTGTCTTGTGTTTTATGTTCTGAGACTTGTCTGGCAGTGGAGAGAATAGATGTGAGGAATGGCATGCATGTTCCCTTGTTCTCACACAAGAAAACAGTTTTAATCTCACTAGAACATGTAGGTACTGAATGTAATAATGGAAAGAACATCGGGTTTGAAGCCAGAAGAACCAGTGTGCAAAGGTTGGATGAGCTACATAGCAGCTCTCTGACCGTGGGCTAATTTTTTAACCTTTCTGAGTTCAGGTTTCCTCATCTGAAAAGATATCTCATCAGGTTATCTCGATTACATGAGCTAACATAAAATAATGAAGTATAGTAATAATTACTTGATAGGTATTTCACAAATGTAAGGGATTTCTGCATCTCACCTCCACTTTGATTTATGTGGTGGTGACAGACCTCCATTTTATGGAGTAGGCTGGATTTATTTTGGAGTATCTTTTTCAGAAGAAGATAACTCATCCAAAGCATCCTCCCAAATGGTTAAGGAAATTTTGTTATAAACATGAGATGACTTTCAGGCATTAAAATGAAAATCTAAATTATTAATAATAAAGACGATAATACATATCTATTATTTTGAAAAATGTAAATTCCCTCAAAATGTCAAGTACTGTGATTTAATTATTTTTAATAACCTGATTTCTTCTGAGAATATAAACATGTTGAAATCAATAGTGGCACACATAAATACATTGTTACTATTAACATCCATTTTTAGAAGTGTTGATCCCTTATAGTCCCACTGTCTTTTTCAAATTTTTTTTTTTAAGATTTTATTTATTTATTTGACAGAGAGAGACACAGTGAGAGAGGGAACAAAAGCAGGGGGAGTGGGAGAGGGAGAAGCAGGCTCTCCGCTGAGCAGGGAGCCCGATGCGGGGCTCGATCCCAGGACCCTGGGATCATGACCTGAGCTGAAGGCAGACGCTTAACGACTGAGCCACCCAGGCGCCCCTCCACTGTCTTTTTATGAAAAGCATCTCCATAAGATACAAAGTTCCCAGGCCTAGCCTTCCAGCTTTGTGACTATTCCCCCATGTCCCACTTTGTAAATGTTCATTTGCTTGTAATGGCAATTTATGTCACTGTGCATTATACGGATGGCCTAATTCAAGGCCAGTCATCCAGTGAAGATGTCTTCACTTCGAGGGAAGTTGGTTAATGTTTGGAACCAGGATGTTTTATTGTACCATATCATTGAACTGTATTTTCTACAATGTCTTTTTACTGACTGCACCTAAAAACATTTCATTATGTTCAATCACATACACTCATTCTCATTAGAAGGTTATCATTTCCCCTGTAGTTATACCTGTCCAATGCCAGTGATGCCTCAGGTTTCTTATACTGCAGTAAGAGAAGTGCTGGTTTCAAAATGAAAATCCTTATTACTCATTAGGTGTCCAGTGGCTTAAATAAATGAAATGTGCCATCCCTCATTGAAAGAGACACTGACCCTGGTCAGGGTCTAAAATGGGCAGGAGTGCAGGGGGCAAGCTATAGGATTTTAGGAGCTCCAGCAGGCCTCTCCTGGGTCTCTCCCACACAATTCTCTCCAACACCACTTGCAGCTCTTTCTTACGGGAAAGTTGATTCTTGGCATTCCTTAAAAATGTCTCACTGACTTTCATTTGATTCATTCATTCTTTCTTTTATTTTTATAAAATCCTTGGAGTACCAGTCACGTTTTATGGTTTCTGTTTGGTTCTGCACATTCAAAAATGAACAAATGAACACTTAGTGTCGCTAACATTAAAGAGAAGAATGATTACTGGGGATACAGTATACAAGCAATTACAATGTAAGATTTTAGAACATTCAAAGCCATATAAACAAAGTGCTATGGGAGCACAAGGAAATGCCAGAGACTTCACTGAGAAAGTAACAGATGCACTTGGGAAGGTTAGCAAATGTGGCCAACTTGACAGGAAAAGCACTGAAGACAGTCATAGGAATAGCATGTGGAAAGGAGGTGTGAGAGATCCCGACATGTTCAAATAAGAGCCAATAGGTATAAATGGAGTTAGCAGCTCTGTGGAAGGAGAATTTAAAGGCTATGTGGTAGGTCAGTGTGGGGTGGGATCAAAGACAGCATGAGGCTCTGGGATGGAGAATGAGTCAGAATTGGATTGAAGTTTGTATTATGACTGTTGTTTGGTAATGGTAACAATAAAGGTTGGTGTATTTTTGGAGCAATGATATCTTTATAAATATCAAAGTTTTCTGCATCAAAATGGCATCATTAAAATGACTGTCTTGGTATGTAATGTATCTACTGCATACATCCTAAGCCTCTGTTTTCCTTCCTTCCTTTTATCAAGCTATCGAAAGCATTGAGTTAATTGTACCTGTCCAAACTGATGATGTGGTATTCCTGTCATCAACTCAAAATCATCTGGAAGAATGATTCCTTATAATATCAGCTGATATTGAGATTAAATACTGAAACACCCAAATCAAACTTACTGTTAAATTTCCTCCAAAATGTATTAGGCTTATGTCTCAAATCTACATAGCATAGAATAATTTATTCATTTAATTACCGAGGGATAAAGTTCGCATAAATTTTACCAAGGATTCACCAAGAAGTTATTTCTTAAAAAATACAAATTTTCTGGGTACATGGTTGAGATTATTCTAAGACCAAATCAATTTACTTGGAATTTTTTTTTCACTCTAAAATTCTTATGATCACTTACTGTTGCTTTTATTTTAGGGTCTATATCATACTTTGATTTTTAATTCTTATTGTTTTTATGTATTGAAGCCAGCATAGCAGTATCTTATGAGGAAACCACAGTTGCTCCTCTAGATTCTATGTAGGTTCTTGAGAGGTGGACTGACCGTCTTATTTCATTTTCAGATTCTCCATCCAGTATAATACTACTCTTTGCCTTCCCTGCTTTCCTACTAGTAGTGCAGAGATAAATTTATCATGTTTTCCCAGAAGTTTTACAAGTTCTTATTGTACACATTTCAGAATTCCAATTTTACACATTGTGTCCTTTTTTTCCCCTGTGTCTTTTGTTACTTTTCACCTTGGCTTCTTTAGATGCTTACTTTTATTTTATTGTTCCTAAACTCAATACTTATTTTATCATGTATTTTACAGGCTGCCTAAAATGTGTTTGGTAATGAAATGTGATAAATACAAACACAGGGAACGCTGTTCCTCACATAACACTAAGCGTAAGCAAAGAAGACACTGTGCCTTTCCATTTTCTAGATGAGGCATTGAGGTATCTTGTCCACAAAGCCCTTTGTTCTATGTATGAGCAGTGCTGCATAATTTAATAAATAGTTTCAATAATGATGAGAGACAGGAGAAGAAAATTATAGCCAATCATGAAAAAAATGCTACCTGTGTTCAGCAAAATCAGGACAGAGAATCTGGCTTGCAATCCACCAGAGAATGCTGGGAGTTTAACAATTAAAGCCTGCTTCTCTAGAGACTAGAGGCTGTGTCTCCCTCCACATTGCTAATGAAGTATAATTCATTTTACCTCTCCCCCACCTTTAGAAATCAAAGTTCAAGCGTCCGTATCAGACGCACTGGAAAGGCGAGGTTGTCTCTCCCCTTGCAATACTGTGTCTCCTCTTCAGGGAGCATTCTCCTGTTTTATTAGTTATTGTGCTTCGATGACATTATTATTCATGGACTAGCATCTCAAAATACTTGATTTACCACTGGGTCTGGAACTAATACTAATAAGTACAGGCTGAGTAGTGGGTGAACTTTTTGTTTTTGTTTTTTTTTCCTTCTTCTTTTTCTCTTCTGCCCACAAAGGGGATACTTTTCTTCATTATCAGCTGCCCTGCACTTCTAAACAGAATTTAGCCTTTTGATTCATTAGGGGCAGTGCCATAGAGGCGTGCACCTCCAGGGTATTTCTTAGAAATGGAAAAAAAAAATTCAAATTTCCACAGACCACCAAAAGAAAAAGCATAAAAATAAGGACTTGTTTAATTTGTTATGATTTTAATACCATTTACAATAATATTTATTTTGGAGGGCAGAGAGTCTTTGTTCACTGCTATGGAGTCAGTAATTGCAAACATGGTACTGTGTTGGTAAAAGGGATGTTGGTATTTGAGGTAAGCTTATAATATAATGAGACTGATTGTTTTAAGCAAACATAGTGGCATATATTCATTCAAAGAAGACAAGTCCTCTTCAAAGTAGCCAACATGAAAATCTATTGTATCAGTTAAGAGTATATTCCCAATATTCAGCTGTTAATATCAAACAAACAAAAAACTACCAATATTATCAAGAAATAGGTTTGATTTCATAACAGAAAATCTGCTGGCATTTGGGCACCTGTTCTATGACAATAAAAACAAAGCCACTGTCTGTTTTTTTGCTCTGCTGTCCAGATCACAATTACTTTTGACATTATTGGTTGGCCCAACATCATATAATGGCTGACTCACCTTTGGTCTAACTTTTTATTTAAAGTGGAGGAAGGGGGAAAGAGGTGGGGCCAGAAAACTTCCTCTTGCTTCTTTTCTTCTTATCAAGAAATTAAAGACCCTCAGACATTTATTCTTTTTTGTTCTTACAAGGAGTTGGTCTCTTATCTCTTTTAGCCACAAAGAAGTTGGAAGACCAGGTATATGACTTTATATTCTGAAATGTGGGAAGTGAGCAAGGGAGAAGGGCACTGAGATTGAAAATGCTGCTGACCAAAGAAAAGTGTCTACCATAAGCATAGAGTTATTTCAACAAGGTTTCATATTTTTTAAAGATCTTCTTGTTAACTAAGTTCATTTTCAAATATGGGTTTTCCTTGTAGCAGACACCATGTCTGACTTTGTTTGGCATTGTTTAGCATCTAGCATAATGCCTCCGAATGTATTTATTGAATGAATGAATTCAGGAGTTAGTAAGTGAACAAACACAGTTTCTCCACTAGGTACCTATAGGTGTATTATATGTGACTTTCAAGCAAAGAGGGGTAGATGATGGGCATATAAAAAAACTGGCAGCTGAAAATGTTAAGCAGAGGGGAACACTTTTTCTTTTTAGTGGATGAGGTGGTACAAACTATCATGGAAGGAAGATCAGAGATGGACTGAATAAACCATGCAAGCTAGTCCAGTCCATGCCCTCCGTGTGTCCCCATGAACCAGAGATCCATGCTCCTCACAGTTACCAGGGGCTGGAGCTGGATTCAGGGGCCTGATCCTGTATCCTATTGATCTGTCCCCTGATCACTTCTTTTATTGCTTCCTGAAAGCCCCTTCATGCTATTTTTTCTCTAGGTCTGAATACTGGCAGTTCCAGCTGAGGGGAAAGTTTCCTATAAAACTTTAATTAGTTTTTCATTAATTGCTTTTTTTTAATAAAGATTTTTTGTTGTTGTTCCTTTCACCTAGTATTTATAAGCTACATGTCAGTCTCCAAAACAATACCTCAATCACTGAAATTGCTTGAGCTGCCTGTGAATTTATTGAAACTTCTGACTTTCAGGAGTTCTCAGTGATTTAATTTTTGAGAAGCTGGGGTTGCCTTTGTATTTTATGTCTGGGAAGCATCCTGGCTGGGGTCCCTTCTTCCTATGGCTTAATGAACATCTGCAGAATGATGAGGGAAGACGCTGATGTGAATAAAGGAAGGAGTATGACTAAAACTCTCCTGAAATAGTAATTCCACCACCAGCAATTAAAAAAAATAAGTGAACTAATTCACCTCTGGCCCTGGATTTGTGGTTATTTTCTGCCCTTCAACTTACACTTCCTCTAATCTCATGTTATCCCCTACCTCACCCCTGGCCTCACCTGTTTTCTCAGGTTCACCAGTGTTTCTTCTCCCCATTGTCCAAACAAATTATTTAAATTACTGCTGCTGTTATACATTTAGAGCTGTCATAATCATTATTGGGGTTAATCAGTTGAGTGATACTATGAATAGGATGACTATTATTACTTCCCTTTAATCGAGTTAGCATAAACTGGGATACGATGAGGTTAAATGGGATCAAGCCAGCAGTGGAGCCAAAACTAACACTCAGGTTTTCTCCAGTCTTAAATAGTGATTTTTCCTGTATATGCCAAGCCACAGAGAATCCAAGAAATCTAATGTAGTTATTATTTGTAAAGAGTGCCCCCTCCTAAAAAAACTGCATTAAATCTAGTGTATTTAGGTTCAGTCCCAGTTGAGCTTAAGCTATATCGGTCCTCTGCAGGGATTAAGACTTTTCTAGGCATGTCTGGTAAACTGGCAAAACATATTCAAGAAGACGTTTTGGGGCTGCCTAAACTCTAAGGAGTCTTCTAGAAATATTTTAAACTTAGCTTCATTGTGCTTAGAGTATGTTGAAATTTGCCTTTGTTAGAGTGCATGATTTTTTTTGGTAAAATTTCCATATATGCAGATGAAATTTATTTACTTTCTAGCTGTAAGGTAAAATGTCATATATATGTCATGTATGTGATATGTATGATACGTGTCACATATATAGATAAATGTTGTATAATGACACTTCACCTAACAACTGGAAATAATTTTATATCCATACACACATGTACACATATATGTGTATATACATTTACATGCATATATCATATATATGTGTATGTGAATATTTATATAGATAAATAAAATCTCCTTAAGACCAAGCCTGTTAAAATCTATATGCTTAATGATTTTATTTCTTATTTAATCCATCAGTTACACACATTTTAGACATTCATGCTCCATATCACTTAGGCTTTCTCTCATATCCAACTTTCATGTCCCTGTGCTACATTCTGAAAAACTTCTCCAGGTCTTTACTGCATTTCATGACTTTACACTAATTCTTTCTTCAGCTATATTTAATATGCTATTAAATCAGTCTGTTAAATATATCATTTTACTTTCACATCTAACATTTTTAGAAATTATATTTGCTTCTTTGTTTGCTTTGTCATTCCCTTGCTGCAAATATTTTCAAGCTTATAATTTATATATTTAAACATAATAAATTTAATTATTTTATAATTCCTTGAATAAAAATTTAATATTTGAAGCCTTTGTTATATACAAGTATGATGTAAACCCATTTTACAATAGAAACAAAGGAGATTAAACACTTAGAAATAAAATTAGTGAAGATGCACAAATTGATACAAAGAACAATTTAAAAAATTCTAAAACACAAAAGGAGGCTGAACAAATGAAAAAACATGCCTTGTTTTAGGATAGGATGACTCAACATTATAAAGATGTCAGTTCTTTCCAATTAATTTGTAAAATTCAGTGCAATTTCAATTAAAAATACCAATAAGCCATCTATGGAAAAATTGTTATTAAAGTTTATATTGGAAAAACAAATATACAAGAATAGCTAGGAAAGCACTGACAAGAAAACTATGAGGGGTATATTAGTTTCTTGAAACTACTACAAAAAATTACCTAAAACAGGATGGCTTAAAACAAAACAACAGAAATGTATTATTTCACAGTTCCGGAGGACAGAAGATTGAAATCAATGCTCCAACAGGAATGTACTCCCCAGGAAGTTCCAAGAGAAAAATCAGATCCTTGACTCATACAGTCTGTTGGCTGTCAGAATTCTTTGGCTTTTGGTAGCATCTCTCTCTGCTTTTTCTTCATATTACCTTCTCCTCTGAGTCTGTCTTACAAATCCGTCTGTTGCTTTTTTATAAAAATACTGTAATATCATTTAGGGCCACTCAGATAACCCAGTGTAAGCTCCTCCCCTCAATTTAATTCCATCTTTTGTCAATAAGGCTGTATTCAATCTTTGTTCATAGAAGGTAATATTCACAGGTTCTGCAGATTAGGATGTGGTCATATCTTTTTTGGGGCCACCATTTGGCTAACTACAAGGTTTGAATAGCCTTTTTAGACATTTTATATTATTAAACCTCTAATTAAATCACATGACACTGGTACATGAATAGACATACCCACCAGTAACTAAATTGGAAGGCCTAATACTAGACCCAACTACATATGGAGATTTATTGTGTGACAAAGATGTCACTTCAAATCATTCAGATAAAGGGAACTTTCCTAACAACAATGCTGGGACAACTGAGTAGCCAATTGAAAAAGCTAAAATTAGATCCAAATCTTATCCTTTATGTGAAGTTAAGTTCCAGGTTGATTAGAGAGCTAATGTATAAAAGGAAACCATTAAAGTAGTATTATAAAATGAGTACATTCCTTATTTTAAAATTTTATTTTATTATGTTGTTAGTCACTATACATTGCATCATTAGTTTTTGAAGTAGTGTTCCATGATTCATTGTTTGCATATAAAACCCAGTGCTCCATTCAATACTGCCCTCCTTAATATCCATCACAGGGCTAACCCAGCCCCCTACCCACCCCCTCCTTAAAACCCTCAGTTTGTTTCTCAGAGTCCATAGTCTCTCATGGTTTGTCTCCCCCTCCAATTCCCCCTTCATTTTTCCCTTCCTACTATCTTCTTCTTTTTTCTCTTTTTAACATATATTATTTCTTTCAGAGGTACAGGCCTGTGATTCATCAGTCTTACACAATTCACAGCACTTTCTTTTTAATTGTGTTTAGGAAAATGCTTTCTATGACTGAAAATCAAAGATAATAAAAAAAATTTGATAAATTTGAATTTATAAAATAAAACCATGAATGACAAGAGATACCATCAAAAAGTAAAAAGACAGATTGGGAAAAAATATTCATAATATATATCATCTACAGAGAGCTAGTGTCCCCAGTATATAAAACTTATATAAAATTGAAAAACAAATAACCAAAACCAAACAGGAAAATGAGAAAAAAGACATGAGCAGAAAATTCAGAAAAAACAAGAGATGAAATTGACCCTGGGACTCATGATATAAATGTTTGTTGTTATAATTAGAGAAATGTATTTAAAATAACACAGATACCATTTCTTACACATCTGTCTGAAGAAATTAAAAACAACACATTTTGACATCTGACAGCACATTTTGTTGGCAAAGCTAAGGGGAACAGGCACTCTTCATTTATGGCTGTTTGGTACACCAATTGTTATAGCCTTTCAGAAGGCAATTTGGTAATAAGTAACAGAACGTAATATGCACTTAGGTTTTGGCCCAGAAACCCCATTTCTGGCTATCTCTGAATATATACTTGGGCAAATACCAAAATATATGTGTATGAAGATTTTCCTTGTAGCATTGTTTGCGATTGATTACGAGATATTGTAACCAACCTAAATGCCCATTTGTCCATATATTAGAGAATCCTTGAATACACTGATATATTTACACCATGGAGTACTATGCCACTATAAAAAAAAAAATTGAAGATCTCTATGAACCAGATATTTGAGTGAGTTCTAGGACATGTTTATAATTGGGGGGAAAAGCATAAAATAATATACTATTCTTTCTGTAGGAAAAGAGATATAAGAAAATGCACAGCTACCTACTCATTCATAAAACAGCAATACAAAAAAGATAAAGCAAACAATAGAGACTGGTTACCTCCAGGGGGGATGGGAGCAAAAGGGGTGGAAAGAAGCAAAAGGGAGGATGGGACTGACACAGCAGAGATGAAGAATACCTGAGACTTCTCTATTACATCTTTTTTTATAGCTGTTACTCTTAGAAACAAAGTTATCTCTATTTCATATATCTCCAAGTAAGTAACTCTAACCAGAATGTGGTGGTAGTGCTGTGCTGCAGGCAAAGGCAGTATAAATTCCTGATCGGATGCTGTGAGGATAAAAGCAAGATGAACTGTACATAAAGGTAGGTATTTAGTCACTAACTGTATTTCTTACAGGAATATAGATTAACAATCATGACACTAATGTGTACAGCAGAATTGAACAAATAGATTTACCAAAGTTAGTAAGAATTAGTTTTTTTCTGTTGGAGAAAGAAGTTACAAAAAGGAACAAATGGGTTAAATGTATATTGGATTAGAATCCAAGGTATAAGCATGAATGCATAGTGGTAGATATAGGTACAGATACAGATACCAGTATAGGTATAGACATAGAGATATGTCTGTATTCATTTCTATCAATATAGATAGATCTATATAGATATGCATATAGATACAGATATATCTGCCCATGTGTTGTATATGTGTATGTGTGTGTACACAGAGAGAGAGAGAGAAATGTGTGCATATGCCTGGGGTTAGTATGCAGATATGTGTGTGTGTGTGTATACACACACAGTTTTGTTTTTTTTTTTACATTTGTCTCCTGACAGGGCTTAGAGTCAATTATACCCTAGTAGCAAGGAGCACACCTAGCATACATCTTGCTTGCTAAACACCAGCCTCCAAGAGAAAGGAACAAGTTCTCTTTGGAGAAGTGGTTGATTCCAGCTCTTGGGCAGAGCAATACAAGGTGATCCTGGAGTATCTTGTAGTACTAGAAAGTAAGGAAGTTCTCAAGAAAGAATAAGCACTTGTTTAAACAATATAGGAACCAACTTGAAGGAGCTGCTAATGGCCAAAGCTGGAACAGTTTGGACAACAAATAAGAACTGAATTTTAACCCGTAGAATAAAATAAATAGTTATGAATCTGTTTTGATATAAATAAATAAATGGGTGAGAAGAGATCATTCCTTTGATAAAAAATTATCAAATTTTTTTATTATCTTTGATTTTCAGTCATAGAAAGCATTTTCCTAAACACAATTAAAAATTGTGCCTTCCATGTGCCTTCCATATGCCTTCCATAAGCTATTATAGATTTCCTGTCAATCTATTAATTCTGTTAATCTAAATTTTTCTGTTAGTAAATGTAGAAAAAAAAATCAGCATTAAGTAAATAGCAGAGCAATGGTTGTTTGCAGACAAGGTCCCTTGATGGATGCTCATATTAGTGGGTGGAAACTTGAGGAGAAATACATATATTTCTTGTATATTCTCAAAGTATCTACCTGCAAATATTTATTAACTAGAAAGGAAAAGTTTGTATCTCTTTATAGTGCAGAAACTCAGGAGAAATCAAGTGATTAAAGTTAATGTCACCAAAAGTAAGACAAATACTATCATGAACCCCTTGATATGATGAACTGAGAAGAACACAGTATCATTTCTGTGGTTTTCTTGTGAAAAACACGTAACTTCAGTCTAATCATGAGAAAATGTTAGACCCTAACATAGGGATATTCTACACAATTGACAAATATTTTTCAAGTGTCAATAACATGAAAGAGAAGGAAATACTGAAGAAGTGTTATAGATTAGAGGTGACCAATAAGAAATAACTTCTTAAATGCAAAGGACACAAACATGAACATGAATAAATTATGAAATTCGAATAAGGGGTATAGTTTTATTACTAGTATTGTGCTAGGGTTAATTCCTGGTTTTGATACTTCTATATTTACCTAGGGTGTTAATATTAGAGGAAGCTGGGTGAGGTATATACAAGCACTGTTTCATTATTTTTGCAACTTTTCTACAAATCTAAAGTCAGTTTAAGATGAAAAAAAAAAGCTAATTATTTTCACCTCTGGGTCACATTTTTTGATTTATCAACTTGTCACTTTTTTTTACCTCCTCAGAATTTTTTTCCTACTAACTTGTCATTTACGGTGCTTTGTTTTAATTATAAGAGTTAAATGCTTACAAAAATCTAAAACACAAAATGCATGAAATAAAATTAGAAAGTCTTCCATAAATTCCCAGAGCTCCTATCTAGAAGTAGAATTGTCTTTTGAAATATTTCTTTATTCTGTTTATGAACCATTTATTCTAGAGCATATCAAATACATCTTAATAATTTTTTATTGTTAACTTAAAATATGTCATTAACTAGCTTTGGCAGTATGCACTTTTTATGAGTGATTTAGGTAGAAAGATAATCTTAGCATGTATAAAGTTGCTAGAACTGTTCCATTTAAACATATGATTATTATGATTTAATTTAGTCCCTCCTGATTCCTTTGGGATATTTCTCCTAAGAATGGAAAGCACAGGAATAGGGCTCTAGTTCTACAATTCATTTGCCATGTCATCTTGAATAGGTTGATCAACTACTGTAGTTCTCAATTTATCTGCCAATAAAATGGGTAAATTCTCACCTGTCTTTTAACTCTAAAATGTTATAATTCCACAATAAATCTTTAACAGTATAATTTCAAATAGTGGGAAAGATGAGTGGAGGACATACTCTTCAAGAGGCTCACTTATCAGTCTCTGAAATCATATTTCTGGCCAATCTATGCTTATTCTTTATATTTAATTTCTTACTATGGTTTCTTAGTTTCCAAGCATAGCAGAAGTGGTTAAAATGAATTCTAGAGCCAAGTGTTTGTGTTCAAGTGAGACTCTGTGACTCCCTACCCATGTGGACTTGGGCAAGCTATTTAACCCCTCTGTACCTTAGTTTCCTCACAGAAGGATAGTAACCACTTCACCTGTAGTGGCTTCCTGAGGATCAAATGAATCGTAGTGGGTAAAGGCTTAGAACACATGGTATCCTGGTATCTTGTAAGTATTGAGCAAGGTTTGTTAACTAAAATACATCGATTCATCTGGCTACAATGGTTCATATGATACTGTAAGAATGCCATTTATTTTTACTCTTAGAAAAGAAAAACAGCAACAATGGAGAAATCTGAGTACCTTAAATCAGCATTTGCTTAGGAGTGTGTTACTTTTAGGAAATTAGTCAAGTTTCTAGACAGTTATAGAAATGGTTCAAGAGGGGGCACCTGGGTGGATCAGTCGTTAAGCGTCTGCCTTTGGCTCAAGTCATGATACCAGGGTCCTGGGATGGAGCCCCACATCGGGCTCCCTGGGAGCCTGTTTCTCCCTCTTCCACTCCCCGTGCTTGTGTTCCCTCTCTCGCTGTGTCTCTCTCTGTCAAATAAATAAAATCTTAAAAAAAAAAAAAAGGAAAGAAAAAGAAATTGTAGAAGAGTTAATGTAGCTTCCCCAAAGAACAAACTCCACCCAAATACGAGGAAGTGGCATAAGTCATGGAAGATTTCATTTGTATGTATGTATGAATGTGTATGTATACGTGTATATATACACATTTTTTTTTCCAGTGCACTGATGTTCTGGTCAGAGACTGTCAGTGGCCGTTCGAGAACTGGCAGCTCTTTTCTCCTCTTTATTCTCCATTGTCATTGTTACTGGCATTGTTATAATTTATATTCATCTGATTATCAGAGTGTGTCGAGGCTGACATGTCCAGGAGAGCTGGGTTGAGCACAAGAGCTGCTTTTGGAGTGAGATAAACAAACAACAAACAAAAAGACTTTTCGATTCAGCAGTTTCCTGAAGTGTGTGATTCATATATGAGTCATTCTCATGAAGTGGATAAAATTCCCATTTACAAAGTCAGAAATGAAAATAAAATTGTTTTTAATTTAGGAGACCGAAGAGTGGGATAAAATATCTAGCTCAAGAGGCTCCTTCTGAAAACGGATTTCTAGCAGGAAAATCTCACCCCTCTAAGCATAGAGATGCAAATTTTGCCTTCCATAAGCTAATCAAGACTTTTTCTATTTTGGAAAGAAAACAAAGGAAAACCAGCATAATCCTGAGTAAACCTGGCTTTTTCCTTACTTATTGGGTCTCACAGGAAAAGCAGATTGCAATGTTTAACTCTCTAATATATGCAATAAAAGATTTCAGCGATACTGTCAAGCTGACTACTTAGCCATTCAACTCCTTTCATATTATACACATTGCTATGCACTGTCGCTTGAGATTACTTTGTGCAAGAAAGCTTTGTTAGGACAGAGTAATTTGATGAATGTCAAAGCCAAATGTATATAGAGAGATATAGATATAAGGGATGGGGCCAATCTGATTTCTATTTGACTCCCACACAAATCATATTTCCAACACATTTCAATGAATCTCCGTTAGATGCCAGGTTGGCAGACATGACACATTCTGGACATGGTTAGAAAGATAGATTTGGGATGTTTCAAACATGGCCCTGTGAAGGGCGTTTTTTTGCAGAAACATCAGAGAGTACAATACTGTATTATTTCTGCAGTATATTTTAACTGAAAGATGTAAGTGAAAATCGCACTATATCTAATGGTTCCATGTAAGAATTACTGTCTTTTTCTGATTCTTCATTGAGAGGGGCCATTCTTCATGGTATCTTTTTCATATTTCTAGAAGATACATTCAGCAAGTCTGTCAAGAGATGGTTTCTGCCCCATGAGAGTATTTACTTATGATTGGGTTGAGGAGCAACCATAGGAGAAATCCTGTCCAGCTGCACCATGTGGGGAAGAGCTCTCCCAAGTACACACGTTCTCCCTGTGTAGCCGGCCTTGTATGCAAAAGAGGAGACAAGGGCTTGCAAGTAGCACGGCACTATTGGACTGTTGAGATTGGCCAAGTTATTGGTCTAGGTCTCTTTTCTCTTTAGTTTACATCTCTTTGGATAGAAAGTGCCCCATCTTCACTATTGTAGCTATTATTCCGGAAGAGCTATGGGCAGATGAGATATAGTCCCTATGATACTGGGAACGAATGTAGAGTCCTTGACTTAAGATTATTTATGGTTACCAAATCTCTCTTATTAGGATCCCTAGATTTTGAGAATATAACTATTTTTATATTTATATTCTTAAATTTATATGTAAAATTTATTTACATATACTTCTTTGAATAAGTGTTTATGGCATACCTAGATTGAATTTTAGCTCAAGAATGCAATATGTTTAACTCTGTGAGCTGACCTTCTTTACTGATTGAGATTCTTTTTTGTTTTATCGAGTTTCCTAACTGAGGATATTGTCAGCTATCAAAGTATGAAAATTGTGTGTAGGAACCTAACTATGAAAGCTGCATGGGAGCTAATATGGAATGTTCTATTTGGAAGGACCTTGATGTGTTCTATACCAAATTCCTTATTTTATAAATGAAGAAATGGATACAAAAGTAATTCTTTCCTCAGTCACAAAACTACTGAAGGAATTGACTAGACTAGGTTTCCACATACTTCTGCTGATTAAATTCACACTGCAGAAGATTGTTTTGAGTGAGAATTGTTATAGATAGATGACCATGAATGTATAATTACACCCTCCCAATGCATACACTTTGTTTCTCCCCATGTCTCAACCATGGATATCCAGGAAACTCTAAGCTCTTTTGGAACCTCTGAAAGGATGTCTTTACTACTCAATATAAAAGAGAAGAGGTAAAGCTATGCCTCTTAATTGATCACTTTGTGTGTGTATCATGTATAGGTTTAAAGCACAGATTCCCGACTAGGTTGCTGGTTGAAATCACAGTTCCAGCAAGTTATATAAGGTGTCTATTCCTCAGCTTTCTCATCTGTGAAGTTG
This sequence comes from Mirounga leonina, assembly GCF_011800145.1. Lineage (NCBI taxonomy): Eukaryota > Metazoa > Chordata > Mammalia > Carnivora > Phocidae > Mirounga > Mirounga leonina. The sequence continues at coordinate 33,440,800 of NW_023270854.1, read as the reverse complement.
AAGTAATAATAGCACCTAATTTCATAGGGTTATTGTGAAGTTTATATGCGTTAATATAGACAATTAACATATATGTAAAGCATGTAAAATAGTATCTGACCTTTATTCAGTGTTAGAAAGTGTTAGCCTGTTATGATTACCCTCCAGTTGCTTAGGGCTATGGGAGGAGAAACAGTGAACCCCTTTGTTGAGAAGGTGTATAGATAGAACCAAATTAATTTCTTCAGACATCTCTCCCAATATGCTTCTCTCTTCACATGTGGCTTAACAACAACATGCTGTTTTACTTATTATTCCCTTTATCTGCAATAGCTGTTTCCTCTCCTCTCTTGCCTCTTTACCTAGTTAACTCTTCCTCATTCTCCAAAATATAGTTTGAGTGCAACCCTTCTAGGAGCCTCTACCTGATTTATGTAGCTCTCTTAAACTGCAATGCTCATCTTAATCATATTTCTGGATAATTTATTTATTTACTTATTGGTTTTATTTAAATTCGAGTTAACATATAATGTATTATTAATTTTGGGGTTGAATTTAGTGATTCATCAGTTGTATATAACACCCGGTGCTCATTACATTAAGTGTCCAACTTAATTCCCATCCCCCAGTTACCCCATCCCCACCCACCTCCCCTCCAGCAACCCTCAGTTTGTTTCCTACAGTTCAGCATCTCTTATGGTTTGCCTCCCTCTCTATTTTCATCTTGTTCTACTTTCCTTCCCTTCCCCTATGTTCATCTGTTTTGTTTCTTAAATTCCACATATAAGTGAAATCATATGGTACTTGTCTTTCTCTGACTGACTTAATTTGCTTAGCATGATACACTCTGGTTCTATCCACACTGTTGCAAGTGGCAGGATTTCATTCTTTTTGATGGCTGAGTAATATTCCATTATATATATATATATATATATATATATAATCTTACCTCTTCTTTATCCATTCATCTATCGATGGACATCTATGCTCTTTCCAGAGTTTGGCTATTGTGCACATTGCTGCTATAACATTGGGGTGCATATGTCCCTTCAAATCACTATTTTAGTATCCTTTGGATAAATACCTAGTAATGCAATTGCTGGGTTGTAGGGTAGTTCTATTTTTAACTTTTTGAGGAACCTCCATTCTGTTTTCCAGAGTGGCTATATTGAAATAATCTGTTTACCAAACTGAAATGCTTACGTTCAGTGTTATAGGTACTCTTACATCCCCAATGCCTACCACAGTGTGCAGCAATATTAGATGCTTAAAAATATCTGTTGAAATAAACTGAATTGAACAAGCAAGAAGCATATTTCTATTTATCTTAGAGTCTAGAACGATGGAGGTAATGAAGAAAAAGAATATGTTGAGAGACTTCGAGAAGGAAGTGTCCATTTGAGAGAAGGTAAAGGGGGATTGGTCAGTGTCTAGAAGTATCTAGAGGTATTTGATATAAAGAAATGAAAGAATATATTTATGGTGATGTAATGGAATGACCTGATTATAGGGAAACAGACAGTTTTCATGAGTGATGTACAGTCATTCCATAAATTTGGATTTATTGGACACTATGCCAACCCCTGTTCTCTGTGCTGTGTACACTCATATCAACAGTTGGGAAAGTTACTTAGTAAAAACTATCCTCAAAAAAGTCAAGGTCAGAAACACATGGGAAAGAATCTTTTATACCTTGGCAAGATAGTCTGATCCTAAACCTTTCCTTTCTCTGACCTTCCTGGCTCTCTGTTTCAGATATTATTTTTATAAATGTATAAATGATCATCTGTTATGCAATCCCATGGGGGAAATAAAAGCATTAATAATTCAGATCACTGCCATATCTCTCTGCTAAAGCAAGATATTATTTATACTTATATATATATACACATATATAAGTAAAATAAGTTTATATCCACTAGATGCTCATCAGTTTTCATGACACTACAATACAAATATAAATACAAATATTACCAACAAACTTTGGACTCCGGGCCCCTGCCTTCCACAGGGTGTAAACTAGGATAGCATTGGCAGAATCAGTAGGTTAGGTTACTTAGAATCTTGAGTAAATCATTCATGATCTGCTCTTGAGTTCACACTATCTTCTTTAGCCTCTTCTAACTTCATGGTTTTATGCCTTTCTTAACCCAGTGACACTGAAATATGTTGAAATGAAGTCATTTCTTTGGTTTTTCTTGGCTCACCTAGAATGGGTTTTGGCACAGAGTACATATTTACTTATAGATTGAGAAGACTTTAAAGAGATGGTTCTGTGGAAAGAAATATAGAGAGAAGAGAGATGGAGGAGTTTTATAAAATCCAGAGAGAAAGGGCTAGACACAAAGCTCTATGGATGAAGATTACTGAAGTACTCAGAAGCCAAGTGGGGTGGCCCTATCTTTATCCACAGATCACCTGTTTTTACCTAAGTGATTACCAATGATTTCCTTCTTATGGTTTCTCTTTTGGAATTCCTTTCAAGGGTATCCAGGATTGTGCCATTTGGTCACCTTTAGGAGTGCCATCTGTGCCTCAAGATCCTAGTTGGTGCCCATCCTTTTTTTTTTTTTCCCCTATGAAGACAACCCAAGATCTTGCTAATTTTCTGGCAGACTTCTCTATTAACACAGGCCAAAGAAGACATAATCCTGAACACATGCGAAAAGGTAGATAGAAGAAAGGAAAATCCCTACAATAATACCAGGGTTTGGGAACTGATACCCTCAGCCAGGGCAGTAGATTAGCATGCCCTTACATTACACAAACATCTGATGATCATAAAGGAAGCAAGCTGTAACATAGACATAGCGTAATACATTTAGGTGGTAGTATTCGGGTTCTGCCAGTATTACTGAACTTTTCTGAGCATCTCCTTTTAGGAGGAAGAAAACACAGCAATAATTTTAAAAAAACAGAGTGATTAGAAATTTTATTTGATTTTTATCTTTTTAAAGTACCTGGATAGTACTTGGCACTCTGCAGATGCTCATATGCATTGGTTCTTTCTCTCCTGCATCCCCTGTATCATGAGTCTTAAAAGGGCATCTTCAGGCAGGACTGTGCCAAGGTGAATAACTCAGAACCATCTGGTATGCTAGCTTGCTCCTGCCCCGCTGGCTTGCTCCTGCTACTTTATGTTACACTTGGTCCAGCCACCAAGGTGGTTGGGGGCTTCAAGTTGAGGCCAGGATGAGAGTGGGAGTGAGAAACATCGGAAGAGCACTGACTGCATCCTACAGAGTCATCAGAGATGAAGGAACAAAATAAAATCCTGGGAGAGCAGGTGGGTTAGTGTAAGTTATAACTGGTCAATAACATATAGTTTCACTCTTGTTTTTATTGAGACCTGTAGATCCATATTTCATTACCTTGTCTTTCTCTTGAGTTTCATAACTAGGAGAAAGGGGTGGTTGGTTGCTCTGTCCAGAAAATGGCAGTTCTTTTCCCTCCCCCTCCCTTCTGTGGAGCTTTCCTGCATTGTGATTTCATTCTGTCCTCAGTCAGTAGTTTCAGACTTTAATGGAGTTTAAGGTTTGAGTTTGGGAAGCTGGATAAACTGTGGACCAACTGGTAAGACTAGGAAGCTTCTCTCAGTGATCTCCAGCCTGTCCCTCCCCCCTGCAGCACATGTATCCAGCCTCCGAGACTGCTCTTGTACACACATGTGAATAGGGTAGAAGATAGAACGATCTCCTAGAGGGGGAGTGGGGGTGCAACTTATACTAGTCAATTGGGATGAATTTAGTCAATAGCCAAAATTATGGACAGTAATTCCCAAGGCAGGTAATTAATAAATACAGTCGTGTCTTTCCAGCTCTCTGTACACCCACTCATTAACTACCTTCAGGAAAAATGGGACTGAACACTTTTTATAGCAGAAAGCCCTAAGAACTTAAATATTTTTGGGGTGCCTGGGTGGCTTAGTCGTTAAACATCTGCCTTTGGCTCAGGTCATGATCCCAGGGTCCTGGGATCGGGATCGAGCCCCGCATTGGGCTCCCCGCCTGCTTCTCCCTCCCCCACTCTCCCTGCTTGTGTTCCCTCTCTCGTTGTGTCTCTCTCTGTCAAATAAATAAATAAAATTTTAAAAAAAAAGAACATAAATATTCCTAGTTATAATGTATACATTTCTCTCTTCTAGTTATAATGTATACAATGTATAAATGTATACAATTATACATGTATAATTGTTGCCAAATATTCCTTATACTATTCTATCTCACAATTTGGTTTATTAAAAGACTTTAAGGTAGTCAAAGATGTTCAAGACAACCTCACTCAACCCCTCACTTTAGAAATGAGTAAACAGACCAGAAGGGACTTATCCAATGTCAAACCCTGCTTGGCCACAGAACAAGGTCTGATTTTATCCCTACTTTGTAGCAAAATTTTTATTTTTCCCTTGAGTCTTAGTCTTATTAGCCTAACAATGAAGCTGTCTGTAGTCAGAGGCCATCTCTTCTCCTTTGGAGAGGAGCCTTAGTGTGAAACTAGCTTTGGGGTGATTCAGCAGATGATTCGAGGATTCCTTTCTCTCCACCATTAGACAAGGGTAAGTCAGGTTTTCACAAACAAGTCAGCAGCTACCATCTCTTGGCTAAAAAGTCTTCCACAACTTCTTTTCCTGGCCCTTCTGTAGTTGGCAATATGGCCAGGAACATCCCAGCTTCTGGAACAAAGCTGTTGCTCATTCAAATGCTGGAGAGCTAGTATAAAGAAAGTGGGCTTTGATGACACAGTTCAGAGGAGGGGCTTCCCAACAGCAGAGGTAGAACCAGACAGATAAGCTCCTTGCCCCATTCCAGTTCAGATGTCACCCCAACTCCTGGGAGCTGGTCGAGCATAGAGCTGCTTCAAGTTCCTGCTAAGCCTTTCTGTCTTCATGCACACCTCCCATGCCACTTGAGTTTATGCTAGCTTCTCTTGAACTCACTATTATTTCTCTTCCACTCATTTATCAAGCAAGTAGTCACTAAGGGATGTGTTCTTTTATCTTCTGTTTTTTTTTTTTTACTTTTTGTTGACTCCCTGACTAGACTATAAGCTTATTGGCACTAGAGATGCTATTATTTATTCTATTCTATTCTATTCTATTCTATTCTATTCTATTCTATTCTATTCTATTCTATTCATCTTAAGGTACCTTATACAAGAGTATCAATAAATACACGTTAACTAATGATCATTGAAACTATTTTTCATCTGATTTTAAGAGGCAGTACCTCTTTTAACATATCTTAGGCCACATACAATTTCTTTGCATACAAAGAGGGAAGAACTTTTCTCTCTTAAATACCCAGTTCCATTCTCCCTGCTGTATCATGGAATATGAGAAAATTAAATTAGCTACTATATATTAAGTACTTATAGTATGTCAGATAATAGAATTGTATATACATTACCAACATCAACTTTAAGATGAACAGATTTATTGTGGTTTCACTGGTTTATTGTGAGGATTTAATGACATCCTGTGAACGGTAAAACATGATTGAGATATGGATTGTAATGATGAGTCCATTTATCAGAGTGCTTGGATTTCACTTTGGAATGCTGAAAGACCTATGGGATAAGATACTTAAAAGAATAAGTTTCAATGAGAGAAAATATGCTTTAGAAAAAAGTCAGGGGTACCAGGGATAGGACACAGATTTTGGCCAGAGAGGGAAGAAAAAAACCAGTGAAGGGTCCCAAAAATGTATTTTAGGTTACTGGTAAGTGCTAACCACTTTCCATTTCTGCCTAAAGCCACTCTTGTTCTTTCTCTAAAATTGTGAACAATATGCCTTTGATCTTGCATATTTTTCTTGATCCAATCATTGTTTTCTTTTCAGTATACTTCCACTTATCCTAAGGGCTGCTGATTCAACAATAGGTTTAAATACTCAAGTTTAAATGATATATATTTTAACTTATTTTTAAAGGAAAGCTTTGTAATTCCTACAAGAAATAAATCATTAATTCTGCCATGACATTATATATGAAAATCTACCCAGGAGCTCCCAAATACTCTCCAATTCAGAGGAGTCTAAAGTTCAGCTAACCAAGCTGATGTAGTATTATATTTGCCCTTTTAAAAAAGGTCAGAATATTGTTCAATTGATGCCAACATCCCATGAACTGAATGAAAGGGGCCTGAGAAGATTGCATGTGGTTAAGGGTTTTCTGGAATCCTGAGGCTCCTTAGTCACTGTAAAATAAAACTCCCAGGCAAGCCTTCTTGAGAGTAAATCTGCAAGTATTTTTACATTGGATATGGGCAATCAGCAAGAATGCTATCATTGAAGTTTGGATGGGCAAAACCATTTTTCAGTTTTCAAAATTCATAGCTCATCATCATGCCCGCTCTGTGTTGTTGTTATTATTATTATTATTATTATTATTATTATTATTATTATTATTATATGGAGCCAAGAAAGAAATGAGACTTGAGTTAGATTCAAGCCCATCACAGAGCCAGGGTTAATACTCAGGATCTGGGAGGCGAGGTTTGGCATTGAGGAGACAATTGTATAAATATTTACATTTCACCTTGCTGCTTTTGGCAAGGCTAGAATATATCTTGCCAACCCCAAAGTGGTCATTGCTGTACCTCTCCTCAACTGTAATACCTTAGACTTTTTATGCTGTAATGTTTTTCTACATCTTACTTTGTCTTTCTTTAACAGAATATTTTTGAACAACTAATATATTTAGATAACATTTTTAAAAATATTTTATTTATTTATTTGAGAGAGAGAGACAGAGATAGCGACAGAGAGCACAAGTGGGGAGGAGAGGGAGAAGCAGGCTCCTGGCTGAGCAGGGAGCCCAATGAGGGACTCCATCCCAGGACCCTGGGGATCATGACCTGAGCCAAAGGCAGACACTTAACTGACTGAGCTACCTAGGCGCCCGTATTTAGATAACTTTTTAAGTCAAATCATAGTACAAGATTCATAATGTGAATTGCTTTTTTTCCACTTCTCACACCTAGGGCAGCAGATTCCTGCCCTTTTAGCTATACTTTCCTTAACTCACATACTTCAAAATCATCTGCTTATACTGCTGAATTTTGATGAAATTTTTTGCTGTGATGATTGGTCTTCTTTGACTGGAGGTGGGGATTCAGCGCTATTGCATGCTTCATGCTTGTACTTTCCCTTTCTCCCACCACCCAACATGGTCATAGCTCTAGGCCAGATTTTTCCTCACTATGTACTCTATTCTATAGGAATTATTAATGACTGAGTCATGAATGCACTGCGAGCACATTTTCTTTCTTATTCAGTGTTTTGTCACTGCAAGAGGTAGTCACCAGTTCTTTGGTAACTTCGTCACTAATAGGGGAGATTTTTTCAGTTCTTAGCCTAGAATCGATGCACATTTCTTTCACCCACATTCCATAAGCCAGAACACAAGAACTCAGCCATATCTAACTGGAAGGCTGGAAGGTAGAATCTAGGAGGGTATATAAGAAAATTGAGAAAAAGGGATCTGTTGAAACTTCCAGCAGTTGTTGTCATATCCTCTTCCTATTTGCTTTTCTTTACTTGTTTTAGTTGTTTAGCTGGATTTGGAAGAGAGAAGAAATAGATTGAGAGTCCCTTCCTTCCTTCCTTCCTTCCTTCCTTCCTTCCTTCCTTCCTTCCTTCCTTCCTTCCTTCCT
>NW_023270854.1:33271173-33433160 GCF_011800145.1 Mirounga leonina | reverse complement strand
CCTTCCTTCCTTCCTTCCTTCCTTCCTTCCTTCCTTCCTTCCTTCCTCCTCTCTTTAATTTTTAATTTTCAAAGATCTTCTAGGAAAAAAGTTTTATGTTATTGCTTAATAACATGTTCTGTCAGTAGGAAGATATTGATTTCATTCCTGTGCTTCTTTCCCATGTACTATACTGTAATTCAACATGGTTAAGTAGGGGCGCCTGGGTGGCTCAGTTGTTAAGCGTCTGCCTTCGGCTCAGGTCATGATCCTAGGGTCCTGGGATTGAGACCCGCATCAGGCTCCCTGCTCGACAGGAAGCCTGCTTCTCCCTCTCCCACTCCCCCTGCTTGTGTTCCTGCTCTCGCTGTCTCTCTGTCAAATAGATAAATAAAATCTTAAAAAAAAAAAAAGGTTAAGTAATTTTTTCCCCAATTAACACAGAATGGAAGCTGAAATTCATGCAAAAAAAAAAAAAAATTCTGAATCCTGCCTACCTGATTGTGACTTCCCTTCTACTCTTTTCCAGTAGGGTATGAGTTTGTATGCATTTTTTCCCCCTAAATTAAGACCAGAGAAAAGGCAAGAGGGACTGGTATCAGAAGTGCAATATATTGAGCAGGAATACTACCTCTGTTACTTTCAGGAAATTTCTATTAGGTTTGACTAGGCACCATACCTCCTAAAGCCCATTTGATTGTTCTCACTACCACTTGATGGGTGAGCTTCAATGTCAGATTCAGAGAAGAAGCTGTCTTCTGTCCCATGGCTCTTGCTAAGTAAAGAAAGCTCTCCTCTTCCATAAAGTTAGAAAAATTAAGAAATATCAAAAAAAAGAGAAGGAAAGAAAGTTCTCAAGGTAGCCCATCAAACACCCACCAACACAACACAAATTGAGACCTTACATGCTGAAGGAACAGATAAGCAAGTGTAGACATGAGATCCATGTGCTGTTATAGACATATCAGGGCCAACAGCAAATTAAGTTTAGCAACAGTAGTGCTAGAAAAGAGATTTGAAATAAAATATAATTGACTTCTATCCCTCTTATTACATAAAAAACATTAATTGTATGTCAGTATAATGGAATGATAGCCTCATTACTATGCCTAACCACAACATCTTAAAAATATATATAACAAAAACAAGTGTATTTGTTGAGCCAGAAGCCATACATCAGGCTTTATACAACTTAACTCATTCAATGTTCATAACTCTCTGTGTAGGTTCCATACTTTCTCATTTAAAAAAGATAAAGCCAAGAATAGGAGAGGTTAAAGAAACCTGGCATCACCTTTTGAGAGAGGCATGGACCAAAGTCCAATAAAGAAGGAGACCAGGAGTAAGTGACCAAGAGAAGCCAGGTGCAAAAGATAGCAGGGAGAATAGATCCTTAAGAATGATGGCATGTTTAAGGGAGAAATGAAATGAGACTGGCGAGAAGAACTGAGCTAATTGTAGCTATTGATGAAAGTCATTGATGGCTAAACTGAAGAGTTGGTATTTGAAACAACAACAACAACAAAACAGGATTTGCAATGGAGAAAGGTCTTCTTTAATCAGTGTTAGGGCAGACCTTGTGTAAGGTTTGGTCTGCACAGTGCTTATCTCTCATGATAAAGGGGAAAATGAAGTCAACTGTATGGATGTTTGTCTGTGCTTCCTCAATATACAGACATTTCTCAGTACCTGGATGCTAGGATTGCATTAAGAAGAGCCCATGGTTCTGATGCTGGCAAACAAGCCTTGCTGTCTTTCTTCATCCTCCCGTCATTGAATTTTATTTTTATTTTTATTTATTTATTTATTTATTTATTTATTTATTTATTTATTTATTCATTCATTCATTCATTCATTCATTCATTCATTCATGAGAGACAGAGAGAGAGGCAGAGGGAGAAGCAGGCTCCCAAGGAGCAGGGAGCCCGATGCGGGACTCGATCCCAGGACCCTGGGACCATGACCTGAGCCAAAGGCAGACGCTTAACCATCTGAGCCACCCAGGCGCCCCCGTCATTGAATTTTAATATAGAAAAACATGTATATCAATAATTCACACTCTTTTCTGGCCCAATTGTGCCTATGTTCATAACAAAAATTTCCAAGACTACTTCTTTGACCTGTGCTTTATCTCTTGGATCTTCTACCCTCCTAACTGAATGTTCTGTTTTTATTAAGAGTGGCTGCTTTAAAAAAATGCCCTTTTCTTAATGAAATCCACCTAACTAGTTTTTTATTGCCCTATGTCTTCCCATTTTCTTTCCTCTCTGGCACATAGTTTACCTGGTATCCATAATTGCCGTTTTACCTTGCTGTCATTTAACCCACAGTTCATTATTTGCTCTTCTTTTAAATGCATCTGTGTTAATTTCCTCAGAATGTCCTCATTGCCAGCTGGCCTGTTCCCTGCAGATTTCCTGTGGCAAAATGTCACACCTAAGCGCCTGCACCTTTGGTGATTTCTCTCAGCATTTGTTTAGACCCTATCAATCATTATCTCACAATAAACAACAGCTTTGCAAATGGAGAGCAAGGCTAGCCAAGTGATTGATGCTTCTGGATGCCTGTCTTTTCTCCTTGTGAGAATCACAAGGACCCCCCCCCCCTTTATTTTGAGGGGTCTGGCTGTACCTGCCATGGTTTATGGGAAAACAAGACTAAACTGCCAATACCAGGGCCTCTCTTCTTTTTCTCTTACTGCATTTCCTTATCGGTTGTGACAATATGCCACAATTAATGATAGCAGAAATACCCATGTTTGATACCGCATGCATCACACTTAGGCGTGATGGATTAGCAATCAAAGAAATTAATTCTGCCATTACAAAGTAACATCTGAACTTTGAAGTTAGGCAATTGCATTGTATAAGGTTCAGTTATGAATTCAGCCATAAATATAACATCAGACAAGCTTATTTAGGAGCAGAATAGTTATAATATCGTTAGCTTTTTAGTTTTCCAAGCAGTGGTTTGCAATTCTTTTTACCAAACTCTATTTCAGAGGGATATAAGGATTATCAGATTTCAAGGTCAGAAAGACATTCAATTATGTTCTGTATTTTTGACCAAGTAAATAATATTTCTGATAGACTGTTCATGATCTTAGGTTCTTCAAAAATCAGTCCTTTCTGGAATGAGTAGTTTAGTTTTGACAGAAGACGTCAGGCCTTCTGAAATATGCTTATTGTAGTGTGCTTTTCTTGCTTTGAGAGCACTTGGAATAACCAAAGTCAACCCCATTGCCTGTATTTCCTGCAGTAGTTCATCCTCACAGCTGTTCACACACTTCTACACCAGAAGTACAGCTTTGGACTCTCTTTCACTTGCTTCACAGACTCTGTTCCCAAGTCTCCCGTACATGTTCAGCTGGAGCCAATATACACCAACCCTGAGGTTGCCCAGCCTGCCAGATCAAACGAAGTATAGTAAAATACGTAAAAAAAAAAAAAAAAAAAAAAAAAAAAGCCTAAACACTTTAAAATACAGTAAATAATCAAGACACATAAAAGTCTTCCACTAAATTCAGTAATATATTTCATAGGGAGGTAATTTTGTATTAACTCTCGGTTTTCATTGACAAACTCATACTTCTATAGCTATTGTGGACACAGACTCAACCAATATCGATGGGTCTATTAGTCCTACTGTTTATTTCATTTAAGCCATTCTGCATGGGGTCAATGTGGTAAATAGCCATTTCACAGCTGTCTGCTGATCTGGTTTGGTCCACAGGTGGATTGTAGATTTTGAGTCTCTAGAGACTCAAATGAGAGGCAGAATGTTCTACATTAGGTTGGAGGAAACCCTGGGTGAGAACACAGGAAAGGAACAGGAGGTCAGGAACAGTGTTGACTTTTACCCTTTCCCACATCATCCACAAAGTGACTTCATCCACTGATCTCTAGGATCTTCTCCTTGCTGTAAGGCACCATAATTCTGACAGAAATACCAAACAAGCAGAACTCTATGAAGTCGGCTAAATATCTCCTTCTCTGATACCTTCAGTATTTTGGAATTAATGTAGTGATATTCTGAATCAGAGATTTACCTAAAGCATGTGATACAAAAAGGACTTGCTCAGTATATTCATAGTCTAATTAAGTTCTGAAAAGAATATCTGAAAAACTTCAGAGAATCATTTCCAAATGTTTTAGACACACCAATTTTCATTGTATTGGTTTGATTTATTAATTGTGAAATATTATTTATTCTTAAGATGGTTTCCCTGGAATCAATACATGATAATACTATGTTAAATCTATTATTGAATGTTTCAGAAATTCTGCATTTCTTTAAAAACATCCTGATGATTACACTTCACAATTTAAACCGTCGTTTCATCCAGGTAGTTTAAGTGAATGTGCTGCTTTCTAAATTATTTGAATTTTTGTTGTTTACATAGTTTCATTTCATTCAGTTAAACACATGCTTATTGGCAATTTTTGTATGCCAGTAACTGTGCTGGTTTCTAGGAATTAAGGACAACAACAACTAGAGATTAATATTTTTGTCTCGCCTAGTGTATTATAGAATGGATCCATGGATGTTGAGCCTATGCTCACAATGGCAATCATAGTCAGAGAGCAGGCTTATCAGCCTCATTTGAGTAAACTGAAGTCTAGAACCCAGTGGCCTCTACTTTCTACCAGTGTAGTTTCTGAATGAACTGCTCAATTTTTCATTTTTTACATTTGTTATAAGGGCCACAAAATCAAAATGGATGCCCTACATACGATGAATCATTTAAAATGTATCAGATAAAGGAAGCTCTACATCACATGTCAAAAATTGAAGAGAGGTTTTCCATAAATAAAATTTGAGCTCTCATATGACTAATCCCTTTTTAACAACCGCTTCCCTGACCCTTTTCTTGTGATTTTGATATTTAGAGAATACTTAAAAATATGTTTCAAATGAGAGGAACCAACTTTTGCATTTCTTTAAGATACAAGCTATTCCAGAAATTAGACATACAGATTCTTCTGTTGTGGGCCTCTTATTTTTGTGTTCACCCATTTTTAGCTACCTGAAGTTGCACTGTAAATTGAAAACCTATTATCAAATAAATAAAATTTGAGGACAAAAGTAAGGTGAAGAACTGAAAATACATGTAAGTCTTATTTCCTGATCGCTCAATCATGTGACCATGATTATACTGTCATGTTCTTCACAGTTATTTGATCAAGATGGTGATGAAGAAGGAAGGAGCATGTTTCACTGCATTTACAAAATGCAATTTTTATTCCCCAGAGTGACAACAGCATGATTTATGTCCATGGAGTTAGGTGAAGTTCTGGATGTTAGTTTCAGATAGTGATAAGCTTCCTTAAAAACTCACATGGAATCACTCTCCACATACAGTGTATTGTCCAGATCATGAAAGAATCCTGCTGTGTTAATACCAATTCTGCAGCATTATTTATATTTTGAAAAACATACTGTTTACGTTTTTATTTTGACTTATAATAATTGCATATTGTAAGTAGGATGTGTGTGTGTATGCCTAAGTTCAACATAAGATGTTTAAGTTCTACATTATGCCTTGCCTTTTTCCTCAAAAGCAAAATTTAAATTCAATGTAAATATATAGTGCAATCATTAATTAATTAAATTAGCCCCCCCTTTTTTTCAAAACACAAACCAGACATCATTTATATGAAGAGATATCACTGAAAGGAAGAATTAGGTGTCCATGAAGCATCAAGTTTATTGATCATTTTTTGTACCATGACATAGGTGGGGAAGAGAGAAAGGTCAATCTACAACGACTCAAGATAATAGTAAGACAACAATGACTAATGCGGAACCTTAAATTCCAAGGAAATCCTGCACTCCCTCTTCTTCCCCCCATGCCCATCCAGTCTGTTTACTTCACCTTTCTGTCTGAGGACTGCTCCAGAGTGCCCCTGCCTCCCCTTCACACACTGTCTTCAGACTATAAATCTACTATTTCTTTTTCTTTTAGCCTTTTTTTTTTTTCCACTTTCAACTTTTCTGTCTCCTGCTCCTCACAACATGTTATCCAAGGGCAGGCCTGGAATCTTTATCATATGGTGTTCAATCCCCTTTGGCTAGAGTCTTAGGTTCTTCAAGGAAACAGCTGACCAGCAGGACACAAACTTCCAGTAAGTCACAAGAGAGGTGAAAATAACATGATAGAACAGACCTTCTTTTCCTCCCCAGGTAATATAACATTCATCAATTACAAAAAAAAAAAATTGCTCAACATTCTCTTAATTATAGTGTAGATGGATGGTTAAGTATAGGTTCCAGAATCATGCTACTTGAGTTCAAATCTAGACTAAATCTTGAGATTCGGATTCAAATCTCTACTTCCTAACCATATGGCTTTAGACAAGTTAGTTAACTTCTGTGCTTCAGTTCCCCTAAGTGTAAAATGTAGGTGTCAGTAGTACCCACTCTACAGGGACATTATAGGATTCAAATTCTTCATATATAAAGGACTTAGAACACTGCCTGGTGTAAGGGCAAAGTGCATATCGGGCTTATTGATATAAGTGTACAAATTAAATATTTTCATCCCAAACAATCCTCTTGATGGGTATTAAATTGCTTGCATGTGATTAAAAACTAGAAAATGTTTGAGTCAGCACTTGAACTCAGGCTGTCTTTAGAAACTGCAGTCTTTTTATGATGATTTTAATCATTTGAAGACAGTGCTTCCTTCTATATGGAGAAGACCTAAATACCTAACAAACTGAGGTTATTTTGAAAATAGCCTCATGACCAAAAGATATACAAGATATTCAGGAAGATGAAATCATGCCAGCATCCCTCCATTTACATTCTGCAGAGAGTTGTCTTCTTTGTCTTTGTGAACATGAGTTCAGTTCCTTTTTCTAAAGTGTAGGCGTATGTCTTTTATATCACCAACCTCCTAAATAAGATGCCCAAAACTGATGAATCGTGTGCAGAGATTACAGTAATCCTGTCCCATGTGAATATAAACCCATATCTAGAACTAAAAAAATTCTCTGACAACAGAAATTAATTGTCATAATAACCGCACCATAAAAGGCAAGTACTTGGGCTCTTCTTTCAACACCTAACAACTTTAATTGAACATACTGCACTTGATTATCTGCTTATTCATAGCAGAACATATTTTGAGTTTCAAATTAGGGAAGGGACAGAGGTTTTGTTTGAATCAGGCAGACTGGCATTTGTAAGAAATTATAGTTAAGAGCAATAAAGTGTTATGCAAAAAAGTCATACTAAAGATGAAGTGTATATTTCCAGATAGCACAGAAATAATCATAGTGGTGATTTATCAAGAAATGGTTAAATGATGTTTAGCATTTTCTGTGATCAGCCAGCTTAGAAAGATCTCTATCACACTATATTGAAATAAGCTTAGTTTTGACTTGTGAAGCTAGGCTCTGGTTATCTGGAAAATACCCGTCCCTTTATAATGCCAGATAAATTAAATGATAATTTAATATATTCTGTATAGAACACAGATGTTCTATGGTGATCATTAAGCATATACATTTTCTTGTTAAGCTGAATACTCATTCAAATAGAGATTGAAATTTCACAAAGAGGCTATTCACAAGAAACATTGGTCACTTTTGATAATATGCATCATAATTAGTTTTATAGATATTACACTTAATGTTCAGAGTAGAGAAGGAACATACCAGAAATCTGGAGGCCTGCAGATACTGCATACAGTACAGAAAATAACTCCTGAAATTGTATTCCGTTCTTCTGCTTCCTTAGCTCATAATTGGGTTCTGATTGAGAAAGAAAAAAAAAAAAAGTCTCAGAAGATTCAGAGGTTCAAATCATATTAGCACTCAAAAGTTTGGATGTGTCTTCAAATCTCCGGGGCCTGAAAATGTTGGCTGGAAAAGCCATGAAAAACACAGTTTCCTCACAGCATTTCTGGCAGTTCGACTCCTGCTCCTGGCTGGAAGTTCAAGTGCAGAGACGCATGAAATTGAACAATGATAATAATAAAAACTTTTCTGAAACCATTTTGAAGCTGCAAAAAGTGGGACTTTAGGTCTATCTAATCTGGGGAAATGGCTCAGGTACAATTTTATAGTCAAATGGGTTCATCTTCTTTGCTTCTTTCTCATTTGGTTCCCATCGCATGATAATTTTACCCCTTTATGAAGGAATTCAAACTTCAGCACCACTGAACTGATACCTGCTAATTATTTGGAGTCTGATTAGTTCATTTGTTGGCTAGCAAGACTCCTTTGTTCTGTCCCCTTTTTTTATGAGCAATAGGAATTTCAATTCAGTGAATCCTGCTCTTCTCTCACATGTATGCTTGAAAATGCTGTGAGAGAACTGGTGAAAGGTACTGGGTGAGTACAATGAATTTGGAAGATTGTCTCCACATTTCATTACTTCCATACTCCTTGTCTCATTAGTGGGGAACACAATGTTAGAACCTATTCCCAAACACTCCTGGGGCCATTGTCATTTCTGGAAAAAGAACCTCTATGTAAAAAAAAAAAATTACTACTTTAGTAGTAGAATTTTCATGTGAAGCTTAAAATACTTTCCTAACATAGGAGTCTGTAAAAAGGAAAGTGGATTTATCCTTATTTGTTCCCTTTTCAACCTGGTTTCTTTCTCACCTTCTTAAAAGGTCTAAGTAGTATTTTAGAATATGAAAAGAAAGTTCTCTTGGACAATTAATAAAGGTGAATGAATGAGTTGTTAAAAATCATCATCTTACGAAAGAAATGTTTATGGTACCTTAACATAAGCAGATATTAAGCATTACCTATTTGTTACTCTTTTCAACAAAGAAGGGGACCCTCCTTAGAAGCAAATTCTAATATGCCAACACAACCAAGAGATTCCCTGGAGAAATCTTGGTGCAGAACCTCTCAGCTATGCCTGATACATGATTTAAATTGGTACAGATGGGAAGTGATGAACAAAGACTATATTTATTCATTTAAGTATCTATGATTTAATGCAGGAGTTACCAAAATACCTAATATTATTTTCTAAAGTCAATATTCATTCATTCACAGGGCAATATGGTCAGGCTCTATAAAAGGTTCATTTGTTTTTTTTGGTTTTTTTTGAAGCTGCAAAATATTGAAAACCCTTTAATAATTTGCACATGGCCTTTTGTGTGGTCATATAAATGCCCTGTTCACTTTTCCTTCCAGACATATTCGTTTAGTCAAGGATTATTTTTATACAGACGGATTATGGTGATTAGAAGTTTCCAAAGGAGTTTGCATTCACAATAAATACTGATGATTTTAGCCTACTGAGAAGTTGTTTATAGCAGTTTGTTTTCTTAGCTCGAGTCCATAAGTCTAGCTTTAGAAGCAGCAGGGCCAATAAACCACAAAAGAACTATTTTATGGGTGATCCAGGAATTCAAATTACTAGAAAAAAAAAGAGAAAGTAAAGAATTTTAAGAAATGACCACTATTGACTGGTTCATATGGTGGGTGGCATTTGCCTTCATCTGTGGGATAATTGGGCCAGGGCACTACAAATCCATAGCAATACAAGGCTTTCCTTACAGGAGAGTTAATGCACCATCAATCAGCTAGTAGGAATAGTTTCTGTGTTGCAGCCTAAGTATGTTTTCATTCAGCTCATTTGCACTTCAAAGCTGAAGTCGATAATTCAGGCCCAAGTAGCTGCAATTTGGACCATTTCCCTTTTGTAGCATATGAACACAAGCTGAGAAAATCTCTAAATTCATTTGTATGGGACATTCCTGGCCAGAGTTGGCAAAGCAGAGAAGCGGCTAGTTTCCTATAGGTAAGTATTATTGCTATGAGTAAATCCTTTGAGAGCGAGGGTCTTCAGATAAATGTGGTTTGCTCTCTATTGGTGATCAATGATTTTATTACCTAAAACATAAGGATACTCTTTGTTTTACAACAGATCTTGGGATCTTATCTTCAACAAAACACTTGTGTGGTGAATTAACAAGCCCAACCAATCATCTTTATGGATTAAGAATGTTTGGTGAATGGGGAGGAAGGAAAATGTGATGGGAAAGGTGAGCTCTGTCTAGGTCTGCAACAGAGTAGTTTGATTATTCTCAGAAAGTACAAGCACCAGAAAGGTGGTAGGAAAAAAGGCAGTTACAGCTCTTTTTGTTTAAATAGCATTTAATAAAAACTCAATGACCATTGAGTAGTACCGTGCAACATGTACAGAATGCTGTGTTTCTGGTACTCTGTTCTTCATTATTTTTTTGAACTCCAGATTCAAATGAAACATGCCAAGCACTTGCTTGGTGTAGGGAGACGGAGTATCCCGAAATTCACAGGGCAGAGCTGCAAAGTTAGCCCCACCATCATTTTGTCTCCACATTCCTGCTACAAGCAACACAGTCACTGTGTTAGAGGATTTCACAAGCCTTGTTTTATGGGCTACTCATGGAGTTTTATGAGACATGATCCCATTTAAATGGTTCAATCCATTGAACTAGGGTTTTTGTTTGTTTGTATTATTTTTAAACCAGTACTGAGTGCTTTCTTTGTGCCCAGAACTAGGCAAAAACACTTTACATACACCAACCTCATCTAATCATCATGATGTCCTTATGGGCTGTGCACTAGCATTGTGCCCATTTCACATATGAAAACATTGGGGCAAAAAGACATTAGGTGATTTGTTTAAGTTAAGTCATTTGCCCAGGTTTTTCTGGCTGAGCAAAGATCTTAACTCCGATTTCCTGGATTCAAGTATAGAGCTTTTATAGTATACATACTGCTGTTTAAGCCTGTGACACAGGGTAATGCTTGTGACATTTGGGGATGCACACCAGTGTCTTCTTTACAAAGGATAGGAGCATTTTCAAAAGGGGTCACTCAGCTTGCAATGATAGCTGCCTGGCTTCTCATATTCTCCCTATTCTGGCCTTCCCCACCTATTCCTTCCATCTTTCTGTCCACTCATTCTCCAGTATTCATCTTTGTTTAAATCAGATTGTTTGCTTATTGTTTCTTGAATACTCCATGCTCAGTTTAACATACCATGTGTTCCCTTGCCTGAATTGCCATCTTATTTATTCTCCCACCATTGAATCCCAAGATTGAGATTTTCTGGCTACACCCCCCAATCATTTTGCTCTTAAATGAGCTCCCTTCCCTTAGTTTCATGCAAATTCACAATTAATTATATTTGTCTGTTATCACCTGCTTTCAGTCATCAGGAAACATTTTCAATAACTCTTTCCCAAATTTCATACTTATATCTATAATAACCTTATTTATACCAAAAAGGGAATGATTATTTATAATCTTTATTGAGTGTTAGATTTCTGCCTTTATATTATGCTAAGGTCTTCTCAAAAATTGCCTTGCAACTCTTCTGTGAAGTATGGGTTATTGTGACCATTTTATAGGACAAAAATTGAGGCTTCAAAAGATGAGTAAATTGTCTAAGGCAGTGCTCGTGGCACAGCCAGGAACTACGAGTCACTGTCCCCAAAGCCTGTGTTTATCTCCCAGTACAGTGATTGTTGCCCTCAGAGTGGTATTTTCTTTTTCATTCATCCTCTTATTAGTTTATGTAACAACTTTCAAAGATATTCTAGTAAAAAAAAAAAAGTATCTAGAAAGGTCTAGAGTGAATTTCTGCAGATAACATCTAGCACGTTGGCCTGATATGGGTGGGCAGGTAACCTTTCTTTGTATCCCTGTAATCACAGTTTCAAGAGTAGAAATATGTACATCAGGGCAAGGTGAGCTCCAAGTATCCTTCCTGTTTGGGAAACCTCACTTCTCTAGAGGTTGTTTGAACACTCATTATGCCCTGTGTTCCTGCAAAAATAAGATATTTTAAGCAGAAATTTCCACAGTGACTCTTTTCAAATTTGCATGCTTTCCTTTGTTTCGAAATTACTGCCATCATCTAATGAAGAGAAATAGGTTAAATTAATCAAAGGAAAATTTTAGACTGAATATAAAGAAAAAATCTGCTAATAGTGAGATCCATTAGACTTTATTAGAAGCCCCATTGATTGAGTCATTTAAAAGAAGAGTGACGATCTCCTGAGATGATTCTGAGACTACCCCAGGCCAGGGGAGAGAGTAGCAGATGGAATCCACAGGCCCCTCAGTCTCTAATGTGGGTGATTTTTTCTGAATTCCCTCATTTTGCCTTCTTGTCAACAAATCCTGCCATCATTTCACTCACATCTTTGCAGCCTCTTTCCAGAGCTGTTAACAGAAATCATTTCACAGAGAGTGGGAAAGAATGTCATTTTGTCATTTTCTTGGGGGAGTGGATGGGAAGAACAGGCGTCTCTGCTTCCTAAGGCTTTCATGATGAAAACAGGAGGAGAGTGAGGCCTGCCAGCTTGTGGGGTGTAAGAAACTTTACTTGGCAGCACTGTGTGGAAATAGTAACTGGAAACTCCCTAGTCAGCCTCTCCCCTTATTAACTGGAAGGAAGGACAGTTTGGGACCACACAATACCCACAACTTGCTGACACTAATGAGCTGCATGAACTTAATCATTACATTATATTTGAAAAGTAAGTGGGACCTTAATGATCATCGGGTATTACCTCCTTCTTGATGCAGGAGCTCCTTTTAATTACAGAATTCCTGTGAGATGGCCATTGGAAGCTCATTATTTCATTGAACTTTCCATCCCATGGTTAGTTGTTTCATTTGTTAAGAAAGTCACCCCTTTATTTATCTAGGACATTTTTCCATTAGTATTTGCTTTCCCATTTGGAATAATAAGAATAATGTCTGATAAAAACAATAATAATGATAATTATGATGATGATGATGGCACACAGAATTTTTTCCTATATACTAGGCATGTAATAAAATTGCATATGTTTATGTTCATTTGTTATCACAAACATTTTATATTATAGGCATTAATATTTGCTCCCATTTTTTTAAGATTTTATTTATTTATTTGACAGAGAGTGAATGAGTGAGAGCAGGAACACAAGTAGGGGGAGTGGGAGAGGGAGAAGCAGACTCCCGCTGAGCCGGGAGCCTGATGCAGAGCTCGATCCCAGGCCCCTGGGATCATGACCTGAGCCAAAGGCAGACGCTTAACAACTGAGTCACCCAGGCACCCCAGTATTTGCTCCCATTTTACAGAAAACAGAATCAAAACCTAGAGTGCTAAAGTGACCTTGCTGAGAGTCACACTACTAATAAATGGAGAGTTAGAATTTGCACCCACGTCTGTTGGATCGCAGAGCTCAAGCTTTTAGGCACTCTGCATAGTGGACGCACAAAAAGCTTCTAGCTCCTCATTTTCCATGTTATCTTCTTACCCCTTTTTTTCTGGGTTGCACACCTCTGCATCCTTAAGAATTCCTTGATTAATATGACTTTCAGTCACCACATGATCATAGCTGATTCTGTTTTATAGGTTTCTTTCTTTCCTAATGTATGGAACTTTGAGCTGGAAATAATACTGAAATGTTTGACAAATGCAGCATATAGAAGATTCTATGGCCACCCTTCTTCATCATTTTTCCAAATCAAGTTTTTGCATCTGCAAAAGTTATTAAGGAATAATAACTGACGTCAGAAGAATACCAAAGTACAAAACTTAAAGAAGATAGAAAATATTTACAATTGAGAAGACCCAATTTTCAGATCAGAAGGATTCTTTTTTTTATTTGAAACATCACCATTTTCTCTATAAAACTGAATACAAAACTTAGTTTAAGGATGCCTGGGTGGCTCAGTCGGTTAAGCATCTGCCTTCCACTCAGGTCCTGATCCCAAGGTCCTGTGATTGAGTCTCACATTGGGTTCCCCGCTCAGCAGGGAGTCTCCTTGTCCCTCTCCCCATGCCCCAACACCTGCTTGTGCTTTCTTTCTCTCAAATAAGTAAATAAAATCTTTAAAAAAAAACTACTTAATTTAAATGATTTCTTACTTGATTTGAGGACCTGTAACTACATCTTCCTCCATCAGCTGAAATTTGGAGTGATAATGCTTTCATCTCAGCCACCTCAGGTGCAGCCACACAGGAGGTGCCTCATTCTTGTGCATTTAAGAGCTCCACTGTATGGGCGCCTGGGTGGCTCAGTTGGTTAAGCGACTGCCTTCGGCTCAGGTCATGATCCTGGAGTCCCTGGATCGAGTCCCGCATCGGGCTCCCTGCTCGGCAGGGAGTCTGCTTCTCCCTCTCCCACTCCCCCCTCTTGTGCTATCTCTCAAATAAATAAATAAATAAAATCTTTAAAAAAAAAAAAACTCCACTATAAACTTCTGGCCAAGCTAATGTTGCTAACAGAGCTCAGGCTTTCAGATTAATCAGAAAGAGAAATGAGAAGTAGGTTGGACTGGCTTTGGGTGGTTAAGGAAAATCAAAGAGCAGGAGAGGGGAGGCATTCCTCCCATAGCTATAGTGGAAGTTGGGGCCACTACAGAAGTTCCTGGCTGCTGATGCCTTTGCCTGGAACTCTCAGGAAAGTTCAGATGCTTATGTAGAAACTGTGCTGAACAGGAACAGGTCTTTGAGAAAATTCCTGAGATGTGTAGGGGAAGTAAGCTAGTATGCTTTCAAGGAACTCATACACTTTCTAGTCAAGTAGCAAAACCAGTGCCAAAAGAAGCAGATAGACCTTGTTAAAAAAAGAAAAGTAGTAGTAAAAGTGGTAATTATAGTAATAAAATATTATGTAAAATAGAATAATATCAGTAATATAAGAAGTCAAACATGGAAATAAGGAGAAAAGAAGGCCTTTGGAATTAGGCCATTGCTACGCCTTTCCATGTCCTTTTCCATGTGATTTAATGGTGTCCCTGGCAATAGGGTCTTCAAGAAAGTGTCATGGGAGAGGTAACCTATTGCATTGAAAAATAGATGCTATTAAATGTCAGGAGTTCTCAGTTACAGTTCTGGTAATTAAGTAGTACTGTTGTTGGAGATACTTTTTATTATTAGATTATTATATGTAAAAATTTAAAAACAACAACCACCAACAAGAGTAATGCAGTAATGCTTAAAATAACACCTCCCCCTCGCTCTACCTCTCCAATTACCTAGTCCTTATTCTTGTTAGTTTTAAAAATTTTGCTTCTTGTGGAGGTTACATCCATAGCTGTAAGCAAGGTGTTGGTATGACTTTTTCTTGATTTATGAAACATAGGCATTATCATTTCCTGTCTATTAAAGATGAAGATTTAGCTCACTTATATGACCCCAACTTCCCTTCCTCTACTCAACTCATGGTTAATATTTTAGTTTTGTAGTTGGTTAAATCTTTCGTACTTGCTTCAGCAGCACATATGCTAAATTTGGAATGGTACAAAGATTAGCATGGCCCCTGCTCAAGGATGACATGCAAATTAATGAAGCATCGCATATTTTTATGGAATATTGTTCAGCCTTAAAAAAGACTGCACTTCAAGGGGAGACCCTGGAAGACATCAGGCTAAGTGAAATAAGCCAGAGACAAAGGACAAATGTTCTATGGTTCTACTTATATGAGGTACCTCTAGTAATGAAATCCTAGAGACAGAAAGTAGAATGGTGGTTGCCAGGAGCTGGGGAGTGGGGGCAATAGGAGTTGTTATTTAATGGTATAGAGTTTTAGTGGGGGAAGATGAAAAAGTTCTGGAGATGAATGATGATGATGTCTATGCGACAGTGTGAATATACTTAATATCACTGAGCTGTATATACTTAAAAATTCTTAAAATGGTAAATTTTGTTATGTATATTTTACCACAATAAAAAATATAAAAATATCTCCTATTCAACTTTTCTTATCTTTTGACCTTCATATAAAAATTAATGTGTTTCTGCACATCTCAGTTTTCACTCTCATTGTACTAGAATAATTTCATATACAAACTATTCATAAAGGTATGTAGAAGAAGTTGTTGTGGACATTGGTGCTGTTCACAAATAATTTTTCCTCCTCTCTGCCTTCTTTGCACATGGAATTATTGAACTTTGTACCCCTTGTGGCTGGTGAAGCCAAGGGACTAGCTTTGGCCAGTTAATTGAGCAGCAGGGAAGTGAGTCATTCTCAGATCTGGGCACCTAAGTGTATATCTGTCAGTCCTCTGCCATAGCAACTAGCAAAATTTGAGATGGCTGCTTTTTTGTGTTGTTGGTTTTTTTTCTTTCTTTTTATGTTCTCAGATTTCCTAATGTTATGTTTATAGTAGGTATTTTTTTTCACTCATTCTTGTATGTAAGCAGGGTACCCTTTAAATAGATTCATGTTGTGCAAAATTTTCCTGTGTTTTATTTTGCTTATTTCTTCCCTTTTCTGTTTTCTCCTTCTAGAGCTCATATTTGTTGGATGTCTGGTATCAGTGATTATCCTCTTATGCCTTTTATATTTTATCACATATTCTCTGCCTCTTTGTCCTTTTCGCTCTATACTTATGTAGAGTTCTTTGATTTTATCTTACTGTGTTACTGTGTTTTGTTTTTGTTTTTTTGGTATAATCTTTCAAATCTCTGAGAATACTAATTAGGTTTTTTCAAGTTTCTTCTCTTCAATGAGTTATTTCTGTTTCCACTGGGATTGTTTTGTTTATTTTGCCATTTTAATGCTGCTAATTTTCTTTATATGCGTGAGTGATTATAAGTTATTTGTGCATTTTTAAAACAGGAAATACTGAGTTGGCTTTTCCAGGGAGTGGGTTGGATCTTCTCCACTGCTATATTTGCATGCATGTTTTCCTTACAAGATTTTTCCTTCAGTCAGAAGGCTGACCTGGCCAGATCTGTACTTAAATCACTGAGGAGCCAGGCTTTTGATAAGGGATTACTAAAATGGGAAGAAATCTATTCCATGGTGCTAGCACCCAGCTAGTAGTCTTAATTCTCCCCCCTCAACTCATTACATTTCTTAATGTAGGGGTCATTGTTTTTGTTATGGTAATTATTATTTGCTTTGTTTTCTTTGGCCTTAAAGCCATAGGAGGTTTCTTGTACTGTTGTTATATCCAGATAGAAATGTGGGAGAGAGAAGGGTGGGAAGTGATTGGCTTCTTGTTCTAGAAACAGAATTTCGGTCAGACTTATATTTCTCTCTACCAGTTTTGGCTCATTTTCATAATCCTACACTCTTATTCTTTTTAATTTTATTCCAGAAGTTTTGGGGGTTCTGCCTAGAAAATTAACTCCCTCTTTCCCTACCATCCTTTCCTATGTTAATTTTGGGCTGCAGATTTCTCAGTCTTACTTGTTCAGTTGTATGGTTCTCATCCATTTTTCATCTCCCAGAAATGCTTTGACATCTAATGTTGAATGATGACCCTTCTCCCATTCTATTTCCTATTAGGCTTTATGAGTTTAATTCTGTTTTTATTCTCACTTATTTTAATGAGAAGTAGAGGCAAATTCAGGCACTTGATCACCATATCAAACCAGAGATCATCCTGTGCACTTGCAGAAAACCAAAGACTGAATTGCACTTTGCTCTTCTGCAGTGCCATCCAGTATGCACTCGTGGAGGGCCATATGTGATGAGTTTGTATAGCTCAAACACAGGTGGGTATTTTTATTGTTTCCTGGACACAAGGTGCATTGACATCTTTTCATGGTTCTTAAGCTGTTTGAAAAGAACATTATAGGACAATAGAAGGCAGATGAAAGTCAGGATTTGAATCAATAGCCCTTTCTCTTGCCATATCTTTTTTTATTTTTTTTTTAACTGGGTCTTGGAAAAAGTTGGATATGACCAATGCAAAATTCCATTCTTAAACTAGTAGTTCTGTTTTTGAGTGTAACAAGTTGCAGTGACTTAATTAAAAAGAAACTAAAAAAAAAAATAAAATAAAAGTAGTAATTATCAGAAAAGCTAAAACATTTTAGTAGGTTTTCTGTTTGCATTTTAGAAGATGTTGTATCTCAAAGAATCTTGAATTCAGGTTTTATTCTTGTAGTTCCCTGCATCTATAATTATCCCCCAAGTCATTTTCCTCAGTTCTTGTAAGAATACATCTGGTACTTCTGAAAAATATTTTCACAAGTGCTCTTGGGTGATTTATTGGTGCTTACATCCATCCTATGTTGGGTATATAAAATCATGCCTATTCCAAATGTCCAGTGTTGACAGCAGCATGGTTTTCATAATCCATCCAAACCTCCCTTCTGTCCACCTGCTTTTATTAACTCACCCTGCTTTCGCCCTCCCTAAACTTCTAGGCTATTCATGATGTAATCTGGTGTGTGTTATATGCCTCAGCATCCTCCTCCCTCTGATAACTCATTTGAATCTTCTCATTTATACTAACCTTGTCTGTCTTATTCACAATCACATGTCCAAACCTCTTTTGGCTTCATATTTCTTAACATTTTTTCCTTTTTTTTTGAAAGAGTGGACCGATGGGTATGGTCCATTGTAGATGGGGAGAAGAAAGAGCAAAAGAGGTTTCTTCAATTTGAGCTCTGTGCTGTGTATCAAGCTGGAGTCAAATACTAGATTGCATCTGCCGAGAAAAACTGTTGGTCAGATCTGAAGTACTTGTAGTGCAAGGTGTGTGAAGTGCTGGAGAATACTGGAGCAGGGAGAAATAGATTGAAAAAGTAAACTGAAAGTGGCCTACATGATTATCAGAGTTAAAGCTTAGCGTTCTCAGCTGTGCTTTTGTGCACAATGATACTTTATAAAATAGAATATATGAAATTAAAATCTGAGTCTCATCCTACATTTTATCCATTGAAAACCAAACATGAATGATTTATGTGCTTATCAAAGATCTAAAAGATATAAACTATGCAATGCATTATAGTAAAAATTATGGAAAATTCAATAGTGGCTAAGGCATTACCCTCAAAGAAACCTGTTATATGGCAGGAGAGAGATAAGTACACATTTAATGGAGTGATGGGGAAGAAGAAAGACATGACAATATTTTGTAAGTGGCAGAATCGATTGTTTAGAACTGACAGGATACAATGTGCTTATTGCTGTGGTTTAATTTTTTTTTTCCCATCATAGCCCTTGGACCCACAAAATCAAGGCAACACTGGGGAGCATGTGTTAGGATGAGAAATAAGGACAGCTTGCCAGTCAGTTGTAGTGTGGCCGTGGAGGGCATAGTTTCCATTTATTGAAAGTGTGCTGAAGGTGGCCAGAAGTTCCTGTTAATCACTCTTTTTTGCCTATAAAATGCGAATACTTCCTTAATAAAAAATTTATGCCATCTGGCAAGTCATCTTGCCTAATTATAATTCCAGATCTTTCCATTGATTTTCTCACAGGAGAACTTGAAGATATTTTTCTACTCTTCCAGTCCTCTTTCAAAAGTAACAAAAAACATGAATCACCACTGATCTTTCAGTTCAGTGCTGTATGTTTCTTTAGATAACTATACCTTTTAAAGCATTTTGTTCACTACTGTGTTTGTTTATACACCTACACTATATTTCATTTACAGTAAAGTCTCCCATTTAGCCATTTTGCCAAAGGAGAGGTCATTCTGTGGTTAAAGTCACTCAGGTTATTAGAGAGAATACCCCAAACCATTGCTCCGTATGGCTTAGTTATTCTACTCAGCAGAGCTGTGTTTTGGTGGTTTTTTTTTTTTTTTTTTCCATTTTCATCACCTCAGTGTTCTAAGAATCTGTTAAATTCTAGCTTCCAAGTACACAGAGTGAGAGAAGGAAATGTCTTCCTGTAACAGTAGCATGCACCATAGGTTACAATGCTCATAACACAGATTAGGTCAACTGGAACCTGCTTGGTTTTTGAATTGTGAGGTTGGATGAATTGTGAGGAAAGGGAAGACACTGCAGCCAGGGCTGTCAGCCTGAGCACTGCACAACTTTTAGGGGTGGCACTTGCAAAGAGGGCAGTGAATAGGACTTTGCAATAGGGTGGAGGCCTTACGCCATCTATTCTTTGTCTGAAACAGTAAAACTAAGTGTTCGGTTTGTTTAGAGAAAGGTAGCATCCCATTGTTACATAAAACAGAGAGTAGCATCCAATATTCAGGCTATACCATATTAGTAACATTAGTGTGCCTATAAGAAAAATAGAAAAGAATGTTTCAAGTTGAAATTTCAGTCTCCTCCCATCCATTGAAGTCAGACAGGGATGATTCATGAATTTATTAAAGATACAAGAGGCACATGTTATATACAATTCATCCTGCTAATGTTATAGAAAATTCAGATGAATAAAGCAGTGCCCTCAGAGGAACCAAGGATCTGACAGAAAAGTAAGCAAAATACACATTTGATGGAGTGATGAAAAAGAAAAGGGGCCTTGTGAGTTGATCACAGAGGTATCTAGCCACAGGATTATAAAACAGAAACACAGTTTTTATGATTACAATGTAGACCGCATATGATACAGACCAGCAACACAACTGATGACAAATATCCTTGTATTCGCAGAGTATTCAGATATCTTTGCATGGATAAGTCTCTGTGTCTTTAGAGATGATATTGTGTGGCTTTAGACAGATATCATAGACACAAAAATGTATTTTTAAAATACATAAATATGATTGGTAAAACAGTATGTTTTTAGAAATTGTGATGAAAAATAAATGATGGATGGATGGATACTTAGGTAGGTAGACAATAGAGAGTTAGCTGGGGTAAATGATAAAGGACCAATTTTAATCTTAGAGTTATATTCACAAATATGAAACAAAATTGATTGACTGAGTAAATGTAATCTTATTTCAACTTTTCACATCAAGGATGATAATGTTTGTTTGGACCAAAAGCCCATTTTAATCTCTGATGTTGTCAGTGATGTGTTAAATTTCATTAGAGGTAAATTTCCTTGTAGAACTTCCATGTGCCTAATAAATGTCATGGTGACAATTCTACCAAAGTCTCCATTAAACTAACTTTTTTCCAAAGTTAAAGAAAAATGGGAAAATAGAATTCTGATTAATTTGTGTGCTCATCATTCTTTCACTTAACAGAAATTTGCTCTTGCTCTACTTCATAATATGTAAAAAAGAGAGACCAAGTTTTCTTAAGTATTTTCATAAAGACATTTGTATTACAGGTGAAGAAATACATATAGATAAAACTAAAAGTACAAATCATTCTTTAATTGGCATATAACCTTGTTTTCCCCCCATTCTTTAGTCCTCTCTTCAGGAGAGCTCCAGAATTTGATTCAATCTGGAATCATGTTCCGCTACACTAGCTCCCTGAGCGAGCCAATTATCTATGAAGGTTTCTTCTTGGATGCCCTCAGTTAGCTCTGTTCATTCAATGGAAAACTTGTGGTACTGAATTCATTCTAAATGACAGGCAGAAAAATCTGTACTATTTGAATGGCAACTTAAATATACAAAGCAAGGTATTTGATTTAACTTAACTTAAATTAATCTAATTTAGCTGTCAAAGACCCAACAAAGATGCTCAGTGTTTCTTGTGGTATCTATTTGATATATAGAGGGGGGTGTGTGTGTGTGTGTGTATGTGTGTGTATGTCCAAATGTGTGTGTATAGTAGACTGTACAATCTTCCTGTGTCTTTGCAATGAAGTTTTCTTTTATTGTTTTATTGTAAAAGTAAGAGAAAAACACAAATTTATATTAACCTATATGAAGTTGTAAAATATGATAGAAACCATTTTCATCGTAATTACAAATTACATCATATAACATCCAGTATTATTCCTTAGAAGTCTTCCCCTCAGAATTCTTTTCCTTAGAAGTATTCTCCTCAGAATTCTATTGTAATTATGTTTAGACCATCTATCTACCAAGCACAAAACAACAATAAATTGAAAGAATAATTGTCTCTGCTACAGCCTCTACCATAAAGATTCAGCCAGTCAATAAATCTGTCAATCAAATATCAAATAAAATCTGATCATCTCTAATATACCTAGTTCTGTGCCAGTAACGGCAGAAGATATGAAAGCATACAACGTAGTCCTGTCCTCAAGAAAGTTTTCCAAGATCGGCATTTACCTTCTTGGAAAATCCAGAGTATTTACTAGGACACATATCTTTAAAATGACAATGTGAGAATGACCAGGAGTGCTTTAGGAATTTAAAAAAAGAGGATATAACTGAGGAGACTACATAAGAGATGTGAGAAGTAAAATACCCAGCAGTTCAATATAGTTGATTTCCCTCTGGAAGGAAGCATCCTCACTACAAAATTGCAAAATGGATGTCCAAATAAGGGTGAAAGATCTTACTTTAGTAGGAAACACAAGTGTGATGATAATGAGTTGAGGAAGAGGAGAAAAAAATGTAGAGCAAAAGGAGGTGGCTATTAAGGTAGTAAAAAATTCACCTCAAACTAGAACAGTGTTTTCCTCAAAAATAAAATTCCGGAGAATCTCTTATAACTTTATTTCAAAATAATTTCTCAGTAGTAGTTGAGATATAATTTTATCATTTACAGGTAATTTCTTGGATGACATTTTGAGGTGGCTTCCCCCATTCTCTTCAACTGCCCCTCCTTATCCCACAGATGGGTTCCCCGAGGTGGCTGCACTGTGGTGTCAGGCTCTGGTGGGTGACCATGACATATAGCTTATGAATATGTGGAGGAAGAGGGTGTCTGAAAAGCCCTCATAAGGAGACATCAAACCAAAAATAAATGAATATTTATTTAAATGCTAATTTTGGAGAAATTCACTTTTTAATCAACTAGATGAATGTGTGGGAAACCAAAGAAAAGCAAGGAAATTGAAGTAGAAGTGGTAGACAGTGAAGAGATGCCAAGCATTTCCCAAAGGATATTTGCAATGAATGTTTGAAGGAGTGGGAAGGTAGCCATTGAAACCACCCAGCTGGTATGGGAAGTTGCACTGAACATTATAACAGGGTAGGTAAAGATAGGAAAATAAACTTAATAGTATTGTTTTCATCATGTACAGTTATTTGAGTTGGCCTTAGGACTTAACTTGTTATATATATATATAAACATCATTCCATAATTCTATACTAAATATTGGGGCATTAAGATCCTTCAAAATAGTAAAGTTGGAAATTCTCCTTCTAGCTTCCCATGCATCTGTTGCACTAATGTTAGAATTTAGCTGTAGATTGCCTTGTATTGTTTTCTATCTGCTTTATATTGATCAGTCAACCATAGTCCATTCTGAGTGTATATCTGGCAGTAGGCACAATAATTAATCAAGAACCGGCCCGTTATTTAAGCAACTAGTTATCTGGTAGATAAGATAAAATTTACAAGTATGAAAAAAAAATAAATGATTATCTCATTACAGTTGTATTCCCAACACGTAGAATTTACATTTACCTGTCACATGGTAATAAATGAATGGTGTCTTAGATCACAAAATATTGTTGGTCACAAAGGAGGCATACTTAAGCTCTTGGCAAACTCTCTAAATTACCTATATGGAAATGACTGTACAGGTTTCTTGCTTCCTTCAGAATCAGTTTTCTATGAAGGAGCATGTGCTCTCATATAACAACCTTTAAAATTTTCAGTTACTTTTTTTCTCTTATGTGTGAAAGCTTTATAACTAAATATATAATATAGCATATAAAATTATATATATATAATTATATACTGGTTAACTAGCTAACTCTAAAATTAGAAAACCAAAAATATTTTACACTGTCCACACTATTCACTGTGGACTGTGTAAAATAGCTATATATATATATATATATATATATATATAAAATTGTCTGGAAATAACTGAGTATGTGGTAGAGAATGGAGCAGAGCCCCATGGAGATGGCAAGGCTTGACAAGTGGTTGAGTTGTCACTCATTTGCTGAGTGTTTCAGCCTAAGTACTCTTTATGGAGTTTCCTTAAGAATAATCAGAATTTCAAATCTTCAAAGTGCCATATAAGCGTATCTGCCATAAAGCCTAATTTAAGCCTTTGGGTTCATGGTGTTTAAAATACATTTATTTAGGGGGCACTTGGGTGGCTTTAGTCGGTTGAGTGTCTGACTCTTGACTTCAGCTCAGGTCATGATCTCAGGGTCATGGAGATCGAGCCCCATGTCAGGCTCCATGCTCAGCGGGAAGTCTGCTTAAGATTCATTTCCTCTGCATCCCCCCTCAAATAAATAAATAAATCTTTTAAAAAAATAAAATAAATAAAGTACATTTATTTAGTCAAAAAATAGGCCAGGATGCTCAGCCTTCCAAATCAGAGAGGACTTGATATGCCGTATTCACACTGGTATTTCTCTCCTGGTCCACGTGTTCCCCTCATAATCTTCCCCATCTTTATGCATCTGAACCTTAGTTTTGAAGACCACAACTTGAAACTGTAAGTGAATTTTTACTGCCTACTGTTCTTTGCCAGCTCTCTTCTTCTTGTCCCTATGACTAGTTGACTAAAGATATGTGCTGCTCCTAAGAAAGGGTTGTGGTTTCTGGCTAGTAACCAGCACTGCTCCAGATGGGTATCTCTCACACTAGAGTCCTGACTGTTTCTGGTTTATAGCTAGCGGGAGATTGTAAGGTAGAAACTGAGCCATGGACTCCAGGCTGTGTCAACAGTTCTTGCAACATTATTCACTGTGGACAGTGTAAAATAGCTAACTCTAAAATTAGAAAACCAAGAAGCCCTCTTGAGGTTTGATCTCAGTGATGCCAGCTATTTGGGCATTTTAAATATTTTAATTATTTGTTGAGTTGTTTTTTTTTTTAAACTTCTCCTTCCACTGGCACACCTTCAAACATAATTGGAAGTAACACACCATGCATATGGACTGCTAAAAAATATATATGGTAGTGAAGATTGCAACCTAGCATTCAAGAAATAAAAAAGCATATTTTTGAGTTCCAGCTAATATGTGAAGTAGGTTCCCAAGTGATACAAATAGATATGATGTGGAGGCTAAAGGCAACATTTACACTTTATATAAAAAGAAACTGGGTTAATTTGTTTTTCATTCATTTATTCATTCAAAACTTTGTTACTGAGCTCCTACTCTATGGATACTGTGCTTAGTGTTAACTATTAAGTATAGTTTCTTTTTATCTGATGCCTGAAATTTGATTGTCATGCATAGCTTCACTGCACACAAAGTGTAGAAATTCTTTCCAGTCATGTATATAGAACTGGCAGTATTTTCAAATAATAAGATACTAAACACAAGCATAAAGTCTGGAATTCCCACATGGCAATAGTGGCTGGAGAAGGCAATTAAGAGGGTGAAATCCTGGTAGTAGTTGGTACTTGATCGTAAAAGAGGCAACTTCAAGATGGCAGCATCACCTTCTCTGATTATTAATAAATAAATATTGATGTTAATTTAGCACTTTCCATCTTCAAAGCACTTTACAATTATTAATTAGTCCTCTTAGGACTATTTGAAATATAATTTCTGAAGTTTGCATTTAAATAGGGTATTCATGATGCTGTTTTTTGGCTTCAAGTAAAAGAGCATTTTTTTTCAATTATCAGAATTTTAATTTTTTCCAGAATCAAAGACAGTAGGATGAATGTAGCTAAGTAGACATTCTAGGAAAGATTATCTCAGGACATTTAGTATGGAGTCATGAGGAGCTGCATTTACATATTCCCACAGCAATGGACCAAGGTCATGGTTCGGGTTCCCCAAAGGCCTTCCACAAGGAGAGGTCCTTTCAAATTGTCAAATGAACCTGCTTTTGCACCCAGACCTTTGTACAGTGTGTCATCTCTGCCTGGAACTGCCACTCAGACTGCTGCCATTTTTCTTTTGCCTGCTAATTCCTAAGCATCTCAGTTTTATATTTTATAACAAAGAAGCATTTCCTAAACCCTAGATTTCTTTATATCATGCAACATTTTTTTAAGTTACCAAATAGAAAATTTTAAAAATACAAACATCTCATAGCTTATAGACTAACAAGAAGACCAAGATTACATGAATAACCACCATACAATATCACAAATATTTTTTAAAAAATACCCTTTTTGAGAATTTTTATGTTTACAACAAATTGAGGGCAAACTATAGAGAGTTCTCATATACTCCCTCAACACCCACCCCATTTCCTTGTTATTAACATCTTGCAATAATGTGGTACATTTGTTAGAATTGATGAGCCAGTATTGATAGATTATTATTAATTAAAGTCCATAGTTTCCATTAGGTTTCACTGTTTATGCTGTATATTCTATGGGTTTTGACAAGTGTATAATGATGTGTATCCACCATTAGAGTATCATACAAAATAATTTCTAGTTTCTCTTGTTACATGTTCTTGTGTGCCAGTTAATAAGAGTTTGACTTCTCTGTGACCTACTCACTTTTGTCCCTGACACACCTGCATTTCAAAGAGGTTGTGTCCCTTTGGTGACTGCTTGTACAAACACTGAGACATCAGTTTTCTCAGCTCCGCTGAGCAGGGAGTATGTTTGTCCCCAAAGAAATGCATTTCATTCATCCTGACTTGAAGATAAGAAAGACCAGGGCCTAAGGGTTGGTGATGAATGGAGAACATTTGCAATTTAATTCCATTTGACTTATAAGAAGCCTCCTGAAATATATGTCTGTCATGCATCTTGTCTAGTTAGGGAACATTCTAGCACCTTCTTTTTGTTTGCCACACCTATCACGACCCTCACTTCTGCACTGTTCAGGATCATCACAGGACCCATAGTAGCACCTGCCCTATCTGTGAAGCTACAAATGGTTCTACTAATGATCAGTGGAGAATTACCTCTATATTTTGGAAAGGCAGCTTACAGCTTATTTAACAAAAACAGGTATACTGACTTATGCCTATTTTTTTAAAGGTCCGTGAATTTTTTGCAGAGCCACAATTCCCCACTTAGTATACAAGGTCAATCTTCCCATATCATCATAGGCATCATATTGCTTTGTGATTATTTGTCTACGACTCTCTCTCCTAGACTGCAAGTTACATAATGGAAAGAAACTCTTGTTTTTTATTCTTGGGTCCCTCAATAATTTGAACTTGGCCTGCTACATGATAGAGTCTCAATTTTTGAATCAATTTAAAACAAAAATAAAATGTAAAAAATAGATATGGGGAGAATAAATACTAGAAAATCAACTTTCCGTAATACTTGGGGGAGATGGTTTGGAAAAATTTCTAACTTTACTACCCAATCTTTAGTTGTAATGAATTTGTGATGGCACAGAGAAGATGAAGGAGAAGGTATGCTTATGCCATGCAATATCATGACACAGAACCTTGATCAGACTATTATATGTGCCTCAAATTCAGCCCCTTTCTGTTCTTAAAGAACTCCTCTAAATGCCATGTTAAATAACAGAATAAAGACACTGATGACAGTAAGGGTAATTTTCCATCCCCCCCACCAGCGAGGAGACCCATTCTAGTGGCTGATAGAGGAGATTTCAGGATCTGATCAAAGAACTTGAAATCTACCCAGAGGTTCATGACTCCTGAGAGGATCAGTGGTAAAGACTTCCTGTTTACCTTTGGGCCTCCTCTGGAAAGCTCTTCCTATTACCGTCCTATGTCTGGACCAGGTGCCCCTATTAGGGCCCCATTAGCATGTTGCAGCCTCTCTCATTTTCCTCTCATATTGGATTGTAATTGCCTGGATACTTGCCCATTTTCTCCACCAGGCTTTAGGCTACATTATGACAAGAAGCCTGTTGGCCTTGCTTAGTGTTTCATTGCTTATGCCTGGCTCAATGTCTGGAACATAATATGGGAGAGAGGGAGGGAGGGAGGAAAAAAAAAGAAGGAAGGAAGGCATGTCTCGTATCTAGAAATAAACTTTCTCTAACAAGTCCTGGTACATTAAGGTTTAAGTGTTTCTCCTAGAATCTTGACTCATAAAAGAGCCCCGAACTTTTCAAGAAAAACAAAATACCTACTTAGCAAGGGAAACTAGCTGGCCCACAGCTCCTTTGGAACTATCTTTGACACTATCATTAGCCTTGATTTTGCCTTCCCATCTGTCTGACTTATATTGGATGACAGTGGATTAACTGACCTCCAGCTATAATTTACTGCTGTGTTCCATGGGATACCTAATCACTACAGCCAGATATGGAGGTGTTCCTAGCACTAACAAACAGTGTGATCCTGTGTTTGCATGCACTGTTACCTTGATACCTTTTCCTTGGTTGACTCCAGACCATATTTGGTTTTATATGTCTTTTCTATCATCTGAGATGACTTTAACTCACTTAGGTCTTGCAGGCATTGTTATCCATACTAGAAAGACTGCCTCCTTTCACTTACTACATATTTCCTAATTTTATACCTATCATACATATGTCTTATTGCTCATATTAAGTGAGGCAGGGATCATGCCATATATTGCTTTATTATATCTCTTAATAAGTAGCAATATTATGTTGAACATTTTAGGTAGTCAGTGTTTTTAAAAAATGATGAAATGCATAAAAGATAAGGGGAATTTTCTTATCACTAATAGAAATTCATATGTTCTCCTTCCAGACCTCTAAGATTCTGGGATTTATATTATGAATTTAAGAAATTCAAGAAATAGTTTTCAAAAACCAGTGGCTACATGTGTATGTATGTCATCTGTGTTTCCATTGGGTCCAAAAAAACATAAAGTGCTTGTCCAGTTTCTTTTTATGTTGGACACTGAACTTTAGAGTTAAAAGATGACATCACAAACTGTGTCCTCTCCTTCTCTGTCACCACCCACATAGACCTACTAGGCTTCACCCTCATTGATGTCCCAAATGGCAGTGAGTAGCAGAAAGGTCAGAAACAAAAAAAACTCTCAAGTTTGAAAGATTTAAAGGCAAAGTTTCAGGAGTTGGACTGGAGCCCCAAACCATACAGGCTGTAAGGTCAGAGTGTAACTGTTTTTCCATTTTATTGCTCAAGGACAAGGGAACTTGATACATGAGACTCCAGCCCCATAAACCGTCTACTGAGGTAGCCATTTCATCACGTATGGTTGCGGGTTGAGTACTGACCACACAATTTAAATCGACAGTAGCAGGGCCCTGGTGGGGATGTGAGAAGCAATGTCACACACAACATTCTTTTCCTAATTATTGGGACCTGGACAGGTGGCAGGAAGGGAATGAGGGGTGAAGTGGGGGGAGAGGGAGGGGCAGGGAGGCACAGTGACATTTCCCATCTCAGGAGTACAAGATTCATTACCTCTGATGAAAAGTCACCAGGCTGTGGTGAGTCCTGACATGCTCCGTGACAGGAGAAAGTGACATGGCCGTTTGACATTCAGGGCTAGAAGGTTGCCAGTCTGTAATCACTAGTTAAAATTGAATCTTGTACATTGCACCCTGCCAGCACAGCTCAACTCTTGATAAT
This sequence comes from Mirounga leonina, assembly GCF_011800145.1. Classification (NCBI taxonomy): domain Eukaryota; kingdom Metazoa; phylum Chordata; class Mammalia; order Carnivora; family Phocidae; genus Mirounga; species Mirounga leonina. The sequence continues at coordinate 33,404,033 of NW_023270854.1, read as the reverse complement.
TATTTGGATGCTACTGTATTTGGATTTTATTTCCCCAGCAGAGAGGGGAAGTTGGATTTATAGTTTACTGCTGGGTTAAGATTGGAACAGGCTAGATCTTTTTTATGGTTAATATGGCAGAGGCAAATAAATCTAGAGATGTTTTTGTCCCCATTTTAATTCTAAACCACTTGGGGGTGGGGGTGGGGAGCCACAAAGGTATCAAAGGGTGCGTCTTCTAATTTTCCATGAACAAGCTACAATTCTGTCTGCTAATGTTTTCCTCTTTTTTTTCGTTTCACTTCATGATGCTTTAAACCAGCCATCTGGACACAGACAGGGCTGGGGCATACCATTTTGCCACAGCGATAGCCTGAGCTGCCTCATGGATGAGGACATAGATGGTCAATGCCACTTAACAACCTCTTCTTTTTTACCTGGGGGTCAGGAAAAGGACAAGAGAAATGTTTAACAGTGGGTCATTTTAGCATAATTACAGAGTAGCCTTTAACTGTTGATTTGCATACAGGCATGCTGTGATTCCAATCAGAATATTCTTTCCCCTCACTCCTACCCCAAGGCACAGAAGCATCTAGTTGTTGCAGGAGCACAGACTGTATATTTACCCCGTTAAGTGCAGAAGGATCCCCTCTGTTTGGCTTGACACACTCAATGTAACATTTTGAAGAGTCACAGGTCACATGTACATAGAAGGGTGAAATGACCACCAGGGATAACTTTATACACAGAATAAGTATTGCCTGTATAAGTATTGCCAATAAGACTGCACTAGGGTTTAGCTGGGCCCCAGGGAAGCAGGTGCACTGGCCCAATCAAAGTATCTTTATACCACTAATCTCCCTCAGTATCTAAAAGTCCATTATTAGGAAATCATCAATTTAAATGAAAACATTATATTTCCAAGGGTTCCAAAATAGTAAGTCACCATTATTTCTTGGAGAAAAGAATATATGCTCTCAAACACAACCAAAGATATAAAACATAGTGGAAATTTTGTTAGCAAAGGCCAATAAGGTCTGGTCCAAGAGGCCTCAAGAATTGGCCTCATTGTTCTGGGGCACTCACTATGGACCTGGGGTGGACTCTTAGCCTTGTTGGTGCTGAAACCTAATTTCTATTAGTTGATTGTGATCCCATCACTTACAGAGACATACTGTCACTTGCATATGCACTAAGTTTGTGGGATTGTTTTACCAGACCAGAGTGCTGATTTAAGTAATTCACAGTGAGAAATATAAGACAACAGGATTTGGAACATACAGAGGTCACATGACTAGTGCAGACATTATAGGTAAACCAGCAAAATCCTAAACTAAAGCTTGTGCTTGTGATCAAGGAATCACCAGGGAAGGGAAGATGAATTCAACTCTTCACCCTCTTATTGATAGAGTAGGTACAGCCAAGACCGTCTTCACCGAATCCAGGACTGCCTTAAGGAGCTGAAATAGCCAGCATTCTTAGAGTAAAGCTCCTTTTCTCTTGAATAGTGGTGGGATGGGCACAGCCAACCATTGCTTCTTTTCTTTTCATTTGTTCAGTCTTCAATAGTAAACACTACCCTCTCCACCTACCTTCCCCTTCATACTAGAGAGATCCTGTTGCTCTCAGACCTTGGCTTTCTGAAGGCAGTCTCTTATTTTTCGGCTTTTTAAAAAAGTCACTTTTAGGCATAAACAACTTCACGTGAATAAATTCATTATTTGCTTTCATTCTGCTAGAAAATACACTGATAGAACAGGGCACCTTAACAAGAGGGGGTTTTGTCCAAAGTGGGAATTTCTAAACAGAGAAAAGTCTAGGGAAGTTAAGTGAGTTTTGAGAAACTTGGCAATAAAGTAACAGAATGAGAATACATGGGGGAAGGACATGAGCAACTAAAGGAACAAAAAAAAAGGGGGAGGGGGAAGAAAAGAAAGAAAAAAGATCAATCCAGATATAGCAAGAGGGCTGAAGTTAAACATACAACCTCATGGTGGAGAGAGGAGTCACTTAAAGGCTGTGGTTGCTGAAATGATGATCTTATCAGTAATGAAAAGGAGGTATCTGGGTTGGTTAGATGGGGTGTGGTTAAAGGATTCAACTAACTTTTTAGTAATATCACACTTGAACTAATCCTAATTGTAGAGATTGAATTAAGGAAAGTTTCCCTTTTCCTATGGGCATCAATCGCCTTTACTTTGGAAAAATAACCATTTTTCCTTGTCTAGGCCACAAGGCAAAAAGGTAAAGCTGCAATTATTAAGGGTTTTCATCAATAGTATTGTGCATGGCAAACTCAAGGGCAGGCTTCATGGTCTGATGGTTGGGAAAGGACCTCCTTTTCTCTCCCAAATGAAATCCCACATATCATGTGTGGTTCATGTCAGGGCCCCCTCTTCCATGGAGTCTGTCCTGACTAACCAGCACAATTAATCTTTCCTTCTCTAAATTTCTGTGGAGTTTGTCCTTCTTAAGTGTTTTACCTGTGCTTGATTTTAAAGTTTTTTCTGTTTCCTATTTGTACATCTTGCTTGAATGAGCAATTATAGCCTGGAGGTAAGAAGTTTCAGAGACCTAAAGTTAGTCTTTTAACCTCCTAGAAACTCAATTTTCTTATCTATTAAGATGAAGAAACAGGAATATAGATCTCAAAGGTCAGCTCCAGTTCTATTATCCTGTGAAACTATGTTGTACTTCCCTGTCATTCTCCCTGAAGGGAAGTATATTTTTCTTTGTTTAGTTTGCACAATCCTATGTTCAGTCCAGTTTAAGCAGAACACCAGAAGAGCAATGCTTAGTACTAGACTCCAGGCACGCCATGGGCATGTATAAATGTCAGCCCTCCAAATGCAGCAATGCCAGCAAGAACTCAAACCAGTACAGTTATCTCATGAAGCAGCTCTGCGGGTTCTGCAGCTAGAACATAGGAACTCTAAGTTTTGTTGAATCAAATTGTATTTTTTTCAAATGTTTTCATTTTAAAATGTTGTATGGCCAGACTCTTTCCAGCCTCATCCTGTTTATGTATATTCCTGAGAAGATGAAGCTCTCTGGAGCTTTCTACTCATACAGCTCCCAGTTGTGAGCTTTTCCCACAGCTCTTGATGCAATTAGCATCCTGGAATATTGAACAGAAGTTATTTTATCATGCAATCAAGAATACTTCAGCTAAAGCTAGATGTTAGTTATTGCTGAACACTGAAAGAAAGGAAGATATGAAAAGTAACATTGTTGTCAGGTAAAAAGAACATAAGCCTGCAAACACCCAGGAAAAGGTGGCTTATATTTTGATATTATTATTATTTTAACATGCATGCTAGTGTTCTTTTGAAGAATATTGATTACATTCATTGGCATTACACAATTGGGGATAAAATCATCAATATCCCATTGAACAGGGGAGTTGAAGAGAGAATTTGTGGAGCCTCAGGTGAAGCCCATAGGTTGGACCAGTGAATTCGGATAGATTTTCTTTACTTTCCTCAGAATCTGTATGTCACCCAAAAGGAAGATTTTTGTTGCTGAGCAGGGTTGGAGCTTATTACTCATTTTAAGAATGCAAGGAACTCAGTCTCTTTTTTTCCCCCAAATGTTCCCTGGCAATGCCATCTGATAATTTAGCAGCAAACACTTTCCCTTCACCTTCCTGGGGGCTGTTCATTGAAATGCAGAGGGAAATGTACGTTTGCCTTTTGTGCCACTCTCTTAAAGTGATTTTCTGAAATGCAGCTGCAGAAAATAGACTCTTTTATTTTAGGATCAACAACAGTTTTTACAATGTTAGGCAAACCTGAGCCCCTCCTTAAAATGTCAGGAAAACAAAAACCATCCCCACCTGAAAGGCCTCTTCACTTGTCTTGAAAGGATTTCTTCAGCTGTTTCCCTTAAGCTGCTTTCTCCTTCTGTGCAACTTCCCAATCCCATTCACAAACTGTTGCCATGGTAAATAATTATATCACAGATGAATTGTGTACACTTCCTTTTCATAGCTGGAAGAGAAATTGTAGAGGAAAGGGGAAAAAATCAAAATCCTTTAAAATTACAGGGAAGATAGCTGAGGAAAGATTGCCTTCTCGTTAACATAATTAGCTCCATGAATTATAAATTGGTATTAGAACTTGCTCTTCATGACAAAAGGAGTAATTATATTTACTCATGTAAAATTAAACAATACCAAAAAAATTAATGGAACTCACCAGAAGCTCTCTTGACATTATCATAAAATTCTGAGATCTGAATATCCCGCAATCTGAAGTGATTTAAGCAGCATAAACTTTAATGCTGCTCAAATCTGCTGTGTAGAAATATATTTCCTGGCTAGTTTATAATTGAACTCCCATGTTCAAACAAACAAACAAATATGTGCAACATACATATACACACAAAATCACAACAAACAATTCTTAATTTTATATCTATATCTATCTATATTTTTATATATATGTATATAGACTAATTTACAGAAAGGCCAGATTTTCTGTACGCAAGTGGGATGAGGAAGTACATTCCGCAGAAGGATTTTTTTTTTTTAATTGACCCTCTTAAAATCAAAACCTCCAAAATAGAGGGTGACCTCTTTATTTAAACAGCTCTCAAATGTATCTGAAAGTGGGGTTGATGTGAGAAAAGGTTGCTTGGTCTAACTAGCTTTGCAAACTCTGAAAAATCCCCTGTTGGGAGAATGGCAGTGTGGCGGAATGGCAATGTGGTAATGTCTCTGCATTTCTGATCCAGGCACCTGAAACCAGTGATTACCAGAATTTCACATCAGTATATGCCTGGCCCAGGTCTAGGAAGAGAGAACAAGTAGAGAGGAGCCACAATTTGCACCCAGTTCTATATGAACCATTATGGATATTCAAAGGCAGTTTGGGTCCCTTATAAGATTGTGAAGTACTATTTTCTATTCTTTTTTTTTTTTTTAAAGATTTTATTTATTTGACAGAGAGAGATACAGTGAGAGAGGGAACACAAGTAGCGGGAGTGGGAGAGGGAGAAGCAGGCTTCCCGTGGAGCAGGGAGCCCGATGCGGGGCTCGATCCCAGGACCCTGGGATCATGACCTGAGCCGAAGGCAGACGCTTAACAACTGAGCCACCCAGGTGGCCCATTATTTTCTATTCTTTACATCCTTTTTAAAAAATTTTCGAGGGGAGTAGGGGAGTTCTAGGTTTTCTAACTAACAAAACCAAATTATCCCTTAGAATTTTTTACTCTGTTGATTGCTCTTATCTTTCTTTATGGTTTAATGTCAGTGTTGTATTGGCTGCAATCCCCTGTCTCTCACCAGACTCTGATGCAGTGGACTATAGAGTTCCACTGTGTGCTGAGTGCAGGTTAAATTAAGTCAGTCACATTTTACCCAGAAACCAATTTTCACTGGATCTGACAACCGTCCAGTATGCTATGAAAGCTCCCGAAGTATCTCTTCACTTCTACCTGCCTTATGTGTGTAACTGCTTACACTGCTCACTCCTATAAGGTAAGTCACGGGAGCCTCTTTTAAAATATATGACTTAATCCAGATTGGATCCCTCATGAAGCTATTGACTCAACTGTATGAAACCAAGTGAAGAAGATACTCGCATCCTAGGTAGAGGGCCTAAGATGAATATAGGCATCTTTGGAAAAAACCTGAGGTTATACATTCATTCAGCCATTAAGTTCCTTTGGGGAGATCTACATGTGCAGCTGGACACTGCATCATAGGAGTGGGAGAAGTAGAATAGCAAATAAAATTGAAAGATGTTTCTTATACTTCCATAATTTATGAATCCTAGAAAACCAGCCTTTAATTTGGAATAATATGTAGCCAAAATGATGTTTACAATGAAGCCTTAAGAATATGACAAAATGATTAAATCATACATTAAATAAAAAAGCAAGTTATAAAATTGCTATTCTAATGATGCCTGGTATGAGCATATGGAATGACAATCTGTCACTGCTTTTCCTCCTGGCCATCCTTCCTAGGCCTGGGAACTTCTAGAGCCTAGACTAATTCACATTGCAATTGGAAGTTTCTTCTAGTCTCTCCCTCACTTTGTATCTGAGAATGTTAATGTAGGCCAGTCAATAGAACAACCTGGGTGGGGGAGGCTATACCTAAGGGAAGAACCAGCATCTTCTATTTCAAGGTACCCCTCAGAGTCTCATCAGGAAATTAGATGGTGCACTCAAATGGAGTAATTAAGGAAAAATTAATAAGGAGACTGTTTAGAAAAAATACAGGCAGGATTAAGAGAAACCAGTAAAGAATGACACTGTATTCCAAGGCTAGTGACAGTGAAGAGTCTTCACCACTCCTGAAAGGTCAAGAGCAGTAAGTGGAAAGGGGAGTTGTAGGGAAGAAATATCAAACAGAAATTGTGGCCTTTGGTAGAGGCACACAACCAACCTGTGGCATCTTGGCCAGACAAGAGCAAGAAGAATGAATACCCCAGCTCAACATTCCTGTCCTTTAGTCTTCTATAGGTACCCACCATTGGGTAAACCCAATAGGAAGCCAGAAGAAGGTACCCTTTAGTTTATGAAGATTGATGTCTTGGGGCAAAAAGCATGATGGAAAAGGGTGAGGAATAGGTCCAGAGAGACAAATCAAGAAATAGCTAACACAACTCAGTGAGTAACTGAGACCATGAGACAACTTTAGAAAGATTAAAACATTTTTCGCTCTAGGAAATTATATATTTCCAAATGAAAAATTTTGTCATTAAATTTAAAAATTATGATGTTGAAAATACGGTATGAATCTACTGTGAACTATCTTTTTGATTTCACTTTGAAATTAAATGCATTTTTGAACCATATGAATCATTTAGTTTAGTCAAATACATTTTGACCAGTTTTTTGAGATCTGAGCTGCCTCACTAATAAAACATTTGAACAGTTTTGTTGTTTGAATATATGAATGAGAGAATGAATGGTGGAATTCCCTAGGAAAATTCTCGATCATTGGTGACATCCTTGACTGGATTTTGCTGTGTTTTTGTTCATAATGTTACTTTCTTCACCACAGTAGTCTCTGCTTTCAACATCTAAGGAGATCAGTCTTGTTTTTCAAAAAATGTGCCTTGAGGCTCATGCTAAGTTTTACATTAAGGCTATTGGGTAGAAAAATTATTTTCTGATGATGTGGCATAGCTGATTTTTATTTAGAGTTATTATGTTATCATTTATAAATAACTCATTAAATATATGTGCCATGGTCATTTATTGCAGAGAAAATTGATACTCCTTTTTTTCAGTCCAACAGATTGATAATAAACATGTAATAGCAGAAACTTTTTTTGTAGGTCATATTAAATTTTGTTTTTTTAAAAATCACTCCTTCTGCATTTGTTTCCTCTTTATCTAATATACTCTCGAAATCTCTATCTTTTAGCATATAGTTCTGATTTTATTGATATCACATAATCACATAAAGATTTTTAATGATAAAAATTATCTTTGTCAATTATAGAAACCAATGTCTTTTTTTTTTAATTTTTTTATTCTTATGTTAATCGCCATACATTACATCATTAGTTTTAGATGTAGTGTTCCATGATTCATTGTTTGTGCATAACACCCAGTGCTCCATGCAGAATGTGCCCTCCTCAATACCCACCACCAGGCTAACCCATCCTCCCCACCCCCCTCCCCTCTAGAACCCTCAGTTTGTTTTTCAGAGTCCATCGTCTCTCATGGTTCGTCTACCCCTCCTAATTTCCCCCGCTTCATTCTTCCCCTCCCGCTACCTTCTTCTTCTTCTTTTTTTTTTCCTTAACATATATTGCATTATTTGTTTCAGAGGTACAGATCTGAGATTCAACAGTCTTGCACAATTCACAGTGCTCACCATAGCACATACCCTCCCCAGTGTCTATCACCCAGTCACCCCATCCCTCCCCCCACCCCCCACTCCAGCAACCCTCAGTTTGTTTCCTGCAGTTAAGAATTCCTCATATCAGTGAGATCATATGATACATGTCTTTCTCTGTTTGACTTATTTCACTCAACATAATACCCTCCAGTTCCATCCACGTCGTTGCAAATGGCAAGATTTCATTCCTTTTGATGGCTGCATAATATTCCATTGTATATATATACCACTTCTTCTTTATCCATTCATCTGTCGATGGACATCTTGGCTCTTTCCACAGTTTGGCTATTGTGGACATTGCTGCTATAAACATCGGGGTGCACGTACCCTTTCGGATCCCTACTTTTCTATCTTTGGGGTAAATACCCAGTAGTGCAATTGCTGGATCATATGGTAGCTCTATTTTCAACTTTTTGAGGAACCTCCATACTGTTTTCCAGAATGGCTGCACCAGCTTGCATTCCCACCAACAGTGCAGGAGGGTTCCCCTTTCTCTGCATCCCTGCCAACATCTGTCGTATAGAAACCAATGTCTTCTTAATGCTATAGGTATCAAGGGCCACTGGAGAAGAGGAGCTAAAGATAAAGAACAAATAAAATGAGAAACCGTGATTTATTTTTAGGTACTGTGTATGGTGAAAGTCTGATGATACATAGACAAAACCAGGTCAAACCAGAGATGGAAAAGGCATGGCATCTATGCTGTCACATATGTCCCTCTCCCGTGGAGGACAGCACAGCTAGATCACAGCACTGCTTGTACTCTAAATCTTACTGCACTTTTACCGCCTTGCTCATTCTGGTGCTATCACCCTCCCAATCATGACTTCTAAAAGTGCCCCAAATATTGGAACTGTTGGTTCAGTACCTTATTTTCCAGTGGATATTACCTTTGACAATTGTACATTAATACTCTGTAAATAAGTTAAATGAATGTGCTTTCTTTTCTGTTATGGTTACCTTAAAAACATAGTATATGCTGTGATTTGGAAATGTAGAATTTAAACATGAAACTTTACTCAGTGTCACTGACAGTTATCAACCAAGGAGATTTGGAGTGATAAAATACAATTTATAATAATAATCATCATTAAATCTTTTATAATTATTGCCAGATACTGTGATTAACAATTAGCAGACATTACTTAATTTGATTCTTTTAAAAACTGGAAGGGGCATTATTATTCCAGTTTTACAGCTAAGGAAACTGAGGTTCATAGGATCCTGTAAGTTACCCAAGATCACCCAGCTATACCCAGTATATATTCTATAGTCATAATATACCCATTATTAAGGGCATAATTTTCACAACAATTTTATTAAAAAAGTATCACATTAATGAGTAAACTAAATTCAGTGAAGATTATCACATAGGTGCCAAAGTTATAGCTGAGAATTGAATCCAAGGCTGCCAGGCTCTGAGTTAAGTCATGCTCTCTCCCACCCCCAACCAAATGTCTGCCTAATAAAGTCATGAATTTAACAATTCATTATATGCCTAACTTCTCAATGAAAACTTTGAGAGTATTTGACTATACACTTTCTAGGTTCAGAACCTGCTTCTTCACAACTTTCAGATAGTTCCCAATTTGGACAGTAAAAGTAAGCATTCTATGTGCATTTTATCCATCTGAAGGTCAAAGGAGGAGGTTCAGCTGATTCAAAGTTGTGTGTGTGTCTGGAAATAGTGGAGATCCTCGGCAGTTATAGGTAAAAAATGGAGTCAAAATCAGATCACACTGTAAATAAGCAAACAATAGGAGAGCAGCATTTGAAATAATAGCCACATTCACATCGCAGCTCTCCATCAGCTGGGTGCTGAGAAACTACCTCAGTAACAAATGTCGCTAGAGGTCTGAATGGCATTCAGAATGGCTCCTTGGCTGCTGGCTGAAATCCTCATCAGGGCAAGCTCCAAAAAGAAGTTATTTCACCTAACGCCTGTCGACTTCTATTAGATCACCCTGGGCATTAATTTCAATTTCATGTTTCTGCACCATAAAAAAGAAGAAGAAGAAAAAAAACCTCTTATGTGCCAAAGCTTAGCTGCCAACTGTTGGGAAAAGAATTTGATTTCTATTGAATACTGCACTTTGGAATGAAAGAAAACATTGTCTAAATGAAGCTGAGGCTCTCAGTCACCTATGCCTATATTACTGTGAAATCAATTATGTGAGCTCTTTCGAAAGTTACTGATTGTAGCAAATTGAATGGCCTTCATTTCAGCATAATTTGGAGAGGTTGATGTAATCAGAGACCTTACACACCACAGTGAGATACAAGATTCGTGATACTCAGATGGGAAAAAAGCTACAGTGGTTAAGCTTGTTCCGTACCTTCCGCTTACCGGCTGTAACGCTTTCATAAGTACAAATGAAATTGTTTTGATGAAGGCGGTGATGGTTCTGAAGGGATGTGTGAGGGGGTAAGGGAGTGGAAATAAGGTTGCTAGAAATCGCACTATTGTCCTCATATGCAAGGAGGCTGCACAATCTAATCCTAGGCCTAATTGGCTGCAAATGAAACACTTTAAAATCAGATCTTGAGTTCTACCCCAGAGCTGAGGTTCAAGCTTAGATGTGACAAGAGGTGAAATGCTTGATTTTTCTTGCTGTGAATGTTTGTTCCACTTTACTCTTTTGGAAGTCTAGAGGCCCAAATCATTGCTCTTCAAATTATAAATTGATTATTTCCAACCCCAGGATGATTTTTGTCTTGAGAAAATTCCTGGCAGGTTTGGTTTCATTACATTTGCCAAAATGAAAAGTACTGTATGCATTTATATATGGGAAACAGCATGTTTGCAATCAAGTGTTTCTGCTTTGTAATCGGTCAGTTGGCATTACCCAGTGCTGAGACAATATGGTTTGTTCCGAATTAACAGCGAAGTGACTATACCTCATTGAGAGTCTGTGAGCTATATGAGCACATGTTACTTGGCCTTTGGGAGGTACAAGATGCTAAACAATAATGTACTTCTTGCAAGGTGCTTGGGAAACGTCTAGCTTTGAGAATTAGTGTGGCTTTGATTTAGATAGGCAACAGGGCTCTTTCCTTTGTATAAAGAAGTCTGCATTTGTTCTGTCTTTACTGATTTCAAAAATCCCAGCTCAAGGAACAGAAACTTGGTGACTGTTTTCTCTGAACACTGAAGATAACTTCCTTATTTGGAACTGACTCTTAGTCGTTGAGAGACCTTGATGTAGTGAGAGGAAAAGGACCTAGGTTCAGTCTTAAATCCTTTGCCTTGAATCCATGGTTTACCTGACTGACTGAACTTCAGTGTCTTCCCATCTGCTTCGGTAGATATGTGGAAAACTAGTGGAAAACTATTTTGTAGTTTAATTGAAGGATACATTGCAAAATACATGTATGTTAGTGGACATGTAATAAGGATGACAAAATAGCAGTTGTATTATCCACTCAACTAGATTGTAAGACCCAAAAAGCAATGGTCACACTTTTGTCTTTACATAGAATAACATCTAAAACATATTAGGTGTTCATTTATTTCTTGATTGATACAACATATTTTATATAGAAAACTGATTAGATTTCAAAAGCTTTTAGTTCAGTCCCAGATCTAACGGTGTACTCTTGGAAAAGACATTTATTTTCTTTCTATATAATCTAATATATAAATAAAAAGTATATTTAAAAGCATTTGTAAGTCTTTCTTTAAAACTAAATAGTGAAATACAAAAATTTACTTTATAAAGTGAAATTCAACAATATTTTAATGTCAATGTGTGTATATAGGGAATTATATATTAATACATGTATATATATTATGTTTTTGGATGCCCATCATCAGCTGGACCGGCTTCCATGTATGGTCTCAAACACACACACACATTCTCCCACATGAAAACTTTCTATACTTTTAAGCTGCTTGAAGCAAGATATCTCTATAATATTATATCCTAATTTAAAAGTATAATATAATAAATTTTATTGAGAAAACATTAATCATCAGCTAAAGAAACAATGGAAATTAAAGACCAGTGAAAAGTTAAGACACCAAGAAGGAAATAAAGGTAATTTATTCAGGATTCGGGGTTAGAAAATGACTTTGTCTGAAAAGTACTACTAAGGAGGCAGAAGAGCTCAAGGCTTTCTTGATCCACAGACATACATGCTGGTAAGTACCAACCCCTGGGGCAGTTAGCCTCTAGCCCCAGGGAAGTTAGGTTGGACTTATTCAGATTTAGTTGGAATCAGTATGCATTAGGTATTAGTCTGTGTTCTCCGAGAAGCAGAGCCAATACAAAACATAGAGAGATATCTATCTATATCTGTATCTACGTCTAGTGAGAGAGAGAGAGATGGAGAGAGAGAGAGAGTTTTATTATAAGAAATTGGCCCACACAATTATGGAGGTTAGGAAGTTCCAAGATCTGCAGTTGGCATGGTATAGACCCAGGAGAGCTGATAGTGTAATTTCAGTCCAAATCCACAGGCCCGAGAGCTGGGGAGCCAATGATGTAAGTTCCAGTCCAAATTCAAAGGCAGGAGAAGACCAATATCTCAGCTAAAAAACAGGCACACAGAGAGAGAATTCTTTCTTACTCAGCCTTTTTTCCTATTCATGCCTTCCACAGACTGAATGAGCCCCACCTTGGGAGAGGGCAATCTGCTTTATTCAGTCTACTGATTTAAGTGTTAATTTCATCTAGAAACCTCATAGTAAGAACAAACTGCTGCCCCTTCTGTAATGGAAGTGTCCAGAGTCATTCATTTGCTACCAGGTAGCTGGTTGATCACCTCGAGTAATGATGCCATATTAGAGACACAGTATTAGTTTCTGGTACAAGCAAGTTGGGCACTCAGAAGTGGTTGTATCCAGGTTGATTTTGGTGAATGGAAGTCTATGTTTTTGAGTCCACACATAATATCTATCCCTGTCACCATGGCCTCTTTTTTTATGAGCCTATTGGGCAATGGCAGAGGTGGCTGGGGAGAGGCTGGCTGATATCCACAGAATGGGTCATCCTATCCACTTGACTATTAAAATCCTCTTCTTTGGTGAGCATCCACATGGGACACAAATATAGTCCTATTTTTTGCCCATTCAGAGATGTCTCTCCACATACCTCTTCCCCAGTTGCCTTGTCACTGATTTTCCAATCCTGATCCTTCCAAGGCCCTGACCATCCATTGGTCACAGCTCATAAATCATTATACAGTTACATGGCTAGTCATTTCTCCTTTCAAGTAAAGTAAACAACCAGGTCCACTGCTCAAAGTTCTGCCCACTGGGAGGATTTCTCTTCACCACTATCCTCTGGGAACACCCGTGGCCTAGTCAAGTTAACATATAAAATTAACCATCACACAGCATTCCTCTGCAGAAGAAAGAATATTACCACAGAGCTGGAATTCCATGCCTCACCACTCCCTCTATTGGAAACTAGACTCATGCCCAGTCACAGCCATAAAGGACTACCATTATTCTATTGTCATGTGCACTTGGGTTGAAATAAATGCTAATGCCATTCCAATGAGAAAAAAAAATAAGCAAAAACCAGAAATAGGGCGCCTGGGTGGCTCAGTTGGTTAAGCGACTGTCTTCGGCTCAGGTCATGATCCTGGAGTCCCGGGATCGAGTCCCGCATTGGGCTACCTGCTCAGCAGGGAGTCTCCTTCTCCCTCTCCCGCTCCCCCCTCTTGTGCTCTCTCTATCTCATTCTCTCTCTCAAATAAATAAATTAAATCTTTAAAAAAAAACAGAAATATTAATAAAACAACATTATAAGGGAGATTTTTAATGACTTCAAGGTAAAATTATTTTAAAAATAAAACCGAGCAATATGCACATTTTTACATAGTGTATACTAACTATACTGACCCTATCCCTCTACTGTAAGAGATTTTAGTGGATTTCTACTTTGCCCTATATTTTTTAGCTTATATACTGAGAAATTAAACACACACATATGCACAATTTAAATCCATCAATTCTATCATTCAATCAAATATTTACTGAAACAAGTGAAAAAGCATAAGATGTAACTTTTGCTTGAGATTATTTTATAATCATCTAGGGAAGAAAATCAAACACAAAGAGTGGAGAGAAATTCAACTCTGTTTAATCCATTGCTAAATTTTGTGGAAGAGACAATAAATGTCATAAAGAGGAGAGTCAGATAGGGTGTGGAATATTTAACAAAGGAGAGATTGGGACATGAAATGAACCTTAAGGGATACCTGGAAGAGGTGAAAAGGCAGGAAAATATCCTTGGCATGGATAAAACACATTTAAACTGGATAATGAAAGTGGGCATTATATATTAATATATTAATGCTATTTTAAGATTCTGTTAGAAGCAACTTATGTCTTGGATAAAAAAACACAGTTTAACTACATTCTAGCTCTTTTATCTCCTTTATCTGAACATCTTTCGTAGCACATACAGTTCGTCTGATAGTGTAATACATAAAACGTCTAAGCATATTTCTTCATGTAAATCCAGAAGTTGCCATTCTGCTTTTCTCTCTCTTACTTCATATAGGCAGTATTGTTATGATCATTCTTTTTGAAAATAAGTATTTTGGCTGCATTTATTCCATCCCATAATACCACACTCAGTGTCTGTGCTCACTCAAAAATAAATGCTATCCACATTATCCAAATAAATTTATTTCACTTTAAAAACGATCAACATGGGGCGCCTGGGTGGCTCAGTCGTTAAGCGTCTGCCTTCGGCTCAGGTCATGATCCCAGGGTCCTGGGATTGAGCCCCGTGTTGGGCTCCCTGCTCTGCGGGAAGCCTGCTTCTCCCTCTCCTGCTTCTCCCTCTCCCACTCCCCCTGCTTGTGTTCCCTCTCTCACTGTGTCTCTCTCTGTCAAATAAATAAATAAAAATCTTTAAAAAAAAAAAAAGATCAACATGTCCTGCTCCATATGACTCACATGATAGTCTCTACCAGTCCAGGACCAAGAATTCACCCCTGAACTGTCAGGGCTTTTTCCTAACATAATATTGAAAAGATCAGAGAAAGAACCTAAAATAATTGGATAAATATTATTTCTAAAACTAATATTTTTAACAAACCAGAGCTCTTTAGGTATAGAATAAATCACCTCATGAGTGCCCTGTTAGTGAAGACATTCAAAGAGAGATGGGTTGACCTGTTTGTTCTTTCCAGGCTGCTAGAAGAGAAATTGTGATTTAGACCAGGGTTTGGACACTTCAAGACTCCTGTTTTCAGCCATACCGTCCTAGCCTCTCACTACTCCCACTGATTTTCAGACTTTCAGTTTCCTCATCTTAAAGATGGACATAATCAAACCTATCTCATTCTTTTGCCATGAAGATTAAATTACATAGTATCTTTACAATATTTAATTCAGCATCTGGAATCCACTGTAATCCACCCCCACTATGTCACCCATTGTTACTAGTTTCGCTGAAAAGATAATCGCTCCCAAATGCCAAGATACAGTTAAATGCTAACACCTCCAAGATCCTTTTCCTGATTCCCCTAGTTGAAAGTTTTGCTTCCTAAATGTAATGCATAATTGTATTTGTACCTCTGTTAATATTTATCACTATCTAAACATGTATTTAATTTCCTCTGCTTCATTGTCAACTTCTTGAGAACAGGGACCACAGTGCAATTCATCTGTGTATCCTCAGGAAATGAAAGGGTAATAATAATGCATGGTTATTGAGGACAGATATGTGTCAGGTACTCTCTCTTTGGCTCTTTTACTCTTCTCAATGATCCTATGTCAAAGGTAGTAGTATTATTACTAGTTTATAGGAAAAACAACAAGAAGCCCGGATATTTAGGCAGCAACTTGCTGAAATCACATAGTTACTGAGAACTTGAGCTAGGTTTTGAAACAAGATTGTCTAATTCCAGAACTCATCTCTTAACCTTTGTATTATAAATGTAGTGGTCTTGACCTGAATCTAGCCTTTGGCAGTGGAGATTCATTTTGCTATTTCTGTAGTAATAAACCTGCTTATCTTAACTAGGCAATGGAGAGAGTCCTAGATGGAAGCTGGCATAGCATTTTCACATGGGGGGGTTAGTGACAAAAGATCTAGCCAAAACAGAGCAGTGTCAGCTGGCAAAGACTAGGTCCAGACATAAACACTGTGGAGGCCTAGTGGTGGACACAGGCTTCGCTGTAGGAGATAGGCAGGAAGGAAGATTGAACACTGAGTCCAGAAAGAAGAGTTTCAGACATTGTGTCCAGACAAGCAGCCACTATCAGGCAGATCCAACAAGGAGAAAGGGGAGTATCTTAACTGGCAGATGAAGCATGAATGTGTTTCAGAAATAGAACCATATGCAGAAATCCGGTAAGGTAGTATTTGAAGTTCAGTTCTATGGCTGATCTATGGCTCTTTCTCTCAGAGGAACTTATTAGAGGAAGGTACATTTCTGGTCCTAGAGGAACTATATATCAAGACAGGGACAGAGGTTGAGAATATAAGGCAGGGATCTAGTAACCACAAAAGAGAAAGAAGTTGTTGATTTCATCTCAGGATCAAGACAGACATCTTGTGTGCTAGAAAGAGGTACAGGTCAGAGACAAACTAGAACCAAACCACTGTTGACATGATGCTGAACCAATTGAGCTATTTGCATTGTAAAGCCAAGCTTTTGGTAGAGCTGAAATTATGTTCAGTATGCCTATATCACTGTAGACTTTTGAGGAAAAATAACTGAGTAGGTCCTGATGGGCATATTTTGTAGCGAGAGCCAAACCAACTTATTGAATCCTATTGAAATTAAAGCCATATTAAAATTTAATGTAAATACCTAAAAGAGCTTTCTAGCAAGCCCATAACCAAGATTCTATCTCTGACAGATAGAAAAGACAGACTATTCAGAAATAATGACAGCATTTCTATTAGTATTTCAATTATAGCTTTGTTTTTCAAATTTTGACATTTCTCAGAATTACCCAGAGAGCTTGTTAAAGCACAGGTTTCTGGCCCCACCTCCAGAGTTTCCGATTCAGTATATCTATGGGGAGGCCTGATAATTTGCATTTCTAACAAATTTCCATGTGATACTGATGATGTATGTCAGAGATCACAATTTGAGAACCCCTGAATCAGAGTAAAACTTTCCTGAACTGTCATTAATAAGAAGTGATCCAAAGTCACCAACACTAAACAGGGAGTAAAAAACACTACAGAGATAAAGACAGACTTATTCAAATATGAGATTCCTTCATGGGATTTGAGAAGTCTGAAACTTTACTAGATTCATGAATTCTCAGATTCTGAAACTTCCTTGTCCATATCTAGGATACCTGCTACACCTCCCAGTTTTAGTAGTGAAACTATAGTATCTTCCAGATATGTCCTCAAATGGGCTTTTACTCCAGCACTATTTTGTTTCCACCCACATGTTAACATGACATATTAAATTATCTTGAAATCAGTAAGGTGTCCTTCCAAACATCCCTGATTTTCTAATTATGCATCTGAATTTACCTAAAATTTTTGAATCATACATTTGATATGAAGAAAAATACTGGCAAATAAGATGATTTTGAACGGAGATATGAAGAAGAGAAGTGAGGCATAATCACATTTCCACAAGGATTAAGTCAGGACTCACAGCAATGGCAGAGTTGGGGAGCAGGTGTCCAGCATTAATCCACATAGTCTCATGACATTAATGGGAGTCCGGTGGCTTCATTCCCAAGCACCACTTTGAACATTCATCCCAAGATATGAATTAGTACAATGTAGTTCCTGCACTGCTGGGTCTTATTGCTTAATTAATGTGATCATAATGACAGCGGTGGACTCTAAATTTTCCATGTCACTTCATGTCCTATAAAGTTTCAATAAAGTAATGAGCTTCAATAGTAGATGAGTCATTTGCATGTGAGAGTTTAAGTGGGAAGCTTAGAGGCAGTGTCCACCATTAAAAAGAGGTTATGCAAAGATACTGGCTGAGAAAGATATATGATGTATACTAAGTTTTAGTATTGATGGATATGCATCTCAGAGCTAAATTCCAAGAATTAACTTATCATTTATTTGTACCATGTCTCCATTGAGGAGAGAAATAATATGTTAATTCGATATATCACTGACTATCAATTTTTCCTTTAAACAGGTGGTTATAAATTCTATGTATAAGATACTGCCTTATAACATTCTGGGTGTGGTGGAGTTGGGCCGTGGGAATAAGTAAAGTATGTATACTGTATCTACCTACAATTACATACAGAAACAGTTTCCTCCATGTTCCTAGATTTACTGTCCTTTCCCCGCCTTTATATCCTACTTACCATCTGTTTTCAGACTGTTGACTGTCTCTTCTTCTCAAATTTTTCTTCTTGCCAGTCATTAAAGTGTTTTTGTCCTCCAACTATAACCCTGACATTACCCTTATCCTTTGTTCCTCATTAACACAACACTTCAGTATAAGGAACCCCCTGGGTTATGATCTTGACCTTCTTCTCTGCCTCTTCTTTACTGTTTCTTTGGTTATCTCCTGTATTTACACAACTTGAACAATCACTACAAGCAGAAGAGATTTTTAAAAGGTATGTTGGAGAGCCAGAGAATGAAATGTGTGGCTAAAATACGCAGGATGTGTAATATTCTATCCCAACCTCATGTTATTTGAGCAAAACTGCCTCTGCTCTAGTGTTTAATAAGGTAACAACAGTGTTTAATGTAAGGTAACAACGACCTCTGCACTAGTGTTTAATAAGGTAGCAACAAAATAAAACTAATAAAAATAAATAATTCCACTCTTTCATATCCTGCACCATGCCCAGTCACATGTGAGGTTATGAATTAGCAGCACATGAAGCTGTTTGGAAACACATACTTTCAGCTTCTGCACTAGAATGCCTACTTGTTGGTACGGGAATTTACTGCTCTGAATTTTACCCTGTCTGTGGTCGGGAAGGCGTCTGTGTCTCCTCTTTCCAAGTTCAGTGTGCTTCAGAGAAGGAAGGATATTCAGTCCCCTCACGGTGTAAACGTATGCCGTAGTGGAAGTAGTGAACCGCTTTAATTACGTGGGCTGAGAAGAAATGACAGTCTCAGGCTCTCAAGTTTTTGAGGCCTAAGAGTCACCAGGAAGCTTTATAAATACATATTATCTTTCCAGTTATCTGAAGATAAAATCTTAAAATTCGCAGGAATAAATAATCTACCCCCTGTGGTTATGATTTTGATGCCACAAGTTTTTGAAATATGTATCTTATATTTAGATAGTCTTTAGATAAGCCAGATACAAAGCAGGAAAATGTACATCCTCATTGAGACTTGAGTACCAAAAATTATCTAGTCTCCTAAATGTATCAAATATCAGGAATGAAGTGCATAAAAATCTGAAGGACCAGCATGTATACCAGGAAGTCAGGAGAGGCCTAGGTTTGCAAGAAGCATCAGAAAATTGAAAGGGAAACTAAAAGAAATCAGGAAGACACTTGTTTTGGGTGGCTTAATTACAAAGTCAACCCAAACACTTAGATAAGTAATTTCAGGCCAAGAAGAATATATATAGGCAACATAAAGGAATAGGATCAGGGGTATTTGATTGTTCCAGAAAGTTCCTACCCTAATCTTTTACATAGTTCTTATGGGGCAGAAACCAGCCCTACTAGTAAGAACTGGTTCTTAGCCAACACTTGGGAATAGACAAAGAGAATCAAAGCACCACAGAATACTAGAATAGAAGACCTCTGAGAATACCAGGGTCAACGATCTTCATTTTATACAGGGTGAACCTGAGTCCCAGACAAGGAAAAACATATGCCTAGAAAAACATAAAATGTTAAAGTCAGAACTGGAACAAAACCACACCATCTAATTTCCAGCCCCAGTTATCTGTCATCTGAGGTTAGTGGTGATAAAATCCAAAGAGGTAATATTAAATGTGCATATATGTATAAACCCATTTTAGGAGGTTTATACTATTTACCCTTCTTCTCAAGACCTTGATTATACAGAGGACATTAAATTACAGACCTTAGATATACAAGAACAGGAGCAGTATTATGAGGTCATAGACCACATTTGCTTACTCATTTCTGCCTCATGATTAACTTAACCTAACTTTGATCCCTCACCCAATATATTATTTATTTCTAAAGGTTCTTTCTGTTTTCCGAGCAAGGATACCACTGATATCTTGGCTCCAAATTAAGATGAATGGTCATTTGATGAGGCATTCACCTTGGGAAGAAATTTTGCTCTGAACTATAGTGAATTAAGATCACCACTTATACCACTGACAGTAACAGTTTGGTTGCTTAAATCCCTGTCCCATGTATTTCGTTTTTGCAGTAAAAGATCTAACTCAAAGATGGAGTATATGTTATTTAACAGAGTAATGTACAATTTCAAAAATTGCCATCCCTGTTATTCCTTGCAGCTCTCTAAAACCATTTAAAATCCCATGCATTTCTTTGTAACTATTCTCAAACCAAATGTTAATCTGTAGGGCAGTTTCTGAAGCTGCTTTGTAATCTCACAAGTTACTTGGAAATGCCCAAAGGGGCCCCAAGTGGATTCCTTAGGTTTTAACTGAATTCCTATGTTAAAGACACTTTCTGAGAATATTTCAGTTAGCATAATATAAGCCCAGCAGAGTGATAATGGCTGGTATGTATTAATGTCTTATGTCCTCTGAGAGATACTAAATTTGGTACATTACCTCAAGTCCAGGTACTAATTAATGTTGCAAGGTCTAAGGCCTGAGTACATAGGATTGGTTACCTGTTGGAAGATCCCACAGAAACATATTTTTTATAGAAGAATTGAAAAGTTGGAAATCATCTGAAGGGAAGAAGTCCAACCTGACGAGCTGACCCAGGGACAAAGCTTTGGCTTCAAATAAACTGATGGACCAGCACCCAGGGCTTAAAGTCTGCAACCTCAGGAGCCTTATGGCAGGATCCCTAAGAAACAAGGAAGAGTGGTTTCACACAAAGCTTTTAGGGGTTTTGAAGTGTAAGTGTCATATTCTTGAGATTCCTCTAAATGAATCTAATGCAAAGTTGAGAGAGGTGGACCCCGCTTTACCTTGGAAATAGGTAGAGGTTGAACATCTTAGGATTCTATGAGTTTAGATTCTCACCAGCCAGCAATGTACATTGAAACATTCCAGGAGATGGTGGTGTCCTGCAGAGGTATGGCTAAAACCACATCACCCAGTGTTGCAGTGAGAATGCCAATAATGAGACTTTGGAGCCTGAAGAGAGAGTAGCAGGACTTAGAGAAGCAACAATTTTGCAAAAGGATGTTCTTTAATGCCTGACACTGTGGTGATTATAAACATTGGTGAAATGCCACCTATAGATTCTTAGATATACTCTAGGAAAATTTGCAGGGGACTTCAACTTGAATTAGATAGAAAAAGGAAATCTGTTATATAGGCACTATTGCTATTGCTGAGAGCTCTTTTATACTCACAGGTTGATAAGACCAGAGAAACTTCAGGTGACATACTTGTAAGCTTTGTCCCTTACTATTCACTAGCCAGCCATGGGTATTTATACATCCTGTAACATCTGTTTGAGTTACTTTTAATCAAAATTCGAAAAGGTTTTCCATCCCTGAAAGTCAAAGCCAATATTCTAAAGTGAACACTTTCTTGGCTACCTGAGTCCACTATGAACTGATTCTTCTTTGAATTTGCATATTAGTTGTTGCCTGTACCATTCATTTAGTGATGATTTTTAAAAATCAATTAATTTTTTTTAATTGAAGTATAGTTGATATTTATGAACACCATTATGGATTCATTTGTTTCATTCCTATATTATCCTGAATGCCTAAAACTGCAGAGATGTTCTTTTAGTTTTCACAGGAGTGCACTCTATCTCCCTCTCTAGACTGCAAACACTGAGATTGTTGGGACTTGTCCTTATGTAGCTTAGAGTAGTTTCTACTGTGTTGTAGCAGTGGTATATACTCAAAAGCACTTGAATGAATGCATGAATGAAATGTTTAATTTTCCATCACTAAGGCTATGATAGTCTTATAGAAGGACATGCCCAGTTGCTGTTACATGGTTTGGTTCATCTATTTACACTATATTGTAGCCAATAATAAATAAATGGTTGAATTCTTCCTCTCAGTAGGGTGTAGTGATTCCCTGGGACAATTTCTCATTCGTCAGAATTGCATTTTGATAAAAGTACAAAGAGGGAGGTAAAAAAAAAAAATGGACAAAAATCTGATAAATTTAAAATTTTTCACTAAAAACACAGCAGTAAAACAGCTGAAGCTCAAATGTAGAGAGAATCATGTCTCCTGAAAATAAATATCCCCCAAGCTCATAAACACCAAGGCTAGTGGTCAGGAATGAACAGATGTTTATTGCCTCATGCACCCTCTGCTACTCTGGGATAATCTCTTAAATATCCCAAATCCAGTTTGAATTTAAATTAGATTCATATTTTCCTTCACGATTATTCCATTAAAAATATCATATGATTAGCCAATTAAATGGAGGAAAAAAATCAGTAGGAGAGCAATCCCCTTTAATATTTTCAATTAAGATGTAGTGTGGCCAATAAAAACGGCTTACATTTTCATTTTATGGGTACCTATGGAGAGCATTATGACACAAATGACTCAGAAGAAGGTAATCGTTTCAAAATATATTGTAGTGGAAGACTGTAAACAGTGCAGTGTGTTAGCTTACAGAGGATGTGATGAAAATATAAAGTTTTTTTCAAAGGGGATTCATGTTTATTTTATAGTCTTTTAGGGTGCTTGTGCCTGCCAATTTGCAGCACATATTTCTAAAATGCCATGGACTGTTCTCTCCTAGGGAAGGGTTGGAAGGTGAGGATATACCCATTAGGGGATAATATGTTTTTAAGGAGAAGAGAGTCATGTAGCAACTTCATCCTGTCTGCTGCCTGGATTTGAAATGGAACTTCACCGCGGCATACTACAAAACCTTAATTCCTTATAGGACCATAAGGAGGAGGCCAAAAGGCTTGGGCTACAGGATGTCAAATGCAGCAAGGTTTATGGAAAATTCTAACTCCCATCAGACATTTTGAGATCTGTAACCACTGAAAGTTAGACTGAATTATTTTATTTTGTCTGATTTCTTGATATTGTTCTTAATGGTTATAGTATGTCATAGCATGTTGGTTTGGGGTTTTTTTTGTAAGTTTTTCTGTTCATATGATTTCATTGAATTAGGCCAGCAATGACAAAATTTTCATGGGCTAGGGAAAATCCTCAATCCCCTATATTAAATTTTTTTAACCTAATTTGATTTAGAATTTATATACTTGATTTTGACTGGGAAAGAGTTTATCAAGATCATACTGGCTAAGGATCGTTCCTTGCACATAGAGATTTAATAAATATTTACTTAGTCTTCTCTGTAAAAGCAGACTAATAATATTGAGAATTTTTCTCAACAACCTGAAGCAGTAATGCAAAAAAATCAAAGCATTTGGGGATTAAATACATGCTTCTAATAATATAAATTTTAATTTTTTAAAAAACATGCCTAAATTAAAAATAATTGTGCTTATAATGTATCAGATCCTGTAGTGATTATTTAATATACATCCGTCAGTCTTTATCACAATCCAGTGAGATTGGTATTATCATCAGACTCAACAAAGACAGCATAGCTTGCAAGTGGCAGCATGTTGGAGCATAATCACAGTATCTAGGGCCATATTAGTACATAGTTCATCTCATGGTTACATATACTTGACACTGTTCTAAACACAGGAAATACTGGAATAAACAGAGGTGAGCAAGTCAATCATAATCCCTTCCCTCATGAAATTTACATTCTGTCTTATTTTGTGTATAATTTAAATTTATTTCCCAATCTATTTGATAAGGTTTCTACTCTTTTTAATGTCTTTGATGAATAATTTAAAATATGAAGCAGAATATTGAACCAAAGCCTTTTCTTTATTGGTAGCTCATGTTCACATACAATGAGCCTTATATTTTCTATTTTTGTGTTTACCCAGTAATTATATAAACTACATCAACAATTAATTCAAGTCCCTGACTTCTGGAATGAATCAGATTTATTCTTTGCATACAAGAAAATTAATAATAACACTACGATTATTTTTGGCCACAGGCAAAAGTGAAGTCTAAAAATTTGTTGTGTTCATTATTTCACCCCTACACAACTAATTCTGATGTCTTGATCCATCGTGGTTTTTGCTGTTGTTATTATTTTCAAAATTGTCTTATAAAATGTATCTTATACATATTCATCTTAGAGAGCTGGAATATCGCTCATTTCGGGAAGGTTTTAATTTTCCTTAAGATCAGGTTTTAAGTGGAAGTGTATCTCACTCTGAAAGTGAAATTTCAGGGCTCACACTGTGAATGAAAGACATCTATAGGTCTGGATATCTTCAGTGCTATCCCTAACATTGTATCACATTCAGGTAATGATACTATCCACATACATACAACTTTGATACGTATATTCTTTGCCTGTCTCCTTCCATCACTTCTCAGTTTACTCATCTGTAAAATGTGAAAATATCTATCTTTTAGAATACCCTATTTTGTAGATATTATTATAATGGTGGATACATGTCATCGTACATTTGTGCAAACCCACAGAATGTGCAACACCAAGGGTGAACCCTAAAGTAAACTATGGACTTTGGGTGATTATGATGTGCCAGTGTAGATTAATTAGTTGTAGTAAATGTACCACTGTGCTGGGGGATGTTGATAGTGAGGGAGGTTGTGGGAGCATAGGTTATATGGGAAATTTCTGTACCTTCCTCTCAATTTTGCTGTGAACCTATTAAGTAGTCTAAAAAATAATGTCTTAAAAAATGATTGTCAATTTCAAATGGTGATGAGGATGTAGAGCAAGTCTAACTCTCATATATACTCCTGTTGGAACAAAATTTTACAGACACATTAAAAATCTGTTTAAAGTTAAACATGCATTTATCACATAATCCACTCTTATTTATCTAAGTGAATTGAAAATGTATGTACTTTGAAGTTTACAGAAACTTTATTTATCATCACCCAAAACTGGAAACAACCTGAATGTCCTTTAACAGGTAAATGCATAAACATTTTATGTACATCATTGCAGTGGAATACCACTCAATGATAAAAAGAAATGTGCTAATGACTCACGTGACATCCATGAATCTTAAGCACATTTTACTAATTGAAAGAAGTCAAATGACAAAAAAAAAAGCTATGTATCATGTGTTTTTGTTTTTGTTTTTAGCTTAAGTAGCATTCTGTAAAGAGTGAAACTATAAGATATGTATCAGTGGTTGCCAAGGTTTGGGGTAGGAGAATTTATTGTCTACAAGGGATAACATGAGGACATTTGGGGAGTAAAGGAGTTGATCTCTATAGTACTGTGATGATATATGAATGACTGTATGTATTTATTCAAACCTATAGAACTGTATACCACAAATGATAAATTTTATATATGTTTTTAAAATTTATGTATTTTTTGGGGGGGGGCAGAGAGAGAGGGAGAGAGAAACTTAAGCAGACTCTGCGCTCCAGTGCAGGGCTCTGTCTCACGACCCTGAGATCATGACTTGAGCTGAAATCAAGAGTTGGATGCTTAACCAACTGTGCCACCCAGGCGCCCCAACAAATGATAAATTTTAGAGTATGAAAGTCAAAAGAAAAGATAATCAAGATTTTGGAAGAACTCAAGATGGAATGCAGATTATGACAACTCTGGTAGTACTACAAATTAGTAAAATAACTACTGAAGGAAGTACATAAGAAAGGAGCTGATCTAATAAACTTTGGGAAACAATTTGTTTTGTTTCCTAAAATTAAAATAAATAAAAAAAGAAAAATATATTCATACTATTCAGACATTTATATATAAGTATTTAAATTATTTATAACATACACTATATATATATTTATTATACATTTATATATAAATAATATGAAATATTTTTCTTTTTTTCTTTGAGGCATAGGTATTCTAGAAGTGTGTTGCTTACTTTCTAAGCAATAGATCAATGGCAGTTATCTTTTTTTATTGATTTCTAGCCTACATCCGTTGTAGTATGATATCAAATGATGAATATGTTCAATTTTAAAAATATATCTATTGAGCTTTGCTTTACAAAACAATGTATGGTAAATTTTTCTGAACACTCCAGGCACATTAGAAGCAAAGGCACATTCTGTCATTGTTTGGTGCAATGTCTATATATGTCAGTTAGGTCATGCTTATTATTTGGTATTGTTTAAATCTCCTATATAACTTCACTGATTTTTATTTGTTTGTTTCATTTTTCTATTGGGTATTGAAAGAAGTAAGTTAAAATATTCATGGATTTATTTCATTTATTCTTTTTTATACAATTTAATTTGCTTTATGTATTTTATTTTATTTTTTTTAAGATTTTATTTATTTGACAGAGAGAGACATAGAAAGGAAACACAAGCAGGGGGAGTGGGAGAGGAAGAAGCAGGCTTCCCGCTGAGCAGAGCCCAATATGGGGCTCGAGCTCGATCCCAGGACCCTGGGATCATGACTTGAGCCGAAGGCAGATGCTTAATGACTGAGCCACCCAGGCTCTCCTTGCTTTATGTATTTTAACACTGTTACTGAGACATGGAGATTTAGCATTGTGATATATTCCTACTGGATGGACTCTAACCATTATGAATTGTCCCCGAAATAATTGCTTTGGCAGCATGTCACAAATATTTACATGTTGTGTTTTCCTTTTAAATCAGAGGTAAGTATTCTCAATTTTTCTTCTTTATTATTTTTTTCTTTTACCCATGAGTTATCTAAAAGTATATTATTTCATTTCCAAATATTTATGAATTTTCCAGAAATACTTATATTAATTCCTAATTTAAGTCCATTGTGATTAGAGAATGACTTCACCTTTTAAAATCCATTGAAAGATATGTTTATTTTTATTGCCCCAGGATATGGTCTATCTTGGAACATACTCTGCATGTATTTTAAAAGAATGTGTGTATTCTGATGTTGTTGGTCGGCATGTTCTATAAATGTCAATTAAGACAACTTGACTGATATTTACATTTCTTTATCTTTACAGATTTTCTATCAATTCTATCAGTTATTGAGAGAGGGATATTAAAATGCCCAAGTGTAATTATAGAAGTATCAATTTCTTCTTGATGTTGTTTTAGCTTTGTTTTGAAATTTAGAAATTCTATTATTAGATGCGTAAGCATTTAGCACTATTGTACCCTCCTGATGTGAGACCTCATTGTCATTATGAAATGACCTTTTTATCCCTGGTAACTTTTGTTTTTATCTGGTATTAATATAGGTATTCCAGTTTTATTTTCATTAATGTTAGCTTGTCATGTTTTTCCCATCCTTTAATTTTATTTTAATCTGTCAGTGTCTTACATTTAGATTACATTTCTAGCAGGCAGCATATAGTTGAGTCTTAAATTGGTAATACCTTTAAATTATTTATAATTAATGTGATTATATGGTTAGGTTTATTTATTTAATTAATTAATTTTTTATAAACATTTTTATTTATTTGTTTGACAGAGAGAGAGAGAGAGCACAAGCAGGCAGAGTAGCAGGCAGAGGGAGAGGGAGAAGCAGGCTCCCCACTGAGCAGAAAGCCTGATGCGGGGCTCGATCCCACAATCCTGGGATCATGACCCAAGCCAAAGCAGATGCTTTACTGACTGAGCCAACTAGGCGCCCCTGTGGTTAGTTTTAAATCTCTCATCTTATTATTGGTTATTTACTACATCTATTATTTGTTCCCATTTTCTTTCCTTTTTTGAATTACTTATTATTTTTTTAATTTTCCACTATATCTTATTTTTTGGCTTCTTAGTTATGCCACTTTTATTTGACAGTTCCTTTAATATTTATAGTGTGCATTTTTAACTTATCACAGTCTGCCTTGTGGTGATATTATACCACTTCACAATTATAAACTTCCACTTCTTACTCTCCATCCTTTGTGTTATCAACATTTTATTTTTTATGTCTATAAAATCTACAATAACTACAATTATCTTTTAGCATTTGAAATAATTTCTGTATGATAATCAACTTAGTGGATCC
Source organism: Mirounga leonina (assembly GCF_011800145.1). Classification (NCBI taxonomy): domain Eukaryota; kingdom Metazoa; phylum Chordata; class Mammalia; order Carnivora; family Phocidae; genus Mirounga; species Mirounga leonina. Next base: position 33,376,154 of record NW_023270854.1, on the reverse strand, counting down.
ACACAGAGGATCATGTTCCTTTGTATAGACTTAATTCTCCATCTGTTAGAATTTCCCTTCTTCCTAAAGGTCTTTAACATTTCTGATTGTGAGGTTCTGCTATTTATAAATTCTTTCAGTTTTTGTTTATTTGAATGAGTGTTCATTTGCTTTCACTTTTAAGCAAAAATTTTATTGGATATGGAACTCCAGATTGATAGCTATTTCATTTTAGTCCCTTTAGCACTTTATTTTTTTTTTTAAAGATTTTATTTATTTATTTGAGACAGAGAGAATGAGAGAGAGAGAGCACATGAGAGGGGGGAGGGTCAGAGGCAGAAGCAGTCTCCCTGCCGAGCAGGGAGCCCGATGCGGGACTCGATCCAGGGGATCCAGGGACTCCAGGATCATGACCTGAGCCGAAGGCAGTCGCTTAACCAACTGAGCCACCCAGGTGCCCCCTTTAGCACTTTAAAGATGTGCTACTATCTTGTGGCTTGCACTGTATTTGAAATATCCACTAACATCCTGTACTTTGTTTCTCTGTATGTAATATTTCTTTTTTCTTCTTAATCCTTTTAAGATTTTCTCTTTGTTACTGATTTTGAGAAATTTGGTTATCAGTATAGTTTTTTTGTGTGGGTATGTGTGTAATTTTGTGCTTGGTTTCATTGAGTTTGTTAAATATGCAGGTTTATAATTTTTATTGTATCTGGATAAGTTTTGACAGTGTACAAGTATTTTTCTCTCACTTTCCCTTCTCCTCTCATTTGTGGACTCCAATTACACATATAGTAGTACATTTGAAGTTCTTTCCAATCTCGCTGATACTTTATTTATTTTTATTCTTTTTCCCCCTCTATTTTCCATTTTTGATAGTTTCTATTGCAATGTCTTCAAGTTCACTTATCCTTTTATCTACAGTATTTAGTCTTCCATTAATCTCTTCCAATATATTTTTTTGACTCAGCCATTATAGTTTTTATCTCTAGCAGCCTGATCTGCCTCTTTTTCAAAAAGATATCTTATCTATCTCTGCTTAACTTTTAAACATACACAGTACAATTATATAAGCTGTTTCATTGTTTCTGCTAATTTTAATTCTGGTGAATTTTGCTTGCTATTTCTTCTCACCGGGGGTCATAATTTCCTGTTTCCTTATATGCCTAGTAATTTTCTATTGGATGCTAGCTACTATTAATTTTACCTTTTTGGATGGTGGATATTTTTGATTCCTTATATTTTGGAGCTTTCTTTTAGCGCACAGTTAAGTTGCTTTACACAGTTTAGTTATTTCAGGACTTACTTTTAAAATGTTAAATGGGACCAGAATTGTGTTTGATTCATAGTTAATTACTTCCTGCTACTGAGGCCAGACCATTCTGATTACCCTACATAACATGAATTTTCCAGTGTCATATGAATTATGAAGTTTTCTAGTCAGGGTGGTGAGAATAGGCACTATGCCAAGCTCTGTGTTAATGTTACTTATGGTCTTCTAGTTATTTTGGTCTTTCCTGGGACTCAGATAATTGCCTCACATGCATACATTGTTCTGTATCATGCTGAATACTCACATCTTGAGATGTTGGAATTCTCTCACTGAGCAGATTCAGTTCTCAGGTACTCTATCCTGCAAAATCTAGCTGCTTCAAGCTTCCTGTACTTTCACTCAGAATGTCTGTATGGCTTTGTCTGGATTCTGCCTTGCTGTGCTGCTGCCTAGACATTCTCTCAAGGCAGTAATCTGGGGTAATCACAGGCCTCCCTTTGTTTTTCTTCGTGTCTCTCAGGAATCACTGCCCTCAATTTCTTGATGTCTAGTGTCTTAAAAACTGTTTTTTTCCCCTAAATTTTTGGGGTTTTGTTTTGTTTTGTTGGTGGGGGGAGGGAAAGGGGAGCTTGGGTGACAGGGTAGTCTAGCTTTTGTTTCTCCATGTTGGCCAGAAGCAGAAGTGCAGATAACTGGGCTATTTTAATAGTTTCTAACTGACATAATTGTTTTGGAACATCAGTACAATATTTAACTCATTTTGGGACATTTCTAAAGTCACCTTTTAGGAAAGTGGCTTTTAGTTTTTATGTACTTAGGATGCTTTTGTCTTATCACTTGGAGTTCCCCATTCTCATTCCTTTAAATCTTGAGAATTATTAAAGGCATCCCTGAAACTGTCCCAGGATCCTTGGATATATTCTGGTTTATATGTATATTACTTTAAACAATTAAATTTGATTTTATGGTCTTAAAGTTTCTTTAATATTGACATTATGTGTTATACTTCTTTTCTACCATTCATAGCACCTAGCTCATTTTACATATGTAGTATAGGCTCTGTAAATAAACAGGTAGTTTTATTGCCAATGAAAAATATAGATTAAGATTTATCATTAGACCAAATGACATTAAATGATATCTGATTCTTACTGCTTCAATTTTAAATTCTATGAAATTGCAAGATTTACCATTCTGATAAAATATATACAATACTTAAAAAAATTACAACCTTAAATAATAGTTCAGAAATATGTAAATGAAAAATACCTCCTGGGGATTTCACATAAGGATGGGAGGCCTTATACCATGTGACAGGCATACTTTGTGATCTTGTCTTTCTCAGAGGAGAATATGAATCTAATTCTGAGCTTCTCAAGAGAAAAAAATATTGGCATTTAATTAACACCATAAGGCAGACAAACATAGCTCAAGTGATCTTTATCTCTGATGTTTGCCTTGGATGCTTTCAGGAATAGAAAGCTTTCAACAGTTTCATGCTTTTTGTAGTACCCCTTTAAGGTACCTTCAGGCATCGTGCACATAAGCTACATGCATAATACTGCTTTATTTATGGAGACACTTGCTGGGGCTTGTAAGAGGCTGTTTTTCATATTATTATTCAAATATCAAAATGATTATACTGTGTTACTTATGTAAGCACCTCTGGGAGAATACACGTTTCTTCTATGAAAAATAAAGTTCAAGTCATCCACATGAAAAATACTATAGTAACTCTTCCAAAAGCCTTGATACAGTTCTATAGGATTTTCAGAAACTAGTTGACCTGACCCTGCAGATAATTGTTGACCTTTTGACTTTGTTATTTTGGTACCAGAAAAATAAAGTCCTAAAGTTAGAATTTTCAATACAACATAGGAAAAATAACAATTGCTAATTTGACAGATAGTCTAGGAAATATTTTTGATCTCTTGCTATGACCCAGGCTGTAGTAAAAATCCGATGGATAAAGCAGCCAACAAAACTTGAGATCATTTTATTATAACTCATGGGAGACATGGAGTAAGCAGATAAATAAATAAATGAACCTGAAAAATATCAAAGATATTGAGAGAATTTTTGATAGAGTGGCATTATGTAGAATGCCAGGTAGATGGGTCTAATTTCAATTGTGTTATCATCATATATATTTCTGATTAGATGTTATTTAAACTAAAAACTAAATGACCAGAAGTGAAGTATTGAATGATAAAAGAAGAGTTTTTTATGTGAAGATAATTGTTTATTCAAAGACCCTAAAGTGATTCATTAGTTAGGAAAGGCTAATTTTACCATTATTTAACATATAGAAGATTACTTCTCAAGGTACTTATTCAACAGGGGATGGCAAGTTTTCTACTTCATCAAGCCTGTTAGGATCTCAAGCTTAGACTTCACCTGAGTGAGATCCCACCATATTTTGGCTGTGCCATGTGCAACACAAGACTTTTATGGTTGGTAAGGCAAGGAAAGAAAGACTAGAGATTCATACACAGACTTTTCACTAACTTAGCCTGGAAATGACATGCCTCTCCTGCTTTCATTTTATTGGCCAGATTTTATCAAACATTCTGCTCAGTTGAAAGGGGGCCATAGAAGTGAAACTTCACATGACTAGAGTCAGAGAAGAACTAGATATTGGTGAAACTGCTACTACAGTAGTTCCCCCCTTATCCACAGCTTTGCTTTCTGTGATTTCAGTTACCCGAGGTCATTCGCTGTCTGGTTGCAGATTATCCTCCTTCTGATGAATTGTCAGAAGGTCCATAGTAGCCTAACACTACTTTGAGTCCTTACATCATTCACCTCACTTCATCTCATCACCAAGGCATTTTATCATCACAAGAAAAAGGGTGCATACTGTGCAATAAAATATTTTGAGAAAAAGAGAGAGACCACATTCACATAACTTTTATTACAATATACTGTTTTAATCATTCCATTTTATTGTTGTTAATTTCTTACTGTGCCTAATTTGTAAATTAAACTTCATCATAGGTACAATATGTATAGAAAAAAATATGGTGTATATAGGGTTCGGTACTATTCGTGGTTTCAGGCATCCACTGGGGATCTTGGAACATATCCCTCGTGGATATGGGGAGACTACCCTATCTCTCTAGGTAGGAATCAGCTTGCAAAATTTACAGAACACAATAAAATGGACAGTGCTAGAATGTAGAAATAAGGAGAAAGTCCTGTGAGGTGAGATTAGAGATAGAGGTCAGAATTTTTAAAGGATTTTCTAAGCCAAGAGTAAGTTGTTTGGATTTTATATAAAGTGCAATTGGAAGCTATTGCATGCTTTAAAATGGTCACATGATCTGATTTTCATCTATAAAAGATCCGTATGGATGGTATATGGAAAATGAGTATTAGGTACAAGAAAGGAGGAAGCCAGCAGGAGGCAATTGAAATCTTCTAGGAAATAGGTTGATTTCAAAGTTAATAGTAAAGATTGAGAGAAATGGATTCATTTAAAATATGTTTTGGAGGTAGAATTGACAGAATATCCTGATGGAGAAAAGGATGTTTAGATTTTTGTCTTGAGCCATGACACAGCGCCTATTTAACGAGATGGGGGAAGATTTGTGTGGGGTATAAGTTTGTAGTATAAATCTAGAGCTGTCTTTTGAGTATGTATGATAGATATATTAGAGGTCATTAAGGATATATCAAATAGATGCTGTTCCTGGTGATTCAGGAAGTAATTGAGAATGGACATACAGATTTTGGAGTCTTCAGCATATAGATAGGGTTTTCAGCCATAGGCAGGAATTTACATAGGGAGACCCAATGGGTGTTATGCAAGAGGTTTATTGTTGATGTGAGGCTAGAAGGAAAGCAAGTGTCTGGATTCTTAATCTTAACTTTTCTTCCATTGTTACATGTATTTTTCTGGAACAAACTATACACATTTTCATGGTGACAAACAACATGGTAACGTTTCCAGGGAGTGAGCCTTAAAAATGGCCTTCCTTACTCTCTAATCAGTAAGAAACTGTTTTTAAGACAGCTGCTATTTTCTGGTGCAGAATGCATCTCAACATTTCCTGGCTGAGTGGTTCTGGAGGCTGCTTCATGATTGCATTTTATGTTACTTATTGAAGGGCCCACAATTACTATACCATCTTTCATAGCAAACCATGATTCTGTTGACCCTCCACTGGCAAAGCATGTGAACTAGAGAATGGGTTTTATGTAGGTGTCCAAATTATCTTGCTTAGTTTCTTTTTTTTTTTTTTTAAGATTTTATTTATTTATTTTTAGAGAGAGAGCAAGCAAGCAAGCACAAGCAGGGGGAGGAACAGAGGGAGAGGGGCAAGCAGACTCCATGTTGAGCATGGAGCCCAGCTTGAAGCTTGATCTCATGACCCTGAGATCACAACCTGAGCCGAAATCAAGAGTCAGGGACATTTAACCAACTGAGCCACCCAGGTGCCCCAAAATTATCTAGCTTAGTTTCTTAAGGAAGTCTTTAAAATCTTGTGTTAGGAAGTCTTTAAAATCTTTATTTAATCCAAATCCTATTTTTCAGAGACAAACTCAAGTCTGAAGTTCAGTGAAACTTCTCCATGATGATATCTTTATATCCCATTTTTGTATGAAAATATGTAAAATTTAAATTATTAATTTTAAGTTTTGCATATATATGCTTCCATCTTTTCTAGTAAATTATTAAAATTGTAACTTCTGTTTTAGATTCCTCTTTGAATTTCCTAAAAATATATAGCCTAGCTTAGAATACGTAGGAGTTGTTCAATAAATTCTGTTTTCTGCATATGTTGTTTGTGCATGCATGTGTGTGTGTGTTGTGTATGTGTGAAGGAGGGAGAGAGAGGGCAGATGTCAAAATATTAATGAGTTCATTTTTGAAACAGGGTATGTATTTTAAATTATTTTTTCCAATGTAAAAATAATAAATGTATTTTTGAACAATTTGAAACCATAGAAATATCCTAATAATTATATTTTAAATAGCTCTAAATATTTTGGAATTTCTGCATGGATCTGTAAATCATGACACTATTAAATTGAACCTTATATTACCATTTTTAGATCAAAACCAGCCAGATATTGACAATTGTAAATGGCTTAATCTAATCTATTTAAATTTTCATATATTGATTACCCATAATATATTGTGAGCATGTTTTATGTTTCTAAATGGATTTCATGTATGATTTTTAATTGACTGTTCAGCAATCCCTGATTTTTATTCAGTACTTCAGTATTGTTCACCATTTTTCCCCTTTTCTATTGTTAATAATACAAATTTGCTATTTTTGTACCATTAACCCTTGCCTATATGTGTTTCTGTTATTTTTATATAATCCTGAGAAGGAATCACTAGTTTGAAGGATATCATCTTCTATAGGTTTCTTGATTCATCCTGACAAATAGACATCTTGAAATAGTATATTAATTTACTCTTCCATTGCAAGGGGTTGAAATAGCCTTGGCAGACATTTTTCATATTGTATTAGACATTTCCATTTGTTCCTGAAATATCTGCACCATTTACTATTTTTTCTTTTGTAAACTTAAGAGTTTTCTCACGAATTCTTAAAATCTCTTAACTTATGAAAGATACTAACCTTTTCTCAATTATATTAAAATATTTCCATTTTTAAAGTTTATGCTTTAATTCTTTTGTCAGATTTTAAAGTACAAACAAAATGTGAGGTGGTAAAACATATTAATATTTTCCTGTAAGTATCTTTTTGTTCTTAACATTTGTCAATCTTAAAATCAGTTTTTACCTGTAAATTAAAGTGTTTATTTTTCATATAATCTTGTAATTTTTTAACTTGTTAGTCTCCTACAAATTTGTTTTCTAATATAGTATGAACTATGACCCTAACTTGACTTTTTAATTGAACACTTTCTTGATTTTTAAATTGTTTCTCAGTTGTAGGGAATGTTACTTCTATTGTATATTATGGTAAACACACATAAATACACACATGTCTGTTTCAGATAAAACAATTTTATTCTACATTAATTTTTTTATTATTTTTATTTCACTTGTTATGTCGAAAGAAAATTCAGAGGGCTTTACTTGATACGAATATTTTATTGAGCAGTAAAGAAACTGTTCAGAAGCAGGAATACTTCACACTTGAAACAGGTAAGAAGCTAAGAGGCATGAGGTCACAGTATGGCTTATAAAGTGAAAATGAGGAAGTGTTTAACTTTTACAATGATTGCTTAATGCAGGGGGTTTTCCAGATGCAGGGAATTGCCTAAAAGTGATTTTCTTATGCCATTTTAGGAAACTGACTTAAATTTCACTTATGATTATCAGAACCATTTACAAGACATTAACTAAGTTAAGTTTTGCTCGTGTTCATGAAATAGACTCAAATAAGTACTTGGCTTCTTCACTGGTTTTGTGTGCTCAGGGAATCTTCAAACCTGATTTTCATTTTATTTTAATAATTATGACCCATTTGGTGTCCTTAAATATAATTATTCTTATATTTATTTTTGGAAAATTTCAAAATCCGTCCATCAAAATCAACCCAACATTTACCTCTGCCATTCTAGTTCCATCGCCTTAAATAACTAAACGTATTAATCCTATAATTATTGTGATGAACTATACATTTATTTTGGAAGACGGCCTTAATTACAATATAAATTATACTGTTTTGCAAAACATTTGTTTCACAACATTGTTAAATGTTTTAGCTGTTTGTTTATGATACATAGACATGCCCACTGGTTGAGACACTAAATTATATTATTAGTTTTATACTTATTTCTGTATACTATATTGTATTTTTATGTATCTAATTTAGAAGTGTATGCAATGTAATCTGTCTCCTGTTTTTCACTAATTATTACCTTTAACAAATATTTTATGTCTTACTGAATTGACCAAAATTTCTTGAAAGAGATTTTACAATAAATAGTGATCACAAATTTATTGAGAATTCTAGTATTGTATGGTTACTTTTAAATCTGTAACAAATTTATATATATTTTATTGTATTGTGAATCATATTTCTATTTTTATTTACAAGTATTTATATACTATTTAGAATAATAGTGTGTTTTTGAAATCTGTTGTATTGTATTTCTCCTATTGACCCTTTTTGGGCAAATGCTTACAGAATTTCTCATGATTAAAGTATACATTTTCTAATATTAAATCACAATTCTGGGATAAGGCTCCTTTCTTTAGAATGATTCAACTGATATATTGTTAAAATTATTCAATATATATTTTATTTAAGATTTTTAATACACATATACACAAAAAAAAAGACAGAAATGATCATTTATAATATAAATTTAAAAAATTATTTGGAAAGTTTGAGATTTTCTTATCTTCTCAAACAAATTATAGCTTGTGGAAATTGTCTGCTATTCACGTTTTCTAGTCCTGTGGTAATTTATTTTTATATTTTCCCAAAAAATCATGTATTTAAAAAAACAACAATTTTTTATCAAGCGCATTATAAAATATATATATAGTTTTATAGAACCCTTTTAAACTCCATGTCTTACGGGGCACCTGGGTGGCTCAGTCGGTTAAGCGTCTGCCTTTGGCTCAGGTCATGATCCCAGGATGCTGGGGTGGAGCCCCTCTTTGGGCTCCCTGCTCAGCAGGGAGTCTGCTTCTCCCTCTCCCTCTGCACCTCTCCCTCTGCCCCTCCCTTCTGCTCATGCTTTCTCTCTCTCTCTCAAATAAATAAATAAATTCTTTAAAAAAAAATAAACTCCATGTCTTAAATATTTTTCTTTTGTCTCGCATTAAAGTATAATTTTGTGTATTTTTATTTTATTTTAAATAAGAGATTTTTGAATTTAATTTACATAGTCTCTGTTTTAACTTTACATATTCATTCATTATTTTATTTTTCCTGTGTATTGGGTTGTCCTTATGTAGCTATTATTTTTCAAACTGCCTGGTATAAAGATATATTTCAGTACTTTTTCTGTTTTTAATAATGAAAATATGTCAAGCTATAAATGTACTTTGGCAAAACCCTATGCATTTTGATCTATGTTTATTTTCAGTTTGGTTTGACATTTAAAAATTAGTAATATTTATTATGTACTTTATTTGGACTATGTTCTAGGTTTTGTTTTGTGTGCTCAATATATTTTAATCAGTCAATAATCCCATTTTAGAGATAAGAGAATTTAGATGAAGAAAAGTTACATAACTCTGCCAAGGTTATAATTAGAAGTGATATACCTGGAATTTTAAGCTAAGCAGTTTACATGTACTTACCCAGAATCCTCTCTTTTAGAAAAAGACCAGTCACCCAGGAGTAATTGTTACTTTGTTTATTTTTTATTTGTTTGTCCATTATTTATTTATTGCAAATTATGCAGAATTTAAAATGAATGCATTTTAAGCATGCTGTTTGATAATTTTTGACAAATGCATAAACAAGTGTAACCACCAACTCAACCAACCATGATGGAAATATGGAAATTTCTATCAACCTACATGGAACACTTGAACACTTTAAGGGCAATTCGCATCCCTCAAACACTATGCTGATTTATACAGCATAGAATTTTATTGTTCTAAGACTTTATATAACCGTATATTTTTTGTCTTTGGCTTCCTTAGCCAAACTCAAAAATTGACATTCCTACATTTGGTTGCATTTAGCTACAGTTCTTTTTTTTTTTTTTTAACTTCTGAACTTCAGCTAAAAGCATTCTCTTTCAGGACATAAATTTTCATTTTTCTTGGATAACTGTCTAAGAGTGGAATTGTTGCATTACAGATCTATTTTCAACTTTATAAAAATACCTGATTTCCATAGTGGTTGCTGCATTTGTAACTTACACCGAAAAATTATGAGATTTTAGTTCTGTTTCTTCAAGAATATTTGGTAATGAGATTTCAGTATTTATCAATACAAGTGGCTATGATGTGGTATTTCATAGTTTGAATTTGCTATTTTCCGGTATCTAGCAATGGCAATCTCTTTTAAATGTGCTTGTTGGCACCTGGGTGGCTCAGTTGGTTAAGCGGCTGCCTTCGGCTCCGGTTAAGATCTCAGGGTCCTGGGATCGAGTCCCGTATCAGGCTCCCTGCTTAGTGGGGAGCCTGCTTCTCCCTCTGCCCCTGCTCATGAGCTCTCTCTCTCTCACTCACTCACTCTTTCTCTCAAATAAATAAAATCTTTAAAAAAATTTAAAAAAAAAAAATAAAAAAAAATAAATGTGCTTGTTGGTTATTATTTATCTTACTTTGTGAAGTCATACGTGTTTTGCATTTTTGGACTGTTATCTTGTCATTGATCTGTAGAAGTGATCAATATATTCCAATAAAGTCCATCAGATATATTTAGGGAAATATTTTTTCTCAATCTGGCTTATAGTTTTTTTTCTTTTTTTAAATGATTTATTTGGAAGAGCAGATGTATTTAGTTATAATATAGTCTAGTCTATTATTTTTTTCTTTTATTCTTAGTCCTTTTTTGTCTTATTTAAAAAAAAAAGTTTATCACAGGGTTACATAATATCTTCCTATACTTTAGCTTTTATTTGTGTATGATGTCAGGTAGAAGGTTGAGGGTTTTTTTTTTTTTCTTTCTTTCTTTCCTTCAGATACTCAGTTCTTCCAGCATCCTGTGTTGAAACTTTTTTTTCTTTCTAGGTACTTGCCTTGACACCTTTGTCAAAAATTAACAAAGTTTGGACAAATAAAGACATGGATTAGTTTGCAAATCTTTTATTGATATTAATTGTATTCATGAGGTTTATTGGTGTTAAATATAATTTTATTATAATATGCTTTACAGATTTCTAGTAGTATTTCCACTTTCATTTCTAATCTTGGAAGTCTTTATTTTCTCTCTTTTATTCCTTATCATTCTTCCTGGTTTTATCAATTTTCTTAATATATATAAAAATTATTTGGCTTTTGTTGCCTTTCCTTCTTGCCTTTCCATTTTCTGTTATGCTGATTTTTTTCCTCTTATTTTTATTATTTATCATCTTCTACTTTGGGTTTATTTGTGCAAAATTTTCTGTTTTTCAGGTCAGAAGCTTAGATTATTAACTGTAAAATCTCCTTCTCTTCTAGTAAAAGCATTTTAAAATATAAATTTCTCATAATTGCTTTAGCTGCATCCCTCAAATGATACTATGCTGTGTTTTATTATTATTCATATTGAACTATTTTTAAAATTTTCATAGTAATTTCTTCTCTGACCCATAGTTATTGTTGCTATATTTTCAAATATTTATTAGTGTAAACCATACTGCATATGATTTCATTATTTTGAAATTTGTTGAGATTTCTTTTATGGCCCAGTATGTGGTCTGTGTCAGTTACTCTTTTTTTCTGCACTTAAAAAGGTAGTGTGTTTGCATTGTTAGTGTTGCATAAATGTCAGTTGGGTAAATTTTTTTCATATTGCTGTTCATGTATTCTATTACCTTATTAAATGTTTGTGTTATCAATTACTGACAGAGGTGTATTAAGTATTAAAAACCAAAATTATAATATTCCTTTTTATGCCTTTAGTTCTGTCAACATTTTCTGAAATAAAATAATCTCCCTTATTTTGATTAATGTGTACATACATAATATATATATTATTTTTGCCTTATTGCCCTAAATAGGACTCACATTCAGTGTTGTGTAGAAATTCTGTCAGACATCCTCACCTCCTTCAGTCTTAAATGGAAAACGTTCATTCTTTTACCAAGTATATTACCCCTGGATATTCTTTGACCAGCTTTGTGGAGTTTTACTCTATTTACTCACATCCTTCTAGTTAGCAAAGACTCAAGAGTACCTCCTGGTGATTTTTGAAGGTCTTTCTCGGAGTAGTCCATCCTTTCTGTATTTCTTCTCCACAACTTGCAACTGCCTTAGCCTCCCTGAACTCCAATCTCTCCATCTCCTGAACTCAGCAGTCATTAGGTTAAGTGTGAATCCTTCCTCCTTTTGGAAATGTTGTGGGTTCCTCCATGGTTTGGAAATTTCCTCAATAGGGAAAGCTGAGGTGACTACTGAGCTTACCTCATTTGTGTTCCTCCACCAATGATCTCAGTGCTATGTTGCCTGTTGTCCAGAACTTAAAAATAATTCCATACATTTTGTCCAGTTCTCCAGCTGTTTTATAGTTGGGTAGTCAAGACCAGTACTTTTTACTCTGTCATGTCTAGAAATCTTCTCAATCTTTTTTAATTGCTATATTAAATTATTTCCATACTGAATATTTGTTGCATTTACTTTATATGTGTAATGCTGATAGATATATTTAGGAGGCTGGGTGCCTGGGTGGCTCAGTTGTTAAGCGTCTGCCTTCAGCTCAGGTCATGATCCCAGGGTCCTGGGATCAAGTCCCACATCGGGCTCCCTGCTCAGTGGGAAGCCTGCTTCTCCCTCTCCTACTCCCCCTGCTTGTGTTCCCTCTCTCGCTATCTCTCTCTGTTGAAAAATAAATAAAATCTTAAAAAATATATATATATATATATATATATTGGAGGCTTCATAAACAATGTTTCTCAGTATCTTCTATTTTAGACAGTTAAATATATATATATAGTTGATAAATGAATTGGTATGGAAAACTGTGTGAGTATTCTATATGAAAGCTATATATATATATATATATCGTGAATAAACTTTATTGCTCTTTGAAGGAACTTGCATTAATTTTACTTTGTCTAAACAATAATATTCCCACTTTAATCTTATAATCTTCTTCAATACTGCCCAATGAATATTATCCATTTATGTATTTTTATTCCTTCTGTCATCCCTTTAAAAATGTTTCTTCTTAGCCTTAATTTTTCCTCCAATTTCAGATTTGGTATTTTTATAAGTAGATTTTAATTAATTTATATTTATTTAGATAATAAGTCTGTTTGATCTTCTTTGTGATTGTATTCCTAAATATTCTGTTTATTTATGATCTATTACTCTTCTGTAGTATTTGGTCAGTTTTTACATTCTTTCTGTATTTGTATTTTTAAAATTAAATTTTTAGCCTTAAAAATGATAAAGTAGGTACTATTTACATACTAATTTACTGAAGTTTTATGAATTTAAATAACACAAAAGCCTGGAAATGACATGAGGTTTATTAAACCCCAAAGCCCATTCTCTTAAGCAGTATATTAAACTTTGTTGTCAGTGGTCTCCTGTCTCATTTCTATTTATCATCTTTGTATTCATCCCATTTTCTTTCCATATCAGGTTACTGTGCCTTAATCCATTCTGTCCCTGAGGTTTTTTTCTCTATTTAATATCCTTACATAATATATTACGTGCTATTATGAAGACATACAGAGTCCTCTAAAATTTTCTTTGATAATTTTAATAAATAAGAGATATGCTTTTATTTTGAGGTTTCAGATGGATATTTTTCTCCATAACAGAGAGTTTATAGGGAACTTTAAAAAAGTATAAGTCATGATAATTTCTCCAGGAATTTATCTATAGTCTAGAAATTTGTTTCTTAGTGTCTTCTCACCTTATACCCAATAGCTAAAAACAGCATGCCACAAACGTGGTTAGAACTCAATATTTTTTTAATAAATATATGAAATCAGAAAAAATACAGATTTTGTGCCTGTCAGTATATAGAATGTGTGAACACTTTTATTTTTTTCTTCTTAATCTCACATTGTCCATTTTGATTCTGGCTTAAACTTTCTCTTAGTCATAACAGGTCCAATTGCTAGTATCAAACGTCCATTCAGCTAGTGTATCTGATGGTTTAGGGACTTAAACACATGGCCTAGTGTTTTAACCGTTCGTATAGTAAGCAAAAACTACAAACCTGATTATGCGGGGTTACCAGCACTCTTCCTTCCCTCTTCATTGCCATTGAAGTGGACACTTTTTGTATCTGCCCACTTCTTAATCTGCCAGGCTTCCATAAATCAATAGCAGCCATGCGGTGTGAGTTAGCCTCATCTTGCCTATGACCCTACCAGAGAAATCTGTGACAAAGGCTGCCCAATCTCACTGAGTAGTTTTAGGATGAGAACATTAGCCATTCAGGACACAAGCCTCCATGGTCTTGTGCTCCACTTACTTGAAAAATAATTTGCTTTCTCAAATGCTGCCAACATGATAGTACAAATTTGAAACCACCAGTGAAATTCTTTGTAGCCATTTAGAGAAGCCTGCGTGGGAATGAAATGAACATATTGGGTGGCTGGGTGATGGACACTGGGGAGGGTATGTGCTATGGTGAGCACTGTGAATTGTGTAAGACTGTTGAATCACAGACCTGTACCTCTGAAAGAAATAATACGTTATATGTTAAAAAAAGAAGATAGCAGGAAGGGAAGAATGAAGGGGGGAAATCGGAGGGGGAGACGAACCATGGGAGACGACGGACTCTGAGAAACAAACTGAGGGTTCTAGAGTGAGAGGTGGGAGGATGGGTTAGCCTGGTGATGGGTATTAAAGAGGGCACGTTCTGCATGGAGCACTGGGTGTTATGCACAGACAATGAATCATGGAACACTTCATCTAAAACTAATGATGTATGGTGATTAACATAATGTAATAAAATTTAAAAAAATAAAGCTTAAAAAAAATGAACGTATTGAAATGTAGTTCTGAGAGAGGGAAGTGTGCCAAAGACAGAAAGAGAAAGACCCTAAGCAATAAACATCCCGGAATCTGGAACCATCTCTGGATAATTTAATTATATAAGGGGGGAGCAGGGCTGGGTGGCAAATTTTTTTTCTATAAATGACCAGATAGTAAATATTTTAGGTATTGAGGGCCAGATAGTCTTTTTCTCAATTATTGAGTTCAGCTGTTATAGTGTGAAAACACTAATAGTCAATACATAAAGGAATGATTGTGACTTTGTTCCAGGAGAACTTTATTTATAAAAATAGACAGTGGCTATAGGCCATAATTTGCTGACCCTTTCTATAAAATAATAAATTCTGTCTCTTTTTTTCTTTAGTGAGAATTGGATATATGCCATTTGCTGTCATAAGGTGTTTGACTTAGAGAAAAACTTTCAGTGTCTTCTTTGTGGAAAGTATACCTTCCATGGCATATCCTTCCCAATCACTTACTCTGCCTTTTCTGCCCTACCTGCTACTCTTTTCCAAATAAATGCAGTATTAAAAATGGGCATAAGATAAAAATGATATTATGGTTTGGGGAGGGGACATTTAAATCTGTCCATTTATAGGGGCGCCTGAGTGGCTCAGTCGTTAAGCGTCTGACTTTGGCTCAGGTCATGATCCCAGGGTCCTGGGATCAAGCCCCTCATCGGGCTCCCTGCTTGGTGGGAAGCCTGCTTCTCCCTCTCCCACTCCCTCTGCTTGTGTTCCCTCTTTCGCTGTGTCTCTCTCTGTCAAATAAATAAATAAAATCTTAAAAAATAAAATAAAATAAAAATAAATCTGTCCATTTATAAAAAGCAATGCTCTGGCAGTGGACAGAAGCTGCTTTGTTCTCTCACTGTTACGTTTCCTGGTTTTTGGGGAGAGATACTTTCTCCCCATTTTATTTCCAGGGGCATAGGCTGCTCCCTTAAGGAAGTGAAAAAGAGGAGAGCCACCTATTATTTTCTCAACCCAGCTCAATTGTCTTTATACTTAATGTCAACTCTTTTCAGATAATAGCAGAAGATTTTCTGTCAGTTGAATTTTTGGGGGTGGTGAGTTTTTAATGCTTTTCTCTCTTCTTACTTCAAAAGTGTTTCAGCAGAAAATGTAAACTATCTGTAGTCAGAGCTGCTGGCCCAATGCTGTTTTGGGCCAGGACATTGTTCAATATAATGAAATAAACACACTATATAGCTTTGGGGCATTACTTTTAGTCTGAAGTTATGGAAAATAAAAAAGAGAGGAAAGGGCAGACTCTGGCAGTAATTAAACTTTCCCAGAAGCCTTTGGGTTCCCCAAACTCTCAGCAAACATATTAGAAAGGATCTGATTCAGAAAAGGTGCCAGGCCCAGTAATTCAAGAGCATATGCATTATCTCAACCTGGGGAATAGAAATAAAAGAAGAAGCATTAATCAGAACTCTAATCAGTAAGTGATACAATAAGGTTGATCTCACCTTATTTAGTTAGAAAAGCTCACATTGAGGCAATATCCAGGTAGTCACCATTTTCATACTGATTATATCAGGAAAAATGAGGGTAATGATTCAGATTTGGCAGCTGTGGTGTTCTCTTGTAAGAGAAACTAATAAAGGGACACTAAATCTTGATATACTTATCACATTTGGGCTGTCAGGAGTATATAATCTTTTCTGAAGTTTCTTGGATTTGTTCAGTGCAGCATATTTCATTGGGAAGAAAAGTTCCCCTCACCCTGCCTTTTAGAGGATTGCCTAAAGGAACAAACCTACATCTTTCAAGAAAAGCAACAAGTCATTGCTTTGTAGACAATGTATTTATTAAAGGGTTTAAAAAAAAAAACCACTCAGACACATATACACAGACACATCATCTACTCACTGATAGATCCCAATTTAAGTTACTTGGGGACAAAGCAGCTTCACATTTGTGGAAATGTTTGTGGAACATATATTTATATGTAAAAGTACATGTTTTTAACCCATTATCCATTATCACTTTTATTCTGAGATTACATTGAGAAAGACAGATGAATAGATAGCAAAGAATACTTTGTCGAAAGTGTAATACAGAGATAAACGTGTGTGCAAGTGTGTGTGTGCCCACATATGTGTTCAGAAAAATTCAAATATACAGCTGAAGCTGATGCAGACAAATATAGGCAGTTTTATATTTTACTATGAGTTGGCTCAGTTTACCAAGGACTGAGCATGGCAGACCATGATGAGGAGTGCAAATACTATTTATTGTCACTATTGATGCACTTGTGGAGTGATTGATTGGGCTGCTAATGGTCCATCTTCCTAACAGCACAAATAGAATGTAGTAACTCACTGTACTTTTTTTACATTGTCCTTTCATCTGTTTCAGGACATCTTCTGGATGTGGAGCCTCTCACTCTGTAAGAGCTATTAGGTCGCTACAAATGGTCTCTTTGGAGTAAACTTTTTCACTAGAAGTCCTAGACATTGTGTAATGCAGCCCCTCCAAGGTGTCCAGTGGTCCTTGACTCTCTACCCCATCAAGTTTCCTTTGTGGGACTCTTTGTTTTCTAGTATTTGAAGTGATAAATAATCTGAAGTCCTCTTTTCCTTAAAAATTAAGTGTTTCTTTCATCAGGACTTAACCTTTCTTTGAGTTCCTCCCAATCCATATATTATTCAATGAATGCCCTGCTTCTGAGGGCTCTTTTAAATATGTCAGAATTTTTTTCTCTATCTATGTATTAATGTGTGACTATTTTCATGAACATATATGTATTTTATATATACTGTTTGAAAATAAATTCTTAAAGATACAGACCTCAAAAGTTGGGAGGAATCTACCAAGTATTAGTATGACCTTCTGAACAGAGAATGTGTAGAGTATGGGGAAAAGTACTAAGTCAATAAACTTGACTTTGAGCTTTACCATTTTCCTACCAACAGCTTGGACAACAGAACTAAATACCTGAATCCAAGCTTTACACCTTAAAATGGAGGACAATAGCTATGATACCTATTGCACTAGATTATTGTAAACATAAATCAGATGATAAGATGAAAATTTTTCATAACATGTAATGGATTATAAGAATTTGCCTTGGAGGGGCACCTGGGTGGCTCAGTTGGTTAAGCGACTGCCTTGGGCTCAAGTCATGATCCCGGGGTCCTCGGATTGAGCCCCGCATCGGGCTCCCTGCTCGGCAGGAGGCCTGCTTCTCCCTCTCCCACTCCCCCTGCTTGTGTTCCCTCTCTCGCTCGCTCTCTCTTTCTCTCTCTGTCAATTAAATAATAAATAAAATCTTTAAAAAAAAAAAGAATTTGCCTTGGAATAATGAATTTTGCTCACTGGGCTCGCTTCATTCGCCATCTTCTTATTTTACAAAAGTCCCAAGAACACTTTCAGAGTCCTGATGAGTGCTGTTTGTTTGTTCATTTGTTGTTTATTTATTTTTACAAAATACTCTTCTCAGATATCTGCTCACTTTCTCTAGGTCTCTGCACAAAGCTGTCCCAACTTACCTAAGATTACTTCCTTTTTCCTATCTTCACTACACTCCATTCCCTTGTCATGCTTTATTTTCCTTCCTATCTTATTTATCCTATCCTATCCTATTTATTTGCTTCCTTCCTATTTATCATCACCTGATGTATTATATATTTGTGTTTCTACATATATTTTGTCTCCCCAAACTTGAGTTTCCTTTGTTTATTGCTACAACTCCTAGTCTACAGTAATGAATTTCATTAATGGGCATTTAATAACTATGTCTGTTAGATGAAATATATAATAATATATTCATAATATAGCAAAAGTAATCATAATCCAAAAGGGTCATGGTAGTACAAAAAATTAAAACTTCAGTTTTATTAATGTGGGTGAAAATTTAGTTTTATGTCCAATGGAGCCTACAAACACTCCATCAAAGTGCTTGCTCCAGCAACATGTAGGGTTGCTTTAAACCCATAGATGTTTGACCTCTTTCCTTTATTTATTTTTTAAAGATTTTATTCATTCATTTGTCAGAGAGAGAGAGAGAGATTGAGATTGAGCAAGCAGTGGGAGCAGCAGGCAGAGGCAGAGGGAAAAGAAGGCTCCCAGCTGAGCAGGGCAACCTGATGCAGGACTTGATCCCTGGACCCTGGGATCACGACCTGAGCCAAAGGCAGATGCTTAACCGACTGAAACACCCAGGTGTCCCAACCTCTTTTCTTTAGTAGCAATGCATACCTATGTTCCTCATAGTTTGAGAAAGATCTGCCAAATGTCTAAGGAAAATTTACTGTATATAGTGTAGCTGCTAACAGATTCACGCAAATCTTCAAATTATATAAGATATTTATTAGTTTCAACCAGAAGATTAGTCATAAGCATCAGTAGAGATGTGTCTGAGTTTATAGTGCTTTCAGTATATAAGCCATTCTTATGGCATCATATTCTCGTATTGTTCTGTGGTTGCCATACCATCTCACCAGTGCCCAGACGAGAAAGAGAACTCAACCCAGTGCTCTTATGGTGAAATGAGATAGGTATCATTAATCTCTGTGTTCAATCACTAAACTTTCTTTGTCTGGTTTAGCACTGTAGTGTCTGTAGAACTGGAAGCTTTCGTGTAAAAACACCACTGTGTATACTTTCACTTCTTAAAGAATTTCATTGAGTTTCTTTTTGATAGCTTACAATGTGGGAAAAAATAAAGAAATCAACTATTCAAACTAAGAAAGGAGATAGTGTGATTACTCTCTCCATTGCTGAATTGAATGGCATGACAAGGCAGGGAGGTAAAGATTTTACCTAAAGTTAGATACTTAAGAAATATCCAAAGAACACAATGAAGCATGGGAACGATACATCTGTATCGATTGTTCTTGTTATCATTATTGTTGTTATGGGGTAGTATGCATAATTGGTCTGATTTTTATTGAATTATTCCCCAACATATTTTTAAAATGAGGATAAGGACCAATGGTGTCCCCTCTCTGCAAGAAAATGAGCATGAGGATGACATGGCATCCGGAGCACTCAGAGTGGCAGATGCTATGTGTATATTTGTGCACATGAGTGTCTGCTAAATGTGGTTGAAACAGACTTTGTGAATATTATAGTAAAGAATAGTTTTCTAGAGTTTAACTTGAAAATTAGGCTTAAAAGAAAAGAAGACTTGTTCTTCTTGGGGGATAAGTTCATCTTGTAATGTTGTGTTTACTGGTTTAGATGGAAAAGTGGCATGCTCATGGCTTCTGAAGTCTTATCACAAAATCGGTATCCTTCAGTCTCTCTTGTTTCAATAAAGGTCTTTAGAAGTGTGCCTAGTGGGGCACCTGGGTGGCTCAGTCGTTAAGCGTCTGCCTTCAACTCAGGTCATGATCCCAGGGTCCTGGGATCGAGCCCCGCATCGGGCTCCCTGCTCAGCGGGAAGCCTGCTTCTCCCTCTCCCGCTCCCCCTGCTTGTGTTCCCTCTCTCACTGTGTCTCTCTCTGTCAAATAAATAAATAAAATCTTTAAAAAAAAAAATTCTCTCTAAAAAAAAAAAAGAAGCGTGCCTAGTAATGTTTGAAATGTATCATGGAAGACAGGATCATTTTACCTCTGACACTGTCATCAGCTATAAGTATTAACAAAATAATGAAGCTATAAGTACTATATGGTATTTCAATATTTATGATATTTAGCATCTCCAACCACAGAGTTTATCTCTAAAAATTCTATTATCAGAGTAAGGACACAATCAGGGATTACTTTTATTTTTTTTTTTGCTTTTGCTTTTCTTTTTCTTTATTTTTTTTAATATGTTATGTTAATCACCATACATTACATCATTAGTTTTTGATGTAGTGTTCAATGATTCATTGTTTGCATATAACACCCAGTGCTCAATGCAGAACGTGCCCTCTTTAATACCCATCACCAGGCTAACCCACCCCCCTCCCCCCCTCCCCTCTAGAACCTTCAGTTTGTTTCTCAGAGTCCATAGTCTCTCATGGTTCGTCTCCCCCTCTGATTTCCTCCACTTCATTCTTCCCTTCCTGCTATCATCATCATCTTCTTCTTCTTCTTCTTTTTTTAACATATAATGTATTATTTGTTTCAGAGGTACAGGTCTGTGACTCAACAGTCCTACACAATTCACATCACTCACCATAGCACATACCCTCCCCAATGTCTATCACCCAGCCACCCCATCCCACACCCTACCACTCGAGCAACCCTCAGTTTCTTTCCTGAGATTAAGAATTCCTCATATCAGTGAGGATATATGATACATGTTTTTCCCTGATTGACTTATTTCGCTCAGCATTATATCCTCCAGTTCCATCCATGTCATTGCAAATGGCAAGATTTCATTCCTTTTGATGGCTGCATATTATTCCATTGTATATATATACCACTTCTTATTAATCCATTCATCTGTCGATGGACATCTTGGCTCTTTCCACAGTTTGGCTATTGTGGACATTGCTGCTATAAACATCGGGGTGCACGTACCCCTTCGGATCCCTACATTTGTATCTTTGGAGTAAATACCCAGTAGTGCAATTGCTGGATCGTATGGTAGCTTTATTTTCAACTTTTTGAGGAACCTCCATACTGTCTTCCAGAGTAGCTGCACCAGCTTGCATTCCCACCAACAGTGTAGGAGGGTTCCCCTTTCTCCACATCCCCACCAACATCTGTCATTTCCTGACTTGTTAATTTTAGCCATTCTGACAGGTGTGAGGTGGTATCTCATTGAGGTTTTGATTGGGATTTCCCTGATGCCGAGCGATGTTGAGCACTTTCTCATGTGTCTGTTGGCCATTTGGATGTCTTCTTTGGAAAAATGTCTGTTCATGTCTTCTGCCCATTTCTTGATTGGATCATTTGCTCTTTGGGTGTTGAGTTTAAGAAATTCTTTATAGATTTTGGATGCTAGCCCTTTATCTGATATGTCATTTGCAAATATCTTCTCCCATTCTGTCAGTTGTCTTTTGGTTTTGTTGACTGTTTCTTTTGCTGTGCAAAAGTTTTTTATCTTGATGAACTCCCAATAGTTCATTTTTGCCTTTGCTTCCCTTGCCTTTGGTGATGTTTCCAGGAAAAAGTTGCTGCAGCTGAGGTCAAAGAGGTTGCTGCCTGTGTTCTCCTTTAGGATTTTGATGGACTCCTGTCTCATATTGAGGTCTTTCAACCATTTGGAGTCTATTTTTGAGTGTGGTGTAAGGAAATGGTCCAGGTTCATTCTTCTGCATGTGGCTGTCTAATTTCCCCAGTACCATTTGTTGAAGAGACTGTCTTTTTTCCATTGGACATTCTTTCCTGCTTTATCAAAGATTAGTTGACCATAGAGTTGAAGGTCCATTTCTGGGCTCTCTATTCTGTTCCATTGATCTATGTGCCTGTTTTTGTGCCAGTACCATACTGTCCTGATGATTACAGGTTTCTAATAGAGCTTGAAGTCCGGAATTGTGATGCCGCCAGCTTTGCTTTTCTTTTTCAACATTCCTCTGGCTATGTGGGGTCTTTTCTGGTTCCATACAAATTTTAGGATTATTTGTTCCATTTCTTTGAAAAAAGTGGATGGTCTTTTGATGGGGATTGCATTGAATGTGTAGATTGCTCTAGGTAGCATTGAAATCTTCACAATATTTGTTCTTCCAATCCATGAGCATGGAACATTTTCCTATTTCTTTGCATCTTCCTCAGTTTCTTTTGTGAGTATTTTATAGTTTTCTGAGTACAGATTCTTTGCCTCTTTGGTTAGATTTATTCCTAGGTATCTTATGGTTTTTGATGCAGTTGTAAATGGGATCAACTCCTTAATTTCTCTTTCTTCTGTGTTGTTGTTGATGTAGAGGAATGCCACGGGTTTCTGTGCATTGATTTTTATATCCTGCCACTTTACTGAATTCCTCTGTGAGTTCTAGCAGTTTTGGGGTGGAGTCTTTTGGGTTTTCCACATACAGTATCATATCATCTGCAAACAGTGAGAGTTTGACTTCTTCTTTGCCGATTCGGATGCCTTTTTTGTTGTGTTGTCTGATTGCTGTGCCTAGGACTTCTAATACTATGTTGAATAGCAGTGGTGATAGTAGACATCCCTGCCATGTTCCTGACCTTAGGGGGATAGCTCTCAGTTTTTCCCTATTGATAATGATATTCGCTGTGGGTTTTTCATAGATGACTTTTATGATATTGAGGTGTGTACCCTCTATCCCTATACTCTGAAGAGTTTTGATCAAGAAAGGGTGCTGTACTTTGTCAAATGCTTTTTCTGCATCTATTGAGAGGATCATATGATTCTTGTTCTTTCTTTTGTTAATGTATTGTATCACGTTGATTGATTTGTGGATGTTGAACCAACCTTGCAGCCCAGGGATAAATCCCACTTGGTCGTGGTGAATAATCCTTTTAATGTACTGTTGGATCCTATTGGCTAGTATTTTGGTGAGAATTTTTGCATCCATGTTCATCAGGGATATTGGTCTGTAATTCTTCTTTTTGATGGGGTCTTTGTCTGGTTTGGGGATCAAGGTAATGCTGGCTCATAAAATGAGTTTGGAAGTTTTCCTTCCATTTCTATTTTTTGGAACAGTTTCAGAAGAATAGGTATTAATTCTTCTTGAAATGTTTGGTAGAATTCCCCTGGGAAGCCATCTGGCCCTGGGCTTTTGTGTTTTGGGAGATTTTTGATGACTGTTTCAATTTCCTTAGTGGTTATACATCTGTTCAGGTTTTCTATATCTTACTGGTTCTTTTGGTAGTTGATACATCTCTAGGAATGCCTCCGTTTCTTCCAGATCATCTAATTTGCTGGCATAGAGTTGCTCATAATATGTTCTTATAATTGTTTGTATTTCTTTGGTGTTGATTGTCATCTGTCCTCTTTCATTCATGATTTTGTTGATTTGGGTCCTTTCTCTTTTCTTTTTGATAAGTCTGGCCAGGGGTTTATCAATTTTGTTAACTCTTTTAAAGAACCAGCTCCTAGTTTCGTTGATCTGTTCTACTGTTCTTTTGGTTTCTATTTCATTGATTTCTGCTCTGATCTTTATTATTTCTCTTCTTCTGCTGGGTTTAGGCTTTATTTGCTGTTCTTCTTCTGGCTCCTTTAGGTGTAGGGTTAGGATGTGTATTTGAGACCTTTCTTGTTTCTTGAGAAAGGCTTGTATTGCTATATACTTTCCTCTTAGGACTGCCTTTGCTGCATCCCAAAGATTTTGAATAGTTGTATTTTCATTTTCGTTGGTTTCCATGAATATTTTAATTCTTCTTTAATTTCCTGGTTGACCCATTTATTCTTCGTTAGTATGATGCTCTTTAGCCTCCATGTATCTGACTTTCCTCTTGTGATTGAGTTCTAGTTTCAAAGCATTGTGGTCTGAAAATAGGCAGGGAATGATCCCAATCTTTTGGTACCATTTGAGAGCTGATTTGTGACCTAGGATGTGATCTATTCTGGAGAATGTTCCATGGGCACTAGAGAAGAATGTGTATTCTGTTGCTTTGTGATGGAATGTTCTGAAAATATCTATGAAGTCCATTTGGTCCAGTGTGTCATTTAAAGTCTTTATTTCCTTGTTGCTCTTTTGCTTAGAGGATCTATCCATTTCAGTGAGGGGATTGTTAAAGTCCCCCACTATTATTGTATTGTTGTCAATGTGTTTCTTTGCTTTTGTTATTAATTGCCTTATGTAATTGGCTGCTCTCATGTTAGGGGCATAGATATTTACAATTGTTAGATCTTCTTGTTGGATAGACCCTTTAAGTAGGATATAGTGTCCTTCCTCTTCTCTTATTACAGTCTTTGGTTTAAAATCTAATTTGTCTGATATAAGGATTGCCACCCCAGCTTTCTTTTGGTGTCCATGAGCATGGTAAATGGTTTTCCACCCCCTCACTTTCAATCTGGGGATATTTTTGGTTCCAAAATGAGTCTCTTGCAGACAGCCTATTGATGGGTCTTGTTTTTTTATCCAATCTGATAGCCTGTGTCTTTTGATTGGGGCATTTAGCCCATTTACATTCAGGGTAACTATTGAAAGATAGGAATTTAGTGCCATTGTATTGCCTGTACGGTGACTGTAACTGTATATT
Organism: Mirounga leonina; assembly: GCF_011800145.1. Taxonomy (NCBI): domain Eukaryota; kingdom Metazoa; phylum Chordata; class Mammalia; order Carnivora; family Phocidae; genus Mirounga; species Mirounga leonina. Next base: position 33,351,292 of record NW_023270854.1, on the reverse strand, counting down.
GTCTGTGTTCCTTTCTGGTCTATGTTACTTTTAGGCTCTCTCTTTGCTTAGGGGACCCCTTTCAATATTTCTTGTAGGACTGGTTTCGTGTTTGCAAATTCCTTTAGTTTTTGTTTGTCCTGGAAGCTTTTTATCTCTCCCTCTATTTTCAATGACACCCTAGCTGGATATAGTATTCTTGGCTCCATCTTTTTCTTTTAGTTCTCTGAATATATCATGCCAGTCCTTTCTGGCCTGCCAGGTCTCTGAGGATAGGTCTTCTGCCAATCTAATGTTTCTACCATTGTAGGTCACAGATCTCTTCTCCCGAGCTGCTTTCAGGATTTTCTCTTTATCTCTGAGACTCGTGAGTTTTACTATTAGATGTCGGGGTGATGACCTATTTTTATTGATTTTGAGGGGGTTTCTCTGTGCCTCCTGGATTTTGATGCCTTCTTCCTTCCCCAAATTAGGAAAGTTCTCTGCTATAATTTGCTCCATTATACCTTCTGGCCCTCTCTCTCTTTCTTCTTCTTCTGGGATCCCAATTATTCTATGTTGTTTCATCTTATGGTATCCCTTTTCTCTCGATTCTGCCCTCATGATTCAGTAGTTGTTTATCTCTCTTTTTCTCTGCTTCTTTATTTTCCATCATTTGGTCTTCTATATCACTAATCCTCTCTTCTGCCTCATTTATCCTAGCAGTTAGCGCCTCCATTTTTGATTGCACCTCATTAATAGACTTTTTGATTTCTACTTGGTTAGATTTTAGTTCTTTTATTTCTCCAGAGAGGGTTTCTCTAATATCTTCCATGCTTATTTCAATCCCAGCTAGTATCTTTAAAATCGTCATTCTGAACTCTAGTTCCGACATCTTACTAATGTCCGTATTGATTAGGTCCCTGGCAGTTGGTACTGCCTCTTGTTCTTTTTTTTTTTAGGTGATTTTTTCTGTCTTGTCCTTTTGTCCAGAGGAGAACAGATGAATGAGAGAACAAAATGCTAACAGGGTAACAGCGTCACCAGAAAATATACATTAAACAAATCAGAAGAGACCTGAAATTGGGGGGAAAGAAAGGGAAAGAAAGAAAAAGAAAAATGTAAAAACAAACAAACAAACAAAAAATCAGAATATGAACAAATATGATCAGGCTGGTGCATAGATCAGTGCCACACACTAGATTTGGGGCGTATTTTGGTCTGTTAGAAGAAAGTGCCTCCCCAAATTTTAAAGAAAGAAAAACTTATATATGTACATAAATAAGGGTTAATATGATGAAGGGATGACTATGACTGTAAAGATGAAAATTATAAAAGATTTTATGAAAGGAATTGATAAGAAGTTGGTTGAAAAAGGAAAGAAGATTGGGGCGCCTGGGTGGCTCAGTTGGTTAAGCGACTGCCTTCGGTTCAGGTCATGATCCTGGAGTCCTGGGATCGAGTCCCGCATCGGGCTCCCTGCTCAGCAGGGGGTCTGCTTCTCCCTCTGACCCTCCCCCCCTCTCATGTGCTCTCTCTCTCATTCTCTTTCTCAAATAAAATCTAAAAAAATAAAAAAAAAATAAAAAAAAAAGGAAAGAAGATTTAAAAAAAATAAAGGGAGAGAATGTGATCAGGCAGGAGACTAGAACAAAGCCATAGACTAGAGATTTAGGGTATATTTTGGTCTGTTAGAAGAAACTGTATCTCAAAATTTTAAAGGGAGAACAACATGTATATATATGTGTATATATATATATATATATACCAAAAATAAGGTTGAGTACTCTAAAGGGATAGAATATGACTCTAAAAATGAAAAATAAAAAAGATTTTTTAAAAAATGGATTGATAAGATGTTGGTTGAAAAAGGGAAAAAGAAAAACTCAAAAAAAATAATTAACTTTGAAAGACTAAAGAATCATGGGAAAAAAAGCCATGAATTCTATGTGCACTATTCCCCTAGCGCTGGAGTTCTGCCGTTCTCATTGATTGGTAAACTTGGTCTTGGCTGGCTGTTCTTGGATCTTCTGGGGGAGGGGCCTGTCGAAGTGGTTCCCAAATGTCTTTGCCGGAGGCAGAATTGCCCTGCCCTTGCCAGTCTGGTCTAAGTAATCTGCCTGGGTTTGCTCTCGGGAGCTTTTGTTCCCTGAAAGCTTTCCCTACAGCTTTGGAGGATAGGGATGAAAATGGCGGCCTCGCAATCTCCGCCCCAAGGAGCCGCGAACTCTGGGCCCCACTCCTCAGTGCACCCCCAGAGAAAAGCAGTCAATCACTGCCGTCTCCCTGGTCTCCGGCCGCACTCTGTGCTCACCCAGCCAGTGACCGAGCACTTCTATCTCTGGCACCTGACTCGGTGTGGAGTCTCCAAACCCAGCAGATCCCTGTGGTGCGCTCCCGCACCACTTCTCCGGGGGGGCAGGGGGGAATGGGAATCTCCCCGGATCTGCCGCTTTTTGGGTCCCTCCTGGAAGAGCAGTGGCTCGACTGTGCTGCAGATCACAGTTATGGCAACCCCGAGCTGACAGCCCACTCCTCAGCTCCGTCTCTGCAGTCGGCTTCCCTGATCTGTTACCTGGGAGCTGTGCTGCACTCAGCCACCCCTGGTCTTTCTCTGACCCCGAGGGTCCTGAGACCACACTGTCCCCACAAGGGTTCCACCCCTGCTTAGCCACTGGAGTGACGTCCCTCAGCGGAGCCGACTTCTAAAAGTTCCGATTTTGTGCTCCACGGCTCTATCACTTGCCAGTAGCAGCTGACGGAGGCCCCCTCCCCCGCCATCTATCTTCCTGAATAGCGCCTCGGATTCACTTCTTCACACGTCCTACCCTCCAGAAAGTGGTCGCTTTTCTATTCAGAGAGTTGCTGCTATTCTTTTCTTTGATCTCCTGTTGAGTTTGTGGGTGTTCAGAATGGTTTGATCCCTATCTAGTTGAATTCCTGGGATCAGACGAAATTTAGGTCTCCTACTCCTTGGCCATCTTGCATTCCTCCTTTAGGGATTACATATTTATAAAGTGTTACAGTGCTAAGTAATATTAGGAACAACTAGTATTTGTACTGATCTTCTTTTAAGTCATTTGAATTTTCTCATTTTGTTCTTCCTCACAACATCCCTAGGAGACAGCACTCTTTTTTCTATGATGGGCAGTATCCTTCCCATTTGACAGCTAGAGAAACAGAAGCACACAGAAGGGAGAGGAAAGTATACTGAGACTATGCAGAAACTGAGCCAAACAATAATATGAAAGTTTTAATATATTTTATAGGCAAGGTTATTGTGTATGCTTACAACACACCCAATTTTTTCCTACATTCTGAGCTGGCCTGCTACATTTTAAGGGATAGATTTGAGGAGGCTGTTGTTTTTAATACAATTTTGTTTTGTTTGATTCGTATGTGTTTAATCATTATTGCTGCTGGCTATTGTTCCTTTTCATGTATTTTAATACTTTAATCAATGGGAATTTTATTGGTACTTGTTCCCTAAGGCTGTTGAAAGTGGAGGGTGCAATTTTATAAATATACAATTGAAATAAGGAAAAATAAAACAGATGGGCATGGAGACCATGTGGGTAATAAAGCGATAAACTTCTTCAGGAGCTAGATAAAGAGGTAGGGTTCTTCCCAGATGAATGTTTGTACTAAGACTCCCTGAGTTATAGAAGTTGGCTCAACTTTTGTTCACTGTATTTTTCCACCTAAAATTTCTTTCTCCTGCTTCTTCAAAAATCATTTCAAATCTAAAATTACATATGGGGCATTAATATGAATAGTAGTAACTTCTTGAATATCTTGACTATATATTACAAATATAAGCTTTATACTTTATTTTCATACTGGATTATATTAAATGTAGTACCTACCTTTATGCTGGTTTATAGTTCCTGTTTGTTTCACATTCAATTATAAATTTTATTCTTTAAATGTACTTGTCTCCTCTTATTCAAACAGATTTCAGAATAGATTTCCTGGGATGTCATATCAGATGCTTCTTTGATACATTCCCCAGGACGTGGTAGAGCTCAATTCCTGTAACTTCTTTATAAGCACCTGTGGAATTAACAGGAAACCAATGCATAAACCTAATATTAAAAAAAAAAAACAGGTTATTCATTCATCATTAAATTTATCATTCTTATTCTTCAGTAACCTGTTTGGTTAGCACAGATAATGGTCAGTTTTCTGTCCTCACTTCAACCCCTTTGCCACGTTTTGTCCAAGTTTTATTTCTTACATTTTTGTTCTAATAAAGATAATCCCAAACTGATAATTTATCACTATCCACTCTGTTACCACCAGACTGAGGGTTAAGGAGATGCTGAAGTAACTGATCCCCAATATTTAATTATAGTAAATGCCAAAATATGTTCTGGGAAATACTGTAATCTTACCTATATCTAAAAAAAGTAGGAACAACCATTACTTTTCTAAAATTTAGTTTGTTCTTCCCCCTCCCCCACGTGCTGGGAGGAAAAAAAAAGATGTAATGGTCTCTTAGGACTCTTTAACAATAAGAATTATTGATTTTCTTCATAATGATTAAACTGATGGAAGTAGACAGGGAAAATGTTTGGTGGAGCTGACCTTCAGATGAAGAAGTTTCCACCCTTTCCCAATAGTGCTGAAAGTTGCATTTCTTTTAATGACTCCACTTAGAGCAGCAGGAAGCAAAGTGATCATCACCAGCAGGTACTTAGACAAGAGTGAGAGGTTGGATGTGGACTGCTCTATTAAAGCATCCCCGTCTAAACAGGGCTTCCTGGAGCTTAAGTGCCCATTGCTGCAGAAGCCAGGATACCATCTGTGAGTGCACAGCAAAGCTCACAGCTTTGTCTAATGAGAGGAACTGCATCAAGGAGACATTCTTAAATAGATGAAAGATCCATGGCATCTAATGGACAATTAGTTAACTTCATTCTTCAGTTTTTAAGCATCTGATAAATTACGAAATAAAGCAAAATGCTTCAAGTGAAACACTGAAGGGAATTAAAAGCAATCTAAAAAGAAATGACTTTCAGGTTTTATATATTTTTAAAATAATTCTGTGTTTGAACGTAAAATACCTAGTGATCAGATTCTGTTTGCTGTATTGGTTTCTTTGTTTAAAATTGTGAAGAGTATGACTACTGTCATTATTTGTTGTTAGAACATATGCTAGGCCAGTATTTTGAAATGTATATTGAAATTAGTGAATGCATTACAAACATTGTCAAATTTAATAAAATAATAATAATATTCAATCTGGTATGGATCTTAAGGTCACCTGTTAAATTTCGTTATTTAACAGATGGTGAAACTGAGGCCCAGAGAGGATAAATGGTTTTTCTAGAAATTAATTCTAAACTGCAAGTTTGCAGATTTTTTGAGCTTAGTATATTGCCTCTCCATCACACTAATCAATGTAAGGGTGTAGGGAAGACAAATAGAATGATGGTATTGTAAATTTAGTCTATGTAAATAAATTTTATATTGTTTTAAGGTAAAATGTCATAAATGAGTTTTAATTTCTTGCTTCTCACTGGACTAGGTTGCTTCAGGAACCTATGAAAAAATAAGTAGCATATACTCTCACTAAAGGAATTTGGGAGAGAAAGGTTCATACACAAAATGATAGAATGCATTGTATGAAGAAGTACGAAAATGTGTGGCATGGGTAAGAAGTGCTCTCAATGGCCCAGAGAGAGAGAGGTGGCTAGGAGCTAGTCCAACAGAGATGATTCAGTAGGAAGTAAGGACAGTTCTCTCTGCGTGGTCAGTCAGCACTTGATGGTACAAAAGGACACAAGGATGCCTCCCGTTGGTTGCAGAATTGGGATTTATGGGTGTATTTAATTGACTGATTTAAATGTAGAACATTTTTAAAATTGTCTCCATTTGGGGGGCAATCAGTAGACTGCTTTCCTTATTTAGAGAGTTTGATTTTGATTTACTGAATAGAACATGAAATGCAGGGGACATCATTAGTTAATACTAATAAGAGTAACCATAACAACACTATTATTCTATTCTTTATCTTCTTGAATATGTAATACAGCCCTGTGAGTCGGGAACTTTTATTTCCCCACACTATGGATGAGAGAAACAGAGAAAAGGATATTGATTCTACGAATATGTGGCTTAAATCCACAGGCTGTTAGATTTGATTCAGAAAATTCACAAGTATTACAAATAATATACATTGCTTAAAAGCTAAGATTAAATATTAAAATAAAAATTCATCTCTTATCATCATGCAGTTTTTTTCCAGTAGGAACAGGAGATTCCACAGGAAATCAAATTTTCCCCAAGATTTCAAGATTTTAATACTAACGTAAAATTTACTCTATTAATGTCTCCTTTCAGCTCAGCCCCAGAGGTTGGTATTGGTGGTGGCTGCTCCTAAATCTGGAGACATGCATAAACTCTGGAGAACAGTGTCTGTCATTAAAAAGTTGCCATCTGTCTTTTTTTGATATCTGCTGTGCTGCAGTAAGTCACAGTATTTCCCTATCCTTTCAATGACAGCTCATGGTAAGATAAACTTGCCATGATAAGATAAATGGCAACTTTTTAAATGAAAACCACTATGTGTGAGCTGCTTGGTTAGGTTACAGTTCCTCAAAGTGCATCTCATACCTTATTCCCTAATATCAAAACCAATGACCTATTCTTCAAAGGATTTTCTTTTCACTTCTATAACCAACATGATTTACAAAGTTCTCCTCCCACCCCCCTTTTTATATCCTCTAGAATGAGACCTTGAGTGACCCTGTAACCTTAACTTCTTATACCAATTTTTTTGGAAATGTTTGTTTAGAAGACAAGGACATAATCTTTTACTGTTTTTTTTTAAATTTTATTATGTTATGTTAGTCACCATACAGTACTTCTTTTACTATTTTGAAAATCATCTTTAAGTAAGGTTAGCAAAATAAGTGGAATAAACTATATTTATTTAAATTACTTCCTTCCTCATGAAAATAAAGGTACTTTACGTATTGGTTACGAATTGGATCTCAAAGTGGTTCCAGTCCATCATAGCTATCCTATAGCTGGCTGAATCCTGGTTTTTCCAAGTCTCTGACCACCTACCTGTCAGATGAACCTAATTATTGATAAACCTGGCCAAATTAGTGTGGGGTGTTGATTTGCCAGAGACACCTCCTTCAAGTCCATTTTTATTGCTGCTGGGGTCCCTGGATTTTTTTTAGGTTTAGAAGGTAAAAAAATGACCTTATATGATATTTATAGTACTTTATACAACTATTAAAATCGTTTAGAGAACAGTTAATAATTTGCAAGCTTACTATAGTAAAACCATAAAATTATTGCAAGTGTATTTGTTTTACTTCTGACCATCAAAAACCATTTCTAAGTTCCCAAATACTTTCGCTTACCTCAAACAGACCAGTCAAAGGATCAAAACAAAAGTGTTTCCTCACTTTGAATTTCACAAAGGATCAGGGTCATCATTGTGAACATTTCTAGATTTTCACAGGAAGAGATGGAGAATGTATAGATGAACCAGCTTAGTTTGAGCTAAAGCAAACACATAGAATTAAATTTATTTTCTTAATACTTTATTAAATTACTATATAGGTGTATGGTGCTATTTGCCACTTTTTTCTCTAAAATTCAAATGTTTTATTTAAATCAGGAGATTTTTATATCTACATTTTTACTTAATTCAGAGTTTTGATTAAGCCAGGTTTTGTTGTATTTGGTTTACCAAGGAAATTCTTTATGCAGTGAATGACTGAATAGTTAATATATAAATATAATGTCTCAACATGCAAAAACATATATATATATTCAGTAATATTTATTAAGCACCTGTTGTATATAGGCACTAATCTGGGTGATGGGGATTCAATGTTGAATAAAAGAAAAATCTCAGTTGTCATGGTGGGCATGGTTATAGTTGGGTTGTGGGGGTTGACCAATAATAAATACTGTGGGTTTAGAGAGCAATGAATTTAGAAAACAATAAAATAGAATATAATAGTAAGTGGTATGGGATGGTAATGGATGATTTGCTCCTACAGTCAGTGCAGATGCAATCTGTATTAAAATCTAATGATGGGGGAGATCTAGGGAGGATGATTCCAGAGAGCCCAGGATAGGTAAATGATAATGTTACACATTTACAAAGGTAAGCGGGAATGTCTCTGAACTATAACATTGCCAATAGGAGCATAGTCTTAGGAAATTGTGTTGGAGAAGTGGGCAAGGATAAAATCATATATGGCCGTTAAGGCCAGGGCAAGAAGTTTAAAGCATGAATGGAAGCCATAGAAGGATTTTAAGCATGAAAATAGCATGATCTTAAGTAAAAAGAAATCAGACTGGCTTTTGGGTGGAGAATGGGCCACACAAGTGCAAATGTAGACACGATAAATTAAAGAGAAGGCTATTACAGTAGTCTCTGAGGTGATAGTGGAGAAAATGGAAAAGATTTGTGAATACAATGAAAATTCTGAAGCCAGTATCAACCAGATTTGCTGATGGCTAAGATAATGAGGGAAGTGGCATGAGGAAAGAGAAGAATTAAGGATAGCACTTAGGTTTTTGGCCTGAGCAACTACTTGAAATGGAAGTCTGAAGAATAGAAAGTGTATTTGGAGAAAATACCTTTTTGTTTGTTTATTATTTACTTACATATGAAATTTGAGATTCTTGGATGGCCAAGTAGAAGTGATGAGAGTTCAGGGGAGAGCTAAATGTCAACAATAGAAATTTGTATTCAGAACATGTTTTGGTGGCTTAATAATATAGGGTTGGGTGAGTTCACCTAGGAAATGTGTGTAAATAAAGGGCATATAGAGGTCAGAATGAGAATATGGAGCAAGTTGACTAAGTCAGAATAACCAATAAAATAGGAGGAGAACCAGATGAGTATGCATTTACAGAGCCTGGAAAAAATATTTCAGGCATGAAAGAGTAATTAAATATGTAAAATGATATTGAAAAGTCAAATAAAAGGAAGAATGAAAACTGACCTTGGGACTTGCAAGTAGATGCTTATACAAGATGCACATGTATGCACTTACACACATATACACAGAAAACAAATCATTCATTAATTTAAAATGTAGTGCTTGCTCATGACCCTAGCCATGAAATAATCAAATGCTAGTTCCTTATGTGGTTGATAATTGAATCACCTGACTTACACTACCTCCTGCTATATATTCATGACTAGGGTTATAATTTTACAGACTTTTACAGAGACTGCTCACCCGTTAAAGTGGTTTTAAATAGATAAGCTATGTTTCATGTGTTTAACACCACTGGGATGACCTTATAAATCTCTCCAAGCAACCATATTTTAATTGTGGAAGAAGTAAACAACAGGAAACTTATGCTTACAAATGCTAAGTGAAATAGGGAAAGTAATGGTTTTTGCCTTTCCCCCCAAATTGTATAAACCTTTATGTCTGTAATAAAAAGGGATGAGAAAGCAGTCCAAATTTTAGCAATTTTTGTTATTTAAGCTCTTTTTCAATAGGATGTCTGTTAATTCTCTGCAAATCATCTCACCTTTCACAGTGATGGGTTCTAAAAATTAGAAGGTGAAGTTAAAAAAGATCATCTTCTATTTCTCTCTAGTCAGCCCAATATATATTGATACATTTTATCAATAGGTTTTCTATAGAATTAGATTTTTTATTATATAACTTAATTTTGGAGATGCTTTAGAACTACCTTCAAAAAAGCCAATTTGTGTAGTTGCCTCTGTAAAGAAAGGAGAGTTTTAATTTAAATAATAATTCTGAACACAACATTTGCAAATGATAAACAATTGTATTAGTAATAGAGGATACAGGCTTTGAACATTTGGAAGCATTGAGTTTACAGAATTTCTCTCCAGCCCTTTCTGTCTCCTTCTTTCCCTTTCTTTCTCTTTCCTTTCCTTTTCTTCTTTTTAACTTTTTTGAGGGGGTGCCACTAGCACACTATTCGGGAGAGACCAGCCTCTTGTAGAAGGAGCAGTTACTTGGGTTGTAGTTCTGCCTCTGCCTGTAATCAGCGGTGGACACTTACTGTATCAGTTGAGACCTGTTTCCTCTCTCTCTCTCTTACCCTCTCTCTATCTCTCTCTTTTTTTTTTTTGTGATACAATAGTGCTAGATTAGACCAGTCTTTTTTGGGAGGATTATGAGGATGCAGTGAAATCTATGGATCCTTTCTACAGGAAAAAAAAATGCATAATCACAAATTCAAAATCATTTTGCATGCAGCCTCAGATGGATCAGAACTTCTGGACTGGAAGGCAGCCAGCCTTAATGTCTATATTTCAGATGCAATGGAGATGACTGCAGGGGTACAGGCAGGGAAAGAGATGTTCATGTCCTCATGCAGTTAATGAAAATCTGTTTTCCTACACTAATAGGTAGAGCAAAAGGATGGCTTCCAAAACGTAAGAGTTTCCAGCAATCTGTGTTCATATTCTGGAAGAACAGAGACCCAGCTCACATTGATTTATAGATCTTGTTGGGCCTTTGCTTAGTCAAGTGCGAATTTTTGTTCTTCTTCCAGCAATAATACAATAGATACCTCTGACTGCATTTGGTAGTCATTCCTGAAGCATGGAAGGGATTAGTTTCAATCAATAGAGAGTATGCTTCCCCTTGGCCATCATAGACTTCTATGGCAGTTAGGGCATTGCTGTCTAAAAGTAAAATTCTTCGGGGGTCTTCTTTTCACCTTCCTTTAATTAACTATGATTCAACACCACAACCAAAAGTCTGATCATCTTATATATCATTACCTCAAATGTCATTATAAGCAAAGCTTTATCTTTGCATTTATAATTCACTAAATGATATAAATTCTTAATCCTTAGAACACAATCATGGCACAATTTAATAGCTTACTACCTGATAATTAACTCATATTTTTAAACTTTTTTTTATAACCACCAGACAAAAGTCAAAGAGAAAATTAGCTGTTTCACCACAAATTATTTAAATTACCCTTAGGCAAAAGCTGATAGAAATCACATATTTAAAACAAAATTTATGACTATTTTACACTGCCATGTCCCAAAGCAGGAGTGATAAATATATGATGGATTTTGGCAAACAGTTGGACTCTCTAGAATAGAGTGGTGATGCACTTCCTTTTCATGACAAATAACTGTCTTGAGTAAGGGAGACAGTAACCTGCAAGTGAAATCTGAGGTGCTAGTCTTTGGTAAGAGCAGTGAGGACATAATCTTTCAAATTCCAAGTAATTCTATTTCTCAAGGCTTGATAATTATGTGCTCAATGAATGGATGGGTGGCTCTTTGGGATAGCTGGATATTAGTTTGTTAAATGTTCATGAGGTAAAGGTTAGTTTTACTTTGTCAAGAACTACAGGGGCATTTTTAATTCGAAAAATTTTTGAAAATACATTTTACTACTTCAAAGGAAGATTGAAACAGAGGCCATGAATGACAGAGAAAATGATTTTCTCATTAGCAAGGCAGAGGAAATAATGGCCCCTGACAAAAAACAAATCCCAAATATTGAAGGCATTTTCTTCATGAAGGTGGTACTTTGAGGGGAAGGTAAATTAATTAATATTTAGTCCTTTTGAAACTGTCATTTACAGAGAAATATGGAGCCTAGATGCCCAGTTCTCACGGGTGGCAGCTCCTTTCTCTCAGTCATCGAGTTGTGCCCACGGCTTCCTCATTCACGCTACTTCTTTCTGTTACCAAGTAAATGCAGCATCATTTCAGAGAGAACTGATGTTAATAAAATTAGCCAGTCACACATTGAAGCATTTATTGAGAACCTCTGGTTGTACATTTCCAGATCACAGTTGAGAAAGAAAACAACCTGTAGACCAATGAGCAAGTGCATCAAAAGCTGCAAGGGCAGCACATTTTTTTTTTTCTAGTATCATCTCTTCTGGGAAACATTACCCTCCTGTGCTCTTCCAGACCATTGATTCCATTCTGAACCCATAAAAAAGAGATTATAAATCAAGAGAAGGAGGTACTGGTAGAATACTATGAATGGTTTATAAGTTATTTTGTGAACAAAATTGAGACCATTAGAGCTGCTGAGCAGCTTCTACCTCTAATCATTTTTTCCATTAACTAAGTTTTTTGCCCACTCTAGAGAGAGTGGCATGATTTTTATAGAAGTATCATATAGAATTCGAAAACATCAAATAGGCAATGCTTACTAGTTGCTACCCACTTCATATATCTTGTAAAGGTATTGATACCTAACATGGTACCCCTTCCTCCTGACATTTTCCCCAGATATGAACCACAGGTTAGATCTCTCTAATACAGTAAAGTGATGTCATCAAAGTGATACAAGATTAAAAGTTAGTAGATACTGATTCCAATCTTAATTTCACTTCAAGCTATTTGCATAGCCTTAGGGAAAATTGCTTAACAAAACTGAGCCTCAGTTTCCTTCAAAGTACAAAGCTGAAGATGAACCCATGGATATTTTATAGGATATTGCACAGAAAAAATGAGATCACATATGTGGAATTCTTAAAAAAGTGAAGAACATTTTTAAATGTAAAAGCAAAATATAGTACCCATCATCATTTATGATGTTTATTTTCATCATCATTTCTATAGTGTTTTAAATTTCTGTTATCTTGTGCTAATGAACTCCACACATATACTGAGATGATCTTATATATAGGTGGTTATGTTCTTACTTCTAGGTTGTCATGGACATCAACTGTTTCTGCAACTTAGCAGCTATTCATCCTCTTCTGGGTAATCGTTCCCCAATTTCTGTCTAGGACCATGCTTTTCTTCCCGTGTCCATCTCAGTTCATACGTTTCCAAAGGTCTTAACTCTACCTTAGGGGTACATAACATGGATTAAGTATAAGTGTACATTTATTTGGCTTCCAATATTGGTTCAAGGATTGGCCTTCAGTAATGGCTTAGCTGGAAATGCTAGAACATAGTCTCCTACTCTTTTCCACTTGATCTCAGCTGGGAAGGATAGAGCCCTGAGGACTACCAGCAGCCATCTTGTGACTATATTCAATACATGTTTGAGAATAGTCTTCACAGAGGATGCAGACCTAAGATACGGGAGACAAAAGCAGATTTTTTTTTTTTTTTTTTTTTTAGCTGTCACAGGAGAATGTGCATCTTTTTTATTGTTATGTTAATCACCATACATTACATCATTAGTTTTAGATGTAGTGTTCCATGATTCATTGTTTGTGCATAACACCCAGTGCTCCATGCAGAACGTGCCCTCCTCAATACCCATCACCAGGCTAACCCATCCTCCCACCCCCCTCCCCTCTAGAACCCTCAGTTTGTTTTTCAGAGTCCATCATCTCTCATAGTTCATCTACCCCTCCGATTTCCCCCCCTTCATTCTTCCCCTCCTGCTATCTTCTTCTTTTTTCCTTAACATATATTGCATTATTTGTTTCAGAGGTACAGATCTGAGATTCAACAGTCTTGCACAATTCACAGCGCTCACCAGAGCACATACCCTCCCCAGTGTCTATCACCCAGTCACCCCATCCCTCCCACCCCACCCCCCACTCCAGCAACCCTCAGTTTGTTTCCTGAGATCAAGAATTCCTCATATCAGTGAGGTCATATGATACATGTCTTCCTATGTTTGACTTATTTCGCTCAGCATAATACCTTCCAGTTCCATCCCCGTCGTTGCAAATGGCAAGATCTCATTCCTTTTGATGGCTGCATATTATTCCATTGTATATATATATACCACTTCTTCTTTATCCATTCATCTGTCGATGGACATCTTGGCTCTTTCCACAGTTTGGCTATTGTGGACATTGCTGCTACAAACATCGGGGTGCACGTACCCTTTTGGATCCCTACTTTTGTGTCTTTGGGGTAAATACCCAGTAGTGCAATTGCTGGATCATATGGTAGCTCTATTTTCAACTTTTTGAGGAACCTCCATACTGTTTTCCAGAGTGGCTGCACCAGCTTGCATTCCCACCAACAGTGTAGGAGGGTTCCCCTTTCTCTGCATCCCTGCCAACATCTGTCGTTTCCTGACTTGTTAATTTTAGCCATTCTGACAGGTGTGAGGTGGTATCTCATTGAGGTTTTGATTTGGATTTCCCTGATGCCAAGCGATATTGAGCTCTTTTACAAAAGCAGATTTTGATGAGATTGTTTAAAACCCTATGTCAAGCTTTGACTCTTGCCCTGTACTATTCATTTATATGACCCAATAAATATACTTCCTTTCTCTAAGTCAGTTTTGATTATTTTCTGTCATTTGCAAACAACATAACTCAAATACAGAAACTAAATATAATTTTTGAATTATATTTTGAAAATCCAATCTTTTGAGTGTTTCTATGTGTTTTTAGGTGTTCTCATAAGACTTTTATGCCTTTATAAATGTGACCCTCTTACACAGCTGAGATAGATATTATGTTTATTCCCAGATTAAAGGTGAAAGAATCCAGATGCAATTGCTCAAAGTAACATAACTAATAAGGGGAAAAGCCAGTATTCAATTATAGTCTGCCAAAAGAAACCATACTTTCTATTATGCAATAAGGGTACCATTTTGGGTTTTTTTTTTTAATGGAAAAGTTCTTAACAACCCATAATCAAGGGGCAAGAATATTATATGGGTAATTAAAATTTTTGAACATTTGAGTAGTTTTAACTATGCCAGCTTTGCCTCCATCATGTCTTTTTCATGAAAATCTGTGGAAACTAGGAAAAAAGAGACTCGATGAAGAATGGAAATTGACCTTAAAACAGAGATTAGGCTAGTGGAAACAAATGTGGAATCAAAGATGTCCATGGTGGCAAGATTATATTCGAAGATTCCACAATAACATAGTTTGCCTCTGAATGGAATATGAACCTTTGGAACTTAAAAATTCTAGAGTTTGCTGCCCTAGCTTCTACTCAATCAGTCTGTGAGTAAATTTCTGCTCAGTTTTGCTGATACAGAAGATACTGTGGTAGAGAACTCAGGGGACTAGGAGAGCTGCACGTTGCTTGGTCTTCACATTTGTACCCGGTAGAAACTTATAAATCTAGAATAGAATGAATTATGATCAAAAAGTATTATTTTCTATCATTGTGATTCTTAAGGACTTTTAAGGTATGTGAACTTTATGTTACTGCATTAGGCCACTTTCAGAAAAGTTTGGGGACTTATTTTATGCAGGGCACACAATATGCAATCATGGCTCAGCTCTCCTAATAGTTATAAATGTGTGGCATAGTCTGATAGGGTTCACGTCTTTGTTCCCAGGTGGTTACATATCATCACTCAAAGGAATCACTTAAGATAACATTGATATATGAATTATTTTCCCTGACCAAAAGGAAGCTCTTTCCAGTCAATTGACACTCAATCCTGAGTGTCTGAATGTCTTACAGTTAGAAAATGACATTGAAAGTAAGGAAGATTTTTTTTTTTCCCTTTACCCATCTTCTAAGTAACTTTAGTACACAGATGAATGTATTTTCAGCTACTCACTAAACTTGAAATAAATACTTAAAGATAATTTTCATTAAAAATTCAGAATAATTTTCAGTGTCAAATTCTAATTCCAATACTCATTGTTACTTCATTTTAAATAACAATAGTTAATTCTTACTCCCTTCCTCTATGGAGCACAAAACCAATGCTGCCTTCAAGGGGAGAATGAGGCACTAATTCATGTCCCCATTACATCTTGTCTGGATTGCTGCAGTTCATTATAGGCTTTCTTGACTATTTACTTAGGCAATAAATCTTGTCATTACATATACTACATCTGTCAGGTTTAAGACAACTGCACAAAGGCCCTATTGCTATTATAAACCTTTAATTTAAAAATCTATAATTAAAGAAGGGCAAATATGTTATTTGAGGCTTGAAGCATTGGTAATTTGGAGACACTCCAGCATTTAACTGTACTTGCTCAAAGTAATAATTTCAGAAGTGAGTAAGTGAAGTGATCAGGCAATGGGTCCAACCAGAACAAAATCCCCCGAGAGACATTGCCTCATATTTAGGGCCTCATTTCTTTGCTTCATCCTAACCACACTGGTAGGATTTGTGTCTCTAAGAACAAAATCTACAAAACTCAAATAGAAATGGCTTAGGAGATAGGAGGCATCTCAATAGACATATATTTTAATGACCCTTGAATGCTGATTCTGCTTCCCTTGGAATTCTTCAAATTAACCTACTCAATTTTTATCATCAAAATTAATCAAGAGCAGTTATCAAGGGAATCAAAGTCTAATATCTCTCACTTTCTCTACACTTCTGTCTTTTAAAATGAATATTAAAAATGGCTATCATTTATTCAGTGACTATTAGGTGCTAAGCACTCTGCTAAGCACTTTACTTACAAGATCCTTGGCAAGAGTCCCTTAAAATAGGAAAATAATCACCTTATTTTAAGTATAAATGAATTAAGTGTGACAGTTTAAGGTACTCCCTGGATTTGAAATTGAGATCAAATTTAGATAATGTGTCTTCGGGCTTTAAAGCTGCACCATGACTGTGATGTTCTCAAACATACAGATAGAGTTTTTTGGAACTTCAGTTTGCTAAAATCCTAAAAGGTCCTGATAGTTCAGAAGACTAGACTTCTAATTCTTCTTTCTCAAACCATGCAAACTCTACGCAGGTGATCTACTTTCTCCTCCTCCAAGCTTCAACTTCTGTCTCTTCAACTGCAACTCCCAAATTTATATTTCTAGCTCTGATCTTTCTTCTGTCTTCCAGAATTATGTTGGCTACTTTATTTTTTATCTTTCGGGTTTTTTTTTTTAACTTCTTTTTTTTTTTAAATAATCTTATAGAAGAGTTTCAAAGATAGTTCAGAGAGGCCTCGAGTACCATTCACCCAGTATTCCTTGATGTTGGCCTTGTATTTATCTGTAGTTAATGACCACAACTGTGAAATTAGCACTGGTAATTAAATACTATTAACTAAACTACAGATTTTATTTGTATTTCAGCAGGTTTTCACTAATGTCCTTTCTCTATAAGAATCTAATCGAGGACACAACACTCTAGACAGTTTCTCAATCTTCATTTATTGTGACCTTCACAATTTTGATCAGTTACTATACAGAATACCTATTTTTTGTCTGGTGTTTTCTCATGGTTAGATGGAGTTTATGAACGTGTGGAAAAAACAGCATGGAAATGAAGTGCCTTTCTCATCTCATTTTATGTCTTATTATTCGTGAAGTTCACCTTGATCACTTGGTGAAAGGAGTGTTTTCCAGGTTTCTCCACTATGAAGTTACTATTTTTCTCTTTCCATGTACCGTTTTTTAGAGGTGAGTCCTCCCCACTTAAGGGGAGGATAATTAAGCTTCAATTCCGGAAGGGAAAACTCTGAAAGAATTTTTGAATATATGTTAAAAATACCACAGCAATTAAAAACATTTTGGGGAAGATACTTTGAAGCTATGAAGATATCCTGTTTTGTTTTGTTTTTTAAAAAAGTTTTACCCACTAATGTTAGTATTCACAGTGGATCTTGCATGCAACAATTATTACTGTAGTGTTGTAATGGTTATTTTTTAAAATTTTTCCCACATCCTTTTCTCATTAACTAGCTGTAATTCTGTAAGGAAGAATTACCATACTTTATTTATTCACTCATTCATTCATTCGTTCACGCATTCATTTTTTAATTATGTATATTGGGGTAGACTCGTAGATACATATTTTGGATAATAACTTAATGCTTTCATTATTTTATTGCTCAAATTGTTTCAGCTTTGGCCTTTGGGTGCTCTTCTGTTGTTGATTCCTGGTATCTTTTCAACATGCGCCCATCCTTTCTTTTTCTCTACTTTCTAGCCACACAAGATTCTCCAGAGCCTTCTGGTATTTCACTGCCCAAGTTCAAGATTCAAATATTTCTCCAAGGAGCCCTAGATTCTTCTTGGACAATGGTATTTGAAGACCAAGAGGTATACTCATTGCTATTGAAGTTTTACTGATTTTAGACCCTCTTGGCAAACATGCTAGGAAATCTGTTCAAACATACATGAATCTGTATTTACTTTATCTATCTATCTATCTATCCATCTATCATCTACCTACCATCTATCCAGTCTATCAATCAAAAGAAATACGAATTCATTCTGATATCTCTCACTCTGACATACCACCTCAGGGTGCATTCTAGCCTTTTCTACCTTGCTAATTTTTAACTTTTTTCTTTACAAGGAGAAACCTGGCTCTCATTATCTATAAAATTATTTGTCCAAATTTGTATACATATAAAGTAGTCAGAATTGCTGACTTGGACTTCTGTGAAAACAAAAACAAAAACAAAAACTACCAATCAGAGTAAACTGTTTGTGTACAGTTTTCTTTTTTACTTTTAAGCCTAACAGTATTTAGTCAAAACACTATTTTACAAATTTTTTTAGGTTAGTTTATTCCTTCCCCATCCTTTTCAGTGTGCATATCTTATATATCTATAATACAGTTAGATTCCTTCTTCACAATCTGTATATTTCCTCTTGGGTTCTCCTACCATCCTTGTTGTTTTATCCTTTCTATTTTTAAAAAGATTTATATATAGTAGATTTATAAAAATGTATAAATTATGAGTACATCTCAGTGACTTTTTTACAGTGTATACATAGATATAATTTCAGTCAGTTCAAGATATAAAACATCACTGGCACACATACAGTCCCCCTTAGGACTCTCCCAGTCATTACTTACCAAAAAGTAATTTTTTTTTTTCCATCTCTGTAACGATGGGCTAGCTTTGTGGGTTTTTTTAAAGATTTATTTATTTATTTATTTTAGAAAGAGAGACAGAGATAGCGACAGATAGCGAGAGAGAGCTTTCTGTGTTTTTGAACATGCTGTAGATTTCTTTTATTTTCCCCTCAATATTATGTTTATTTAATCCATTCATGTTGTGATGTATAGGAGTAGCTTGTTCTTTTTAATTTCCCTATGGGATGCTTTAATCAAATTTATTGAGGTATAATTCACAAACAATAAAATGCATCTATTTTTTAAACATACAGTTTGAGTTTTGACATATGTATGCCTTCATGTGATCCCCACCCTATTCAAGATACAGAACACTCACATCATCACAAAAAGTTCTCTCTTGCCACCTTCCCCCTCCATTCTATGTCTCATTAATCTCATTTCTTACCAAATTGGTCATTTTGTAACATTGATTTCTTCATGCTGCTCCCTGACTTTCAAACCTTTCAGTACTTCTACATTGCTTTCAAGATAAAAAGGAATCTTCTGAATGACCTTTTACGTTCTACCTGAGTTGACCTTTGCTTGCTGTCACTTGTTGCTCTCCTATTCACTGTCATGTCCTTCCAGCTACTTAAAATTCCATGAATGTCCTAAGATTTTTATTTCATGCCTTCATACATGCATGAAGCTGTTTAAGTCAAGAGTATCTGCCCTTTCCCTCCCCATCCCTGATGATTCAATTGGATGATTTTGTTTACCCCTTAGAACTAAACTGCTATCCTTTCTTACACTTGTGTCAGATGATGGCCCTCAGAATATGCACCCATAACACTCATCTCTGTCAAAAAGCTTATTGAAGACTATTTTTGTCAATTTCAGTTTTATATTATATATTATACCATAAAATTTGCTTTTTAGGATGTTTACTTCTAAGAATATTTACACATGTATAGATTCATGTATTACTGCCATAATTAAGATAAAAAAGAGTTCAATCATCTCAAAAAATTCCTTCATAGGATCACTTTATAGTCACTCTCTTTCTTCCTCTAGGCCCTGGCAATGACTGATCTGTCCTCCAATACTGTTACTTATCTTTATGAGAATGTTATATAAATGGATCCAACACTATGTAATCTTTTTAGTTTGGCTTTGAAACTCATCCAAGTTAGTGCATGTATGTTCATTAAATCTTTATGTAAATCCTGCAATAAAATTTAAAAAGATATTGTTTTATACAAAGTTTTTTAAGTAAGAGAAGAAAACAGAAAAAAAATGTATGTATGTATCCTTTATAATTGTCTAGTCATTTTTGCTAATGTTTTATATTCTTTATAGAATCAAGTCATCATCTAGAATTATTTACTGTTTAACTCTCCTTTAGAGAAATACATCCAGTATTTGACTTCCAGTAACAAATCCTCTAAGTCTTTTTTATATGGAAATATTATTTTGCCTTCTTTTTTTTCTTTTCTTTTTTTAGAGAGAGGGAAGGTTGGGGAGGGGCAGAGGGAGAGTTAAAAATATCTTAAGCAGGCTCCACACCCATCCCAGAGCCAGACATGGAGCTCTGTCTCACAACCTTGAGATCATGACCTGAGCTGAAATCAAGAGTCAGACCCTTAACCAACTGAACCACCCAGGCACCCCTTGCCTTCATTTTTGAAGTATAGTTTTTCTGGTAATAGAATTGTTGGTTGACTCTATTTTTCCTTTCTTTCAATACTTGGTCTTTGCCTTTGCTTTGAGTACTAATTTTGATGAGAAATCAGATACTAATCTCATGGTTTTTCCTTGTATATAGTGAGCCATTTTGCTATAGCTGTTTGCAAGATTTTTTCTTTGTCTTTCAACACTTTAATTATGATGCATCTAGGTGTGAATATCTTTGTGTTTACCCTACTTGGAATTCATTCAACTTCTTTCATATTAGACTAATGTTTTTCATCAAATTAGGGAAGTTTTGGTTATTATTCCTTGGATTAACTTTTCTGTTTCCTTCTGAGGAAGAATCTACTTACATGTTCTTTCAGGTTGTTAGCAGAATTCTGGTACTTGTGCTTGTTGAACTGAAGTCCCTATTTCATTGTTGGCTGCCAGCTGAGGGCCACTTTCAGCTCACAGGGCCACCCACATCCCTTGCCATATAATCCCTACCATTTTTAAAGCCAGCAATGGATAATATCTCTTGCATCAAATCAGTCTCATGCTTCACATGTCTGACCTTTTCTGTTACTGCTACTTCCAAACTTAAAGGACTCATGTTATTAAGTAGGGTTGCCTGTTTACATTTCTTAAAGTCTACTGTTCCATATAATTAAAATCTATCATATTCATATTCTTGGGGACTATGCAGGGTTTGTATACCAGAGATTGAGATCTTGGTGGCCATTTTAGAATTCTTCTTACTACCATGTCCTTACTGATTGTCACTACTTGTTTTATAATTATGAGAGGAGTATTGAAGTATGTGATATATAAAATGGATTTGTCTATGACTCTTTTAATTTCTTTCAGTATTTGTCTCATATATTTTGATGCATTAGTGTTAGTTACATACACATTTAGAATTTTTATTTTGTCTTGGAGAATCAGTGCAGTTATTGTTATATAATATACCTTTTTATCCCTGATGATGTTCCTTGTTTTAAAGTTTAGTTTAATATCAGTATTGCTAATCTAGTGTTATTTTAGTTGGTATTTGCATAATCTGTGTTTCTCCATTTCTTAATTTTTTTAACTACCCATGTTTTTATATTTAATGCATGTTTCCACAGTCTGTATGTATTTGGGGCTTGGTTTATTTTTTCAAGATGACAATAGCTGTCTCTTAACTTGTATGTTTAGACAATTCACATTCAAAGTCATTATTCATATGTTCGAATTAAACATCTTAGGTTCTAAAAGAATTTTTTATGTTTTTTTTTCTTTGTTTCTGCTTTATCTTGGGTTAGTTGAATACTTTTTATGATTACAATTCATCTCTATTTCCTTATTTATTATACATCTATTTAAAATAAACTCATTGTTTATTTAGGGATTATAGCATACATTTTTATTAATATATCTACTTTAAACTAACATTATACTACTTCATGGGTAGTGTAAGGGCTTTATAGTGTATATTCATAATTCTTCCCTCTCTACTTCTGTGCAATTTTTTTTTAACTTTTATCTATGTTATAAAATACACACGATACCTTCCTACTATCTTGCTTTTGAATGCCATTTTTCTATTATATCAATTAAAAATAGAAAAGAAAATGAATTTTATATTCATTTTACATTGACTCATTCATTTTCCAGTGCTCATTGTTTTTAATTGTAGACCAAATTTCTGATGGGTGTCATATTCTGTATCTTTTAAACTTGACTAAAGAATAGATCAATAAAAATGAAAATATTTCTTCTTAGTTTTTGAAGGATATTTTTACTGGCTATAGAATTCTGGATTAACAAGTTTTTTGTTGATTTTATGTTTTCCTTTGTTTTGGTTTCATTTCTTTGTGTATTTTTCTTTTAACACTTTGAAGATGTACCTCCATCATCCCCTGGCTAGCATGGGTTTTCATGAGAAATTTGTTATAATTCTTATCTTTGTTCCTTTTGTAGTAGATCTTTTTTCTCTATCTGCTCTCAAGATTTTCTCTTTGTGACTTCCAGCAGTTTGAATTTGATAACAGCTAATACTTTTTTTTCAGTGTTTATTCACTTTTGTTTCATTTTTTTGTTGTCATTGTTGTTTTGGTTTTTATCTTCTTTGATATTCTCTAATCTACTTGGATCTCTGGTTTACTGACTGGAATTAATTTTGGTAAATCCTTGGATGTTATTTTTCAAACAATTATTCTTCCTCATTCTCTTTCTTGCCCCACTTTCTGGCTCTGATTATACATATGTTTGAACATTTGGCATTGTCCCAAAACTCTTGGGAGTTCTATTATCATAGTGTTTTTAGTCTTTTATCTCTTTGTGATTTAATTTGGGTTATTTTATTGAACTATTTTCAAGTTCACTTATTCTTTCCTTAACTGAGATGAGTCTACTGATAATCTCATTAAAGAAATTCTTTTTCACTATTATGGTATTAATCGTAGATAGTTTACATTTCTTCTCTTGCTGTTTTAACAAGATTAGTTCCAAGCATGAATCATGTTCTTCTATTGCTTTTGAGAGAATTTGTATGACCTTATTCCTATGCCTCCCAGTTTGTTGAAAGCCAGACATCTTGTGTAGGATCACAGTATTTGGAGGTGAACATGCCTGTCCTTCTGCTAGCCCTTCAGTGTAAATCTTTGTGTTAATCAAGTCAGAAACTTGATTAGATTTTATACTTAATGTTGCTTTGATTGTCTTCAGTCTATCACATGTTTCTAAGTCCTCTAGTACAGTGAGTCTCAACCAGAGAAGAATTCACCCCCACCCCACCCTCCAACACACACACCCAGGGAACATTGGACAATGTGTGGAGACATTTTTGGTTTTACGCTGGGTTTGAGGGTTCTTTTGGCATCTAGTAAGAGGAGGCCAGAGATCTGTTCAACATCCTGCAATGCATAAGACATCCCCCCTTCCATATACACACAACAAAGAATTAGCCCAAAATACCAGTAGTGCTGAGGCTGAGAAACCTTGCATTGGTGAGAACTTGTGTTTAGACTGTGGGTTTGTTTTCCCAAAGTTATTTCCTCAATATCTATCCTCTTTTCCTTTGGTTTTTGTCTTCATTAGCTATGCTCCAGAAAGAATCTGTCTCTTGTAGTTCTTCAACTATATTTAACTGTTGTTTAAGCTTATGCTTGTTAGCTTGCCAGTGGGCGGGAGAGAAGAAGACCTTCTCTGATGTTCTGAGTATGCTTTAGTTTTAGTAAGGCACTCTGTCCTGGATCACAGAGATATGGCCTTTACAATTGCCCTTGAACCTCCTCCAGGGGTTGTGCTTGTTTTGTTTGCTTGTTTGTTTTTCTTTTCTCTTTCCATAACTACAATGAGAAAGATACCCTAAGACTCTATTCACTGTTTATTATGGCTCTTTAGGAGAAGTAGAATGGGTGGGTCTAGTTGGCAGTGGATACTGTTCTACCTCTGCCCCCCTGCAAGAGGGCTTCTTCTTAGCATTTTCCCTAGTATTCTCTGTGAGACCTGGTTGGATTTGTGGAAGAAAAGTCTGCAAAAATAGTGCAACTTCCCTTCCCCCTATATCTTTGGTGCTCATTACTTTATACTTTCATGCTAGCTCACATCCAGCCTTTAGCCAATTTTTTTTTTTTTTTACTATTAGCTATAACTTCTTACCTATTTATATGCCATCTAGTGTTTTCTGCCCAAGTCAGTGAATGCACAGGTCTTTTTCTCCTTGAAAGAGTCCCTCTTTCTCCAAGTTTCAGCTTACTTAGTTAGTTATCCTGTGATCTCAGTTCTTGATAGGCTAAATAAAAGTCATTAATATGAAAGTTGTCCAGTCTTTTCTTTTTGCTTACAAAGTAGAATACTGCTTTTTCCATCTCTTTAAGTTTCTAAACTGAAAATGGAAGTCTATGCCCCAAATTTTTATAGAACTGTACTTGGATGTACTATAAGTATCTCAAACTTAACACGATTCAACCACATTTTATTTTTGTTATCTACAAAGTGTTCTTCCCTCAGTTTCCTTATTACTTAAATTCTGCCTATTTGTGCCACCTAGTCTCACAAACCAAAAATCTAGAAGGCTTCCTTGCTTTACATGGTGTTTCTAAAAGACAATGATGCTTATATTGTGGTAAATAATGAAGAAAATAGAGAGAAAAGAAACATTTAAGTGTCTCTTGTTTGCATCAATTTTTATACTATCACTTTGGCCAAAAAAATTCCTATGCCAAATCACAGAATCAGAATAGAAG
Organism: Mirounga leonina; assembly: GCF_011800145.1. Lineage (NCBI taxonomy): Eukaryota > Metazoa > Chordata > Mammalia > Carnivora > Phocidae > Mirounga > Mirounga leonina. Next base: position 33,326,781 of record NW_023270854.1, on the reverse strand, counting down.
GGTACTACCAAAGAATGTGCATACTGAGAGGTATGAAAGTGAGACCCATTAGTGCAATAAATCTACCACCCACATTAAAGTTTGAAAAACACTGGTCTAATTGCCTTCTGCTTTTTTTTGGAAGTTCTGTATTGTGATCTATATTGATTGTCCATGTAATAAAACCATAAACACTACGTGGTGCTGTTTGAAAAGCAAAACTTACAAAACAAGTGTGATATGAGTCTCTCCAAGCAATCCCCTGGAAAGGTTTGCTTAAGCCAGACACACCATGATACACTGTGCGTTATGCTGCAGAATAGAGACTGTGGTCTCCTGCTGTATTGCATATTTACACAGCCTTTAGGAGGGGCAGTTCTCTCTGATGTTCCAGCTCATCATTGACTACCCAGGAAAGATCTACCAGTATCACAAACTCAATTTGAAACATGGTATCTATTAACTTCATTCCTCAGCTAAAATTGAGACAATGAGAAGTTATTTAAAAAAAAAAAAGAAGTTATTTTAATATTCTGTTAAGTGAAGGAAGGGTCAAGCTAGGTATAAAAAAAAGCTATAGGGTAGGATCAAAATTCTTCTGTGAGTAAGATATAAATCATTTGAGTTTATCTTATTTATATCATGCCTTTAGGTCTTAATTTCTTGGTCACATATTGTCATCATTTCACCTTCTTTTTCTTTTAATGGTTAGGTGTAGAAAGTATGATTAAGTGCATCTGAACAAATACATTGATATATGTGTGTGTGCATGTATGTGTGTTTCTATTAGCATTCTGAGCCCATCATGGCTTATAGGATCTAAATCTCTCTATTCACTGGGTCATATCAATTGCCCAAGTCAAATAGACTTTGATAGAAGTGATGAATCTAAGCCAGCAAATAAACCACTAAGTAGAATGGACCTCTGTATTATTGGAGAGACCGCATTAGAACTTCTATTCCTGCTACTTCCGAGTTTATGTGATTCCTCAAATTTTATCTTTTCCTTTTTCCTTTATAAGGCATGGTACAAGGGAAAGACAAAATTCCTTAGGAAAAGCTTGGGTTGCTGTTCCCAAAATAACCAATACTCTGTGATAATACGCAAAAAATTAATTTTTTCGTAAACCTAGCTCCACTCCTCTGTATTAAGGGAAAGATAATATATGCAAAAGAGTAATTTTTAAATAATAATGATTGAATCAATTCAAAACACTATTATCATTTATCACAGACCCTATGTCCATATTTCTTAACATTTCAGGAACTCTGAAGTTAAGACTGAGATGTGTTGGAGTTTAGGTGGCAATGCTTCCCACTCCTTTTCTTGGTATAGCATGAAGTAATACTGCACCTTACAATTGATAGTATGTTTGAATCATTGAAAAAAAGTTAATTATTAGGGGTGCCTGTGTGGCTCAGTCTGTTGAGCATTTGACTCTTGATTTCACATCAGGTCATAATCTCAGGGTCGTGGGACCAAGTCCCATGTCAGGCTCTGTGCTCAGCACAGTCTGCTTAAGACTCTCTCCCTCTACCCCTCCCCCCATTCACATGTGCTTGTATGCATGCTCTCTTTCTAAATAAACAAATAAAATCTTTAAAAGAAGTATAATTATTATAAATTCCAGTATTTCAAAGTGCAGTTTCTCATGAAAGAAGTCTTTATAAAAACTGAATGTAAAAAGCATTCCTATTTAGAAACCATAGGTTGAGAAGCCCCCCCAAATTGAAATGAGAAACCCATTCATGCAAGCATAGCCAGTCTTATTTCTTGGCAAGTACAGTATGATTCAATACATTTAATAGCATGAAATAAAATGAAAGGTTTACATTCTCATTTTGCTTTAAGATACTAAGTATCATATGGTAATATGTCCTTTAAATATAAATATACTTATAAATATCATTTTTCAACATTTTTGTATTACTTTATTTCTATTTTACTTTTTATTCTCATCAGGACCCTATTATATATTAGGGTAAGCGTGTATTAGTGTATATTACCCCTCTTCTCAGATAGTGAAACTGAGGCCCCCCAAATGAAGTTATGTCCCTTAGCTTATAGTGTGTTAACATAAGTTTAGAATCTGAAATAGGATTTGATTCCTAAATCCATTTTCTTTCTACTAGACCAGGCCTAATTTTTTCCTACTGGACTCCAGAGGCACTAAAAGCCTAAATCAGAGGCTTTTGACTTACTTCTGAGCAATAACAACCAAAAGTTCAAAGGAAAAGAAGAAACAGTAATGTTTCATATAGGAAAAATTTGGAACTCTCTTCCTGATCTGCATTTTTTTACCCATTGTCTTTTCTTTGTATGAAATCAGGTAAAATCCTTTTATCCTATTAAGGCAGTCAGCATCCTTCAGTAACCCATAAGCACTGATTCTGTATCAATTATTGGCCCATGGCCATGGAATCGGCAAAAATACCAAGAACAAAGTTTACATGTCTGGAAAGACAGAGCTGTTTCTATGGCACCATGCTGCTTCTCATTAGAATAATAAGAAAGTACAACACTCATATTTTATGTATACTGTATTTTCTCTCCACAAATCCAGTGCAGCCAAATTTCCCTCAATAATTGAAACAAATTTTGTTGGCTTTTGCTACACATTTATTTTGATTTCATATATGTTAAATGCGTTTATGATATGACTCCCATGTGCTGCCCTTCAATGAACACACAAGCATTTTCTTTGTTTTGTTGACAAATGCTTACTTGACTTTCAAAATCTAAGTCAAGATTAGATTAGAACTGTCTGTACACCTTCAATCATCAGCTTTTAACTTTTAATCTCCAATATGAGAGTTGATTTTATCAAATTCCTTATTTATGATATGCAGTCATCATTGGTCTACACAAAGCCTCTTTTTGTGTTTTACTTATTATTGTCTTTACCTAATCTTCATTTTTATTCTATCCTCTTTCACTGGCTCTGACTTTCATGTCAAATGTCTTTTATATATATATGCCTTCTAAAACATATAGTAATTCTTTATGTATATATTTAATTCATAAAAATTTTATTGAGCTATTGATAGAATTATGTTTATTTTTTTAAGATTTTATTTATTTATTTGACAGAGAGACAGAGAGCACAAGCAGGGGGAGCAGCAGAGGGAGAGGGAGAAGAAGACTCCCCACTAAGCAGGGAGCCCGATGCGGGGCTCAATCCCAGGACGGTGGGATCATGACCTGAGCTGAAGGCAGACGCTTAACTGACTGAGCCACCCAGGCGCCTTTAGAATTAGAACATTAGAATGTTTCTCACCTTTTTATTATACAAGACTTTTCAAATTCTGTCCAGGTTGCCAAATATATTTTTAGGGTTTTAATGTTAACTTTTCTTTGGTGTTATGGACTAAATTGTGTCCCCAAACAAACATTTATATTTTGAAGTCTCCTCCCCTAGTATCTCAGAATGTAACCATATTTGGAGAGGCTTTGTTTAATTGTGATCTAACTGACATATAACATTATATTATCTTTAGTGGTACAGTTTAATAAGTCAGTACATGTATGTGTTGTGAGATGATCACCACAGTAAGTCTAAGTAACAAACCATCACCGTACATGGTTACAATATTTTTTCTTCTTGTGATAATAACTTTTGAGATTTATTCCCTTAGTAACGTTTAAATATACAATACATAATTATAACTATAGCCATTAAGAAAGTCTCTAAAGAGATTATTAAGTTAAAATGAGACCCTTAGGACAGGGTCCTTGTAATATGACTAGTGATCTTATAAGAAGAGGAAGAAATACCAGGGGTACGTAGGCACAGAGCTACATTAAGAAGCAGCAAGAGCGTGGCTGTCTACAATCCCAGGGAGAAAGGCCTTGGAGAAACCAACCCCGCTGGCACCTTGGACTTCCAGGTTCCAAAACTGTGAGACAGTGAGGTTCCGTTTAAGCCACCCAGTCTGTGATGTTTTGTTATGGCAGCTCTAGGAAACAGATACATGTGGTATTTCATTATATGTATGGATTCTACACACATATGCATCCAAACACATATCTAATGTCACTCATATCTCCAGCTCTAATAATAATGGTTACTTCAGTTATAAACAACTCTCTGTAACCACAAATAGTGCTGTAACAAATTCATATATAGCCTCCCTGCAGGGGGTTCTCTAGGGCATATTTCTAAGAAATGAAAAGCAGAATGCTAGGAATGCACAATCTGTATTTCACTAAGTATGGCTGGTTGGCTCACTTAAATGGAAGCATCATGTTATCCTCCTTCCAGCAGCACATGAGATTCCCTTTCTCTCCGTAAGATAGCCAAATTAGTAACGTTTGGGAACCCAATGTAGAACAACCTGAAGGATGTCAAAATGTGATGTCCATTTTGATCTCATTGTTTTAATAAGTATTTCTCTGATTATTAGTGAGAATGCTCATATTCTTCAATACTTTTGACTCTTTGGTGGTAATTACATTCAAATAGTTTGTCTTTTTGTTTGTTTCCCTTTTTCTGATTCATTTGCAGCTGTTCATTTTTTCAGATTATGTACTCTTTATTGAGTTTATGCATTGGAAATACCTTCTTTTAGCCTTCAGTTGTATGTTGACTCTGAATATTTTATCCATTATGTCTGATATAGTTAAGTCCATTGAATTTTTCACTCATGGTTTATGATTTGATTTATGTCTTTACCCCCAAATTACAGAGATACTATACCATTTTTCTATTATATTTTGAATTTTATCTTTTAAATCTAAGGCTTAATTAAACTGAATTTGAGCTTGATAAATGAGAAAAGGAGAAATCCATATCTTTTTTTCCCACATATACCATGACAATAATTCCAACAACATCCACTGTATACATATACACATACATATGCACATACCTCAATCTCCTTTTGATTCCATTACCTATGAATTATGTTTGCACTATGTGTGTGTGTGTGTGTGCACGCACACGCTTTTACAATGGCTTTGTATATTATCCTAATATTGATAAGGAAGAATGAGGTCTACATTTTTTCTCACCTATTTTAAAATTGACTTAGCTATTCATGAACCTTTATTCTTTCACATAAAGTTTAGTTTAAGTTTCTCAAATTCTTCTAAAGTCAATTGTTATTTCTTTTAAGAAGTATTAAATTTATGCATTAATATCTTTATGATATTAAGTTATCATCTCTAAACCTATATATCTGCATTTAGTCTTGTCTTTTATATCCTTTAATATACTTTAATATGTTCTCTATAAAAATCTATGCATTATTTGTTAACTTAATTTTCAGCAACTTTATTTTCTATTATATTATCGATTTAGTTAGCTATCCTTTTGTAGATACTTTCTATACACTTTTGCAAATTGATCTTGCAATCAACTACCTTAATACAATTTTTTCTTAGTTCTAATAGGTTTTTTTATTCCATCATATCTCATATATAAATGATATCATTAAAAATAATATATATATTTTTTACAATCATTAATAGATATATATAAAAATATATAAGGTATATATGTATATATATATATATGTATATATATATATATATACACACCTCACTGTTTTAAAAGGATCTTAAATCTATCCATTCTATATATGTTTATGTATAGATAATATATATGCATATAGATAGATACATACATATATAGAGATAGATCTGTAGATAGCTGTATCTGAATCAATATTTATCTATTAAAGAGAAAGAGAGGGATGCCTGGGTTTAGCATCTGCCTTTGGCTCAGGTCAAGATCCCAGGGTCCTGGGATCGAGTCCTGCATCGGACTCCTTGCTCAGTGGGGAACCTGCTTCTCCCTCTGCCTGATGCTTCCCCTGCTTGTGCTTTCTCTCTCTCTCTCTCACAAATGAATAAATAAAATCCTTTTTAAAAAATAAAGAGAGAGATATAAGCATATATATGGATTTATACAGATAGAAATACAAATTCATGCATGTTTATATACACATACATGTAGATAAATAAATATTATACATCTTGATAGAGATAGATATGTTGACTTTTTTCAGTTTTTTTATTATTATGTTATGTTAATCACCATATATTACATCATTAGTTTTTGATGTAGTGTTCCATGATTCATATATTGACTTTTTATTATTTTATTATATACATGTTTTTAGGATATAAAGCAGTTCATCTTGGTATATTATTTTTAGTACAAAATTGTGTTATTTTAGGAAATACATTATTTAGGAATTTTTACATATATAATCAGGAATAAGACAAGTTTTTAATCTACTTTCTCTGAATTATTCGTATCTAATATTGTAAACAAAATTATATTAGCCTCACAAAAAGGATGGGCAATGCTTTGCCTCTTCGGGAACAACGTGTATAAGGAAAAAATTATTATTCTTTAAATTGGCAGAATTCAACCCTTCAGTCATCTGGAGCATGGATTTTACTGGAGAAATATAATTGATTAAAATGTTAATTTCTTTAATTTTTGATATATCTAAGTTTTATTGTTCCTCTTTCTTTAAAGTTAACATTTTATACTTTATGACAAATTTATCTATTTTTTTCTTAGTCTGAAAATATATCGGGTGTCATTTTAGTATTTCAATTATTTGTTACTATGATGGCATGTGAAGTTATTTCTTATTTTATTTTGAATTTGTTTCATTTGAATCATCTTTTTTTTTTTTTCCTCCTTTTACTTGGCAGCGGTGCCTCTAGATTTTCTAAATCATTTTTAATGACTAGTTTGACTTTGAAATTGTCAATCTTTTGTTTTCTTCTTTATTGATTTCTGCCTTTATCTTATGATCTTCTTTCTTCCTGTTGGGTTTTATTTAGGTTCTCTCTTTTTAGATATTTTAGTTTATTTTTAAATTTTAGTTTATTTTTAATTTTTTTGTTTACTTATAACTAAATTTGAAGTGCCTTGTAAGAACTACTATTTTAGCTGTGTTTTCATAGATTTTAGTCATTAATAATTTTATGTCATTTGACTCTAAGATTTTCACAATTTAGTTTTATTTGTTTTATTTTTTAAAAGATTTATTTACTTATTAGAGAGAGAGCACATGAGAGTGCATGCAAGTGGTGGGAGGGGCAGAGGGAGATAATCCTCAAGCAGACTCCCCACTGAGCCTGGAGCCCTGGGGGCAGGGGGACAGGTTGTTGGGGGAGACGGGATTCAAATCCCAAGATCCCATCAAGATCATGACCTGAGCCAAAATCAAGAGTCTGATGCTCAGTCGACTGAGACACCCAGGCACCCCTCACAATTTAGTTTTAAATTCCTGTTTCATTCAAATATTATTTAATAGTAATATTTCAATTTAAATTCATGTACATATTAAATGCTAGATTATGCTTACTAACTAATAATCCCATTGCATGTTGGTTAGAGAACATACTTTAATTTTTGACATATTTGCTATATCATTTATAACAGAAGACATGATAAGTGTTCATAAATGATCCATGTATTTTTGGGCATAATGACCAATCTCTTAGGTAAAAATTTTCTGTATGTATAAATATGCCTACATAAATATAGTTTGATAAAATTATATTAGTTTGTTGCCAACATATATGAAGAATGTTTGTGCTTCTTAATCATGGTATTCTAATAATCAATGTATTTAATGTTTTCTCTCTATTTAAAATCTGTCAGGTTCTGAAAATTTTATGACAAAATATCAAACTAGAATTGCTGATTTGTTTGTTTCCTCTATAACTGTCAGATTTTTGGTTTCTGTTTTTAAGTTATTTTGTTAGATATTTATATATTCATAATGATTATATCTTTCTGATTGTATTTTTCATATTATCACTATATAATACCCTTTCATAGTTATATTTTTAATGAAAAATTTTGCATTTTACATACAAATTAATGCATTTTGTTGTTTGCTTTTTATATTTTATTCTGATATATAATTTTCTGGGTTTTGTAGCATTTTTATTTGTAGTATTTCTCAGTAATTCTCAAAATTTCAGATTTTTTGTATTAATGCAAATATAGTTCCCTGGCTTTTTGGGGGGGACCTATACCCTATTTTTATTTAATAGCATTACTGTTACACTTATTTCTACCTTCTTACTTATTATAAATATTAACTATGCTTCTTTCTTCTACTTTCTTCCACTAAACAAACCAAATTCATTTCTTGAGAGTAACCATTCAATATTCGAAGCTTCTGTGAGTTTACTTCAGTTGTTTGTTTCTTTTAATGTTATGGGTATCCAGTATCTCCCGTTGATTTGTCTTTCTACCTAGCTTCTTGGTGTAATTCATATTTTCATATCCTTCTCTGTCTTCCTATAGATAATGACTATTCAAATTTTTGTTTATTCATCACACTAATTCTACTTAATATGGCATAGTTATTCAGTTTGATGTTATTATTACCCAGCAGTTGCACCTTTCAGCTGTCTTAACAATTTTTCTGAAAATACCAACTCCATTCACTGGAAATATGTCCCTCAGGTTCTAGGGAGTGAGCTTTACCACTACACACTTAGCAACCCACTCCAGCCACCTTCTCCAACACATACCACCTAATGCTTGCCTTTAGGAAGTTAAGAGTACTCATTTTTCAAAAAATAATAAAAGTAAAAATAAGTAAAAATTCCTGCCTTGCCCCACAGGGTATATTTTCTAGGGACAAGATAACTCAAGAACTAGAATATTTTTCTGAATCTATAGAAATCTGTACCCCAATCCAACCAGTACAGGAGAATATCCCTGACCTGATCTAAGTTAATGCTGCTCTTTCTAGGATATTGGGGCAAGTGGTGCCACACTAACAGCAATTTGGGAGCAAGACATGAGCAAAGCTGTAAAGCTCGTCCTTTTCTTATTTTTTGACTAGAAGTTCTTGTTAATAGACTTCACATTTGTCACCTCCTTCCCTTCCATCTCTCAGTGGCAAGCAACCACCTCAACCCGACAGAGATTTCATATTTTCTTTCTCGTATCTCAAAATCAACTTTCTTCTATGCAATTTCAAGGTTGATTTTAGAGAAAGCCAGCAACTCATGGTATTTTTTCCATATCAGAAATGTGAACCTGGCAAAAACTTCTGCAGGAGCCATCCTTTCTGTATGAGAGAGAGAGAGAGAGAGAGAGAGAGAGAGAGAGTGTGTGTGTGTGTGTGTGTGTGTTTCTGCCATAGCTTTCAGCTTTAAGTGTCAATATCAACTCATCTTTATCGATGTGTTTCATGATAACATGAAAACAAACCTAAATACATAACATTTTTTTTCCTGACGTATGTGTCAGAGTTTTTCTTAACTATGGATTTTCCAACATGTGCATACCAAACAAAAGTAAAGCAAGATATAAACATTCTTAACTTTACTCTCTCCAAGCAGGACAGAGAGATCTCCCACAATCCCTGCCTTCTGCTAGCTCACAAATAGTTGCATGTACATACTTGATTCTGTTCTGAGCTGTATTGTCAGAACATCCTATTAATAATATTATCAAAGTAGCCTGACTATGTAACAAACATTTTAATGTCAGTACATCACAGTTACTCCAGAAATGTGAGTCTCTCCTTCATGTATAATGTAACAATCAATTTTAGTGATGTTATAAATACATTTTATTGTCATATTTTAATTTTAGTGATAAATTTAAGGTCCTAAATAAACTTTGAAAGAAGATAATTAATTTCCCTTTAGAGTGATTCTCTTTTGTTTTAAAATCAGAAACATTTTGTAAAATTCTGCTACTTTCCATATACTGAGGACTTGGTAATATCTTGTTGCCAAATAGATCTCATCCTACTTAAGAAAACAAAACAACAACAAAGACACTCATTGTGTGAGATATTTCAGCATATTACTTTCATTCTGTATCTGTTGCCAGTATATTTAAGTTAGTGAAGAAATAATTTGTGCTAATATAAGACAATGTGCTAAATGTGCCAATTTGACCTTTTAACCTAGGTTTAAATCTAGATGACAGAAACCAAAAACAAAAAAAAAACCACGCTCTACTAATTGTATGTATATGGGGTCAAAAATAACTCAAGATAGCTGCATTTAGGCAGAAAGTTACATCTATAAGGAGACAAGGAGGGAAGGAAGGAGGAAGTGTTAGGTTGGGGTGGTATATGTCAGAAACAGAGCCAGTAACCATTCCTCAAAGGTAAGGTTTTGTTTTGTTTTGTTTTTTTAAGTAGGCTCCAAACCCAGCGTGGGGCTTGAACTCAAGACCCTGAAATCAAAACCCAAGCTGAAATCAAGAGTCAGAAGCCTAACCAACTGAGCTACCCAGGTGCCCCAGTAAGGTTCTTACCTCAGCTGGCTGACTGGGATTGAACAGGATGTGAATGCAGGGAGGATTTGGAATTAGAAGAAATGCACAGAGTCCAAGGACAGAGAAAAGAAAGGAGGGGCATTGTCCCTTGGCACAAGCAGCCAGTAAAGAAAGGAAGAACCTAAATGTTGGTGGCAGAATGTGTTCTGAGACTAGATCCTGAGGCAAAGGAGTTAATGCTAGTTATAGGAACCATATTTCAAGGAAATGTCCATCCCTATATTTACATGGGAGGACAACCTTGAATGGAGAAATCTTGGCTACTCTTCTGATTCCTTGTCCTTTTCATAGGGACTATCTATATTTAGTTGTTGTGGGGGAAAAATCTCATTTCATTGAAATGTAAGCATTACAAAAAATGGGTAAACAAAACAACATCAGAAGATACATACTAAGGTAAGAAAAATGGGGGGAAATTAGAAAATATAGCCATAATGTGGCTATATTTGTAAACTATATATTATAAACTATATAGGCTATACATGAGAAAGGTAAACATGCTAAAACAGAAGTAAAGAAAGAAGGTAAAGAAAGAAAGGAAAAATGCTAGGTGTTTAAGACAGAAAATAACATTCAGTGTGCATAAGAGGAATACATGAGTCCAAAACAATAAAACAATGAAATCCTCAAATGTGTAATTTAAGAAATCTTTCCTGAAATGAAAGAAGACTTACAAGTTGAATGTTGATATCATGTTCTAGGGAAATTTGGCTCAGAATAGTTCATTACCAACATATTAATAATATTTTTTAAATATTAGATTAAAAAATAAAGAACACATCTTGTATGCAGCTACACAGTAAACAAAGATTAAGGGCCTCCCAGGAAAGCAGGATTGCAATTCTCTATAGCTATAGTCAATGGGGAAGGCGACAGAGAATGCCTTCCAGAGGGGCAAAATGGAGGCCCAAATTTTTATATTCCAATAAACTCTTTTTCAAGTATGAAGACTTATAATAGTTTTGAACCTGAAAGACCTGACAGGATATTGTTTAGATGAATTCTTAGAAATTCATAGAAGGTGAAAGCAAAAGAACTGGTAGATCAAAACAAAAACTTAGATGGGAAAAGGGATAACAGAATAGAATAGAAATGTCAATGATCTGCAAATGTTGAAATGACACAGCTAATAAAATGGGGGAAGGGTTGGAAAGATGAAAAGCAGAATTAAAATTTTCCATTGCCTCATTTATAATAGCTGAAAGTCAAAGATACCACTAGAAACTGATAAATTAAGTAGTAGACTCTTAAGCATATTTAAAAATACAGGGTTAAAGACTAAGAAAAATTATTTTATTTACTAAGATTGAATTGGGAAGGAGAGAATGGGAGTGTGAAGAAGAGAATAAAGCACATTTTGCATTATTTATTCTAAGAAACCAAAGGGTACTTTCTAAAGAAAGAGAAAGCTAAGGGCATTCTATTAAAGTCACCACTAGACAAATCTCTCTAAATTTCAAAATAACTAATAGGGTTGGGGAGACTCACAATGATAGAGTTAAATGTATTTACAAACAACAAATGTAAGAGGAAAAATCAAAGCTTTTGTCTTAACAATACATGAAAATAGATATACCTTATCTCTTTTTTTTTTCTTATACCTCATCTCTTATAAAGATTTTTTTATTGGATCACTAAGCAAAATGCCAGTTTGTTTTGTAAAATAAGAGGCATTCCTAAAGTAAAATTATAAAGAACATAAAAATAATAATTAAGAATATGAAAGCATAGTTCTATTTTTAACTTTTGAGGAACCTTCATGCTGTTTTCCACAGCAGCTGCACCAGTTTGCATTCCCACCAGCAGTGTAAGAGGCTTCCTTTTTTTCCACATCCTCGCCAACACCTGTGGTTTCATGTGTTGTTGATTTTAGCCATTACAACAGGTGTGAGGTGATATCTCATTGTAGTTTTGATTTGCATTTCCCTGATGATGAGTGATGTTGAGCATCTTTTCCTGTCTGTTGGCCATCTGTATGTCTTCTTTGGAGAAATGTCTGTTCATTTCTTTTGCCCATTTTTAATTGGATTATTTGGGTTTTGGGTGTTGAGTTTTATAAGTTCTTTATGTATTTTGGATACTAACCCTTTATTGGATATGTCATTTGTAAATATCTTCTCCCATTCAGTAGGTTGCCTTTTAGTTCAGTTGATTGTTTCCTGTGCTGTCCTTATTTTGATGTAGCCCTAGTAGTCCATTTTTGCTTTTATTTTCCTTGCCTCAGGAGATGCATCTAGAAAAGATGTTGCTACAGCAGATGTCAGAGAAATTACTGCCTGTGCTCTCCTCTAGAATTTTTATGGTTTCAGGTCTCACATATTTAGGTCTTTAACCCATTTTGAATTTATTTTTGTGTGTGGTGTAAGAAAGTGATCCAGTTATATTCTTTTGCATGTAGCTCTCCAGTTTTCCCAACACCATTTATTGAAGAGACATTCTTTCTTTCATTGGATATTCTTTCCTGCTTTGTCAAAGTTTAATTCACTGTATAATTGTGGGTTTACATCTAGGTTTTCTGTTCTGTTCCATTTATCTGTGTGTCTGTTTTTGTGCCAGTACCATACTCTTTTGACTATCTAACATGAAGTCTGGAATAATGATACCTCCAGCTTTGCTTTGCTTTTTCAAAATTGCTTTGTCTATTTGGAGGTTTTTTTTGGTTTCATATAAATTGTAAGATTATTTTTTGTTCTAGTTATGTGAAAAATACTGTTAGGATTTTAATAGGGATTGCTTTAAATGTGTAGATTTCTTTGGGTAATATAGACAATTGAACAATACTACCCTGTGATCCAGTAATCACATGACTAAGTATTTACTCAAAAAATACAAAAACCTAATTCAAAGGGATACATGCATCCATATTTTATAGCAGCATTACTTGCAATAGCCAAATTGTGGAAGCAGCCCAAGTTTCCATGAACAGATAAAGAAGATGTGGTATATATACACAATGGAATATTATTCAACTATAAAAAGGAATGAAATCTTCCTATTTGCAATGGCATGGATGGACCTAAAGAGTATAATACTAAATAAAATAAGTCAGAGAAAGATAAATATCATATAATTTCACTCATATGTTAAAAAGTTAAAAGAGAGAGAGACAAACTAAGAAACAGACTCTTAACTGTAGAGAACAAACTAATGGTTACCAGAAGGGAGGTAGGGGTAGGTGGGGGATGGATGAAATAGGTGATAGTGATTAGGGAGTGCACTTGTTGTGATGAGCACTGGGTGATGTATGGAAGTGTTGAATTACTATATTGTATGCCTGAAATTAATATTACAGTGTATGTTAACTAACTGGAATTAAAATCAAATAAAATGAAATAACACATTTTAAAAGGTATATGAAAGCATAGACATGACAAAATTTCCATCAGGTAAATGCAAAGAAAATAAAAGAAGGAATTATGTTCTTAAAGTGAAGCAAGGTAGAATACAGACAAAAACACATAAAATAAGATGAGGCAGGGTATAATTTCAAGTTTATCACATTTAAGAATAAGTATGTACTGAATAGCCTAGCATCAACTTTCACAAAGGAAACAAAACAAAACAAAAAACAAGATCTTTTTTTCAATGCAAACACATCCAGGAGACAAAACATAATTAAAAGATACAGAAGACTTAAACAATATAATAAATAAGATCTGTTTGATCACTGTGTATGTTAAACACTGATCATCATGTCAGAGAACATGCTGTTGCTTCAAGTGACAAAGGAACATTCTGCAAAATTGACCAGATATTAAGTTATAAAGTAAATAATAGAATATAAAATGTTAAAAAGATAAAGCCAACTGATTCTCTTTTTAATGCGATAAAACAAATAATCAATTACACAATCAAATCAATTACAAAAATCTACCAAGGAGAAAGGAGCCTTCTCTTAAACAACACTAATGCCAGTGGGGAAATAACTGAAAAGAAGACCTGTTTAAATGACAACGATACTGAAATCACTACACATTATAATTTACAGGGTTCAACCAAAAAAGTAAACAACAGAAGAAAATGTATATACTAATATCAGTAATGTTTTAAAAAGGAAAATAAATCACACAACTACTTTTTTGTGTATATGTAACTTTATTTTATGGTTAAATAAAGTATTTGTGCTTAGTGCTACTTGCATACTAGAATCAACTCAGAAAAATTTTTAAAATGTTAATACCTGAAAAGAAAATACATAAAAGATGTTAATACCTGGTTTCCCATGCTAGAGCTTTGGATTGATGCAGCTATACATCAATAAAAATAAAGTCCACATAAAATAAATTCTTACATTTTAAAAATACAAACTTGTATTTCTCGCTCTCTCTCTCTTTTTTAGAAAAGAAATTTAGGAAAAAGTCTCGGTTATCTCAAAATAGCTTTTTTAGAATTTTTTTAAAAGATTTTATTTATTTATTTATTTGACAGAGAGAAGAGAGAGAGAACACAAGAAGGGGGAGCAGCAGACAGAGGGAGAGGGAGAAGCAGGCTCCCCACTGAGCAGGGAGCTTGACACGGGGCTCAATCCCAGGACCCTGGGATCATGACCTGAGCTGAAGGCAGATGCTTAACTGACTGAGCCACCCAGGCACCCCAAAATAGCTTTATTTTTAAACAGTATAAAAAAATGGAACAATCCAAAGGAACAGATTGAAAATTTCACATATATATGAGGATTTTTAAAGTTTTTTATAAACGGTAAAAAATCAACAAAAATGGCCAATAATAGGGAAATGCTTAGGTAATTATGTATATATGTGCATGTATACATATGCACATATATACATACATAAGAAAATTAAGAACCCTTTAAAAGTACATTGCGAAAAGGGCTCGTTAATATTTAAATGTTCAAAAACAATATTAAATGAAAATAAAAAAGATACCTATTGTAAATAGGTTATAATCCTAACGTTTAAAATACACATGCATATACTTATACACATAATGGAAGAAAATAATACCAACATTAGTTTAGTGTTGATTTTCAGGCAATGGAATGAATACTTGCTTTTTACCTGTTTCTTGTTTAGTTTTTGACTATTTTCTCCCTAAATTTCTCTAACAGCCCTGTTTTCAATCTGTTCTCTGAAAACTATGGACATTAGAAGGTGTGAGCTGTTCCACATGTAGTGAAGCAGTTCCACTTTGGCTCCACCTAGGCAAAGTCATGACACTATATGATTAGGTAAACCCAGATACAGTGGATTCTCATATCCCTGAATTTGAGCCTCCGCTCTGCCAAGTGGGCAGTAAATTGTTATGTAGAAGACAGCTGAAAGGAAGTGTGTTCCACTAGATAGAATTAAACACTGTAATGACAGGAACATGAATTATGTTCATAATGTAGTAACTTACTTTCTGTTCAACTTTGAAAAAGTAATTTAACTTATGTGTTTCAGTTCCCATTAAATTGATGGTAATAATCTTTCTTTGTTAACAAAGTGCTTTGAAATATTGTGTGACAAGTAATATATTACCAGAAAGTATTCTTATTTCACTGCATTGTAACCTCTCAGGAAAAGGATCTATGCATCATTGTGAGTATTTCAGTGTACAATGTTGGGAAAAAATGAGGATATGATTGAGAATGATATAGAAAATACTGTAATGCTCTTCTGTAAGTCAGTGTTATGAACTCACCTTGAATGTTGAATTGACTAATAGTACGTTTACATCAATGAAATGACAGATGCAAGGAAGTTTCAGAGAAAGTACAGTGGCACCCTATTTGTGAAGGAGGCAGGGAAAAATAGAGGGTAATAGAACTTAGTACACAAAAACAGGACTATATTTCAAAATAGGCAACAGAATTGCAGGAAATACATATAAGTGAAGAGAAAGAAGGCTATTTCTGTCCTGTGAGGACTTGAAGTTTGATTGAGGAACTTCCAGTATAAATAGGGATGCCATTTTACCAAGTTAGTTCCCAGCTTTTGAAACTTGTTGTTCAAAAGGTGGCAGAGAGAAAAAAATGTAAGTTGTAGAGAAAACTTAAAACACAGAGGTGTACACAGATTTGTCTGTATCTGTATTTGAGTTGCTAGTGATACAGACTTCTCCCTTTGACATGAAAGTCAATGAAGCAGAGTCATGTTTTTTATCAAGTTATTAATTGCTTTGGTACCTTCTTGGTAGAAAAAGCCCCCGATCCAGAAGAACTATAAAACTGAGCAGAAACACATTCCTGAATTAACTACATATTCTTATTGCTCCACTGGGGACTTATATTTTACAAGGAATAAAATAAAAGTTAATAAATATTTATTCATCATATGTGATAGCATAGGACAAACAATACAAGATAACTTATCTGCAAAAGATCTGTAAACCTAAAACACTATATGAGTATTTCTGTATTATCAGACAGTCTCTTTTGGAAATCTGAAGATTACATTTTTTTTTTTCAAAGATCGTGTTTTTTTCTTGGCTTGGTAAGGGAGCTACACCTAACATTATGAACCTAAAACATCTGTCCCACTACAGTTCTCAAAAATTTAGGAAATAGTATTGCCTTCTCATTCGTTTGTGTGTGGCATATAGTGCGACATAGTGTCCCAGTGAATTCTGATAGATTTGACTTCAAATCCAACCCACCATTTACTATTTTGATCAAATTTCTGATTAATTTTCAGAATTTTTCTAAGACTTTGTTACATCAAATATAACATGAAAATAAGATACCAAACTTAAAGTCTATTTGGAAGTAAATTAGGTGATATATGCATAAATGGCTAACAAAGTTTGAGGCATTTAAGATCTGTCAATAAGTATCACATTCATCAGCAAATAGGCGATGTAGTGGTTCATTATTGAATTATGTGCAGCTAATTACGAAATTGTCTAAGTGTCAGATTCCCTCATATGTATCATCAGGATAATAATAGCAAATTCATATGTTGCTGAGATTATTGCATATAAATCAGGGATCATCAATAACATTCATTCCCACCTTTCTTCCCACCCACCTTCTTCACTAGTTGTACCATTAAAGACAACAGCACCACGTTGAACATTTACAGATCAAATTAGTCACCAACTGCTTAAATGTTCAATCTGCTTTGTTTATTTTAATGTATGAAATAATAAGACTTGACAATTTTACACAAGTAAATTACATGAATCATTTAATGATGATATAGTCTTTAGTGATCAACTTTTATATAATAAGGTATACTGAATTCTCATATACCTCCTTAACATTGTGCTTTATAATTTACATGTCTGTGGTTGAAGGAATAAAAACAACAATTTTGAGAGATTTCCAGTTTCTGGTTCTGCATGTAAGGAGCTTGAATATCACCATTCTGCCCTAATAACAAAATTACAAGTCATGCCAAAAGATATAAAACACAGTAAGAAGAGACAGAACAAATATCAGACAGGGATATTAGAATTATCAGACAGGTAATTTAAAGTACTATGATGAATATGCTAAGGGCTCTAATGGATAAAGTAGATAGCATGCAAGAACAGATGGGCAGTGTAAGCAGAGATGGAAAGAAATGCTAGAGATAAAAAAAAAAAACTGTAACAGAAATGAAGTATGATTTTAATGGGCTTATTAGCAAGAACACAGTTGAAGAAGTAATCTCTGAGATAGAGGATGTATCAGTAAAATCTTTGAAAACTAAAAAGCAAAGAGAACAAAGACTGAAAAATACAGAACAATATCCAGGGACATAGCTTACCTCAATAGAATTAAGCTAAAATTCAATAACAGAAAGATAAATGGAAAATTCCCCAATACAGAGAGATTAAAAACACACAACAGTAAGAACACAAACAACCCATTTAAAAAAAATTGGCCAAGAAATACATGTGAAAAGATGCCCCACATCATATGTGATCAGGGAAATGCAAATTAAACAACAACGCAATAACACTGAACATCTATTAGAATGGCCAAAATCTGGAACACTGACAACACCAAATGTGGGCATGTTTGTGGAGCAATAAAAACTTTCATTCATTGCTGGTAGGAATGCAGAATGATACAGCCACTTTGAAAGACAGTGTAACATGTTGTTATAAAACTAAACATATACTTATTATATAATCTAGCAATTGCACGCCCTTGGTATTTACCCAAGGGAGTTGAAAGTTCATATCTATACAAAAACCTGCACATGGATGTCTATCACAGTTTTATTCACAGTTGCCAAAACTCGGAAGCAACCAAGATGTTCTTCAATAGACTAATGGATAAATAAGCTATGGTACATCCAAAGGCAGTCGCTTAACCAGCTGAGCCACCCAGGTGCCCCTAAACTATGGTACATCCAGATAAAGAAATATTATTCAGCATTAAAAAGAAATGAGCTGTCGAACCATGAAAAGACATGAGGAACTTTAAGTGAATATTGCTAAGTGAAACAAGCCAATCTGAAAATGTTACATACTGTATTATTCAACTATTTGATAGTCTGGAAAATGAAAACTTTGACGACAGTAAAAAGATCAGAGGTTACCAATGGTTGCCAGTTGGGAGAGTGATGGACAGGTAGAGCATGGAGGATTTTTAGAGCTTGAAAATACTCTGTATGAAACTATAATGCTGGTGCTTGTCATTCTACATTTGTCCATACCCAAAGAATGCACGACACCTAGAGTAAACCATAATGTAAAGTATGGACTTTGGGTGACTATGGTGTGTCAATGCAGGTTCATCAGTTTAATAAATATACCACTGTGGTGGGGAATGTTGATAATGAGGAAGTTTTATCGTGTGAAGCTGGGTATATATGGGAGATATCTGTATCTTCTGTTCAATTTTTTTGTGAACCTGAAACTGTTCTTTGAAATTGTCTTATTAAAAATTTCAACAATTTGGGGCATCTGGGTGGCTTAGTCGTTAAGCGTCTGCCTTCGGCTCAGGTCATGATCCCAGGGTCCGGGGATCGAGCCCCACATCAGGCTCCCTGCTCAGTGGGAAGCTTGCTTCTCCCTCTCCCACTCCCCCTGCTTGTGTTCCCTCTCTTGCTGTCTCTCTCTCTCTGTCAAATAAATAAATAAAATCTTTTAAAAAAAATTTCAACAATTTATGTGGACTGAACGTAAGTTTGCTTTTAAAACCATAGACAAAGTTGAACAACTATTTTGGCTACAACACAAGGTATTAATTGATTATCAAAATACCAAGTTATTCTAGGTCTACCTAGATTTGGTCTGTGGTTGAAAAAGACCCTTGGATATCACATGAAGCCTTGAAGAACTTTTCCGAAATCTTTCAGATATTAACTATAAACCATTTCAAATTAGAAAGCTATTTTAATGTGATAGGGTGTTGCATTTTGAAATTCAGCAGTTCTTCCTGGGGCATCTAATTCGGATCACTGTTTGAAAAATAAAAACAAAACTGTTACAGAATGGAAAATTTGCTTTAAAAGAGATCAGCAGAGTTTTTACTAATTACCAGGTACCATTTAGTGCAGCATAAGGTGAGCCTCCATGTAAACCTATTTTGTATTCCAGCAGAATATATCACAGAACGAACAGGTATGGTGTAAATGGCTGCCCTGTGCTTTGGTATAAATAAGATCATTAGAGCTGTAAGAAAGAAAATGGCTTCCTTATAAATTGTGTAGTGTCATTTTCTTCTATCATAATACTTAGGGACTCTTGTTTCATGCTAGATGGATCTACTTCGAACCAAACATATTTTATTGTAAGCTATAATCCATACTTGCTTCTTCAAGACCTAACTCCTTAGATTTTTTTTACTGTGGATCTCTTTACAATTGTGTGCTCTTTATTCGTCAGAAGGTGAATCAGTGCAAAGAAAATGAAGTTATCTCTAAAAGAACTCAACACCAGTCCAAAGAACTTTGAATTAACCTTCCAAATAAAGGTTTCCTAGGATCACTGAAAGTTTAGGCTGCCCAAATTGTTGGGTAGACAGCTCCCTGTGCAATTGGATTTCTGTTGTAACAAAAAGTGTCCCAATTAAAAACAAAATTTCTAAAATCCCTACCATTAATTCTCTGATTGATTGGCGAAGTCACTGTATTACCTAGAAAGGGTAACAACATATTTCACGTATTGCAGAAATTAGTTTCTCTGTTTTCAGGCAGAGTACAAGGTGCAAGAAAATGAAAGGATCTGAGAAGGGATTCGGGAAGATACCAATAGGGGAATGAAATTCTGTGGGAGAAGGTGAGAGAGGTCACTGACAACTCAGACTGTATGAGGGCATTTGAGTTACAAAAAGAAAATTGCCAGCCCATTTCTGGCTTTTAAAGGCAAATGAAAATGAGTCAAAGGAATATGATTGTATTTCATTGCATTCAGACATAATAGTTATTAAAAAGAAATAACAACCTTGCTTTATGACTACAGCAATTTATGATCCACCACCCTTTCCTTCAAGGAAGTGAAAACTTAGCTGAATTCACAAGCATACACAGAGTTAAAAACTAATGAAAGAGTTAAAGAGAATGTAAGATATTTGCACATGTCACTCCATAATTAATGACAAATGAAGAGTACAGAGTACATAGGCTCTGACTTCATTATTTGGTGGCAAAGGTCAGGGCAGTCTTCAGGGAAGTGGCATTCCTCTTGGCTTCTCTTAGAAAGTCAGCAACTGTAGCAGCTAAAAATAAAAGAAGAATAAACAGAAGAAATGTATTTTAAATTAATATTCAAATGATTTTGAAATATTCAAGTTGAGCTACTGTGAGCATCAGTAATTACACCAAAAAATGAGTAAATGTTATAATTATAACTGCAGTAAAAATTATCCAGCAGTTTCAAGGAGAAGCTCTGCACAGCATATTGATCAGCAGTTACAGGGCTTTTCTTAAGGATGAAAGCAACCTGAAGATAACTTAAATTCAGTTTGTTCACATAGTGGATGTTCCAGTGGCTGAGCCACAAGACCATGCAAGTAGCTAGCTTCACAAATTCTGGCCCCTACTGTTTACATCAAATGTAATAATCTTTATTAATACGTTTCCTGGATTATACCATGGGGAGAAAAACTCCATAGTTCTCTAAATTTCTTAGTTCGAACCAGTAAGCTAAAGAATTTTGGGTTAGAATCACTGTTCTCCATTTATTAGCCCCAATACAATTCTAAAACATGTTAATCACATTGCAAATATTACATCTAGGATTATAAATTCAGGCTTATAATAGTGATTGGGAGAAGGAAGAACAAAACCGCTTGTTACTCTGCCTCTATTTATTACCACTCTCCGCACCTTGACCCCACCCGAATCCTGAGACTCACCCTAATTTCTAGGCCCGATCCTGATCTTTTTTTTTTTTAAAGATTTTATTTATTTATTTGACAGAGAGGGACACAGCAAGAGAGAGAACACAAGCAGGGGGAGTGGGAGGGGGAAGCAGGCTTCCTGTGGAGCAGGGAGCCCAATGCGGGGCTCAATCCCAGGACCCTGGGATCATGACCTGAGCCGAAGGCAGATGCTTAATGACTGAGCCACACAGGTGCTCCGACCCAACCCTGATCTTAAAGATATCTAGGTGGTTTTGTTTGTTTGTTCATTTGTTTGTTTTTTAGATTCCACACGTAAGTGAGATTGGAAGTACAGAGAACAAACTGGTGGTTACCAGAAGGAAAGGGTTGGGGGATAAACAAAATAGGTGAAGAGGCTTAGGAGGCACAAAATTCCACTTATAAAATAAACAAGTCATGGGGATGAAAAATACAGCATAGAGAATATCGTCAATAATATTGTAATAACATTGTATGGTGACAGATGGTGACTACATTTATTGTGGTGAGCATTCTGTAATGTATATAACTGTCCAATCACTTTGTTGTTCACCTGAAACTAGTATAACTTTTGTCAACTATACTTCAATTTAAACAACAACAACAAAACCTAGGCTGGCTGCTAGAAGTCTCTGCCTATTCACTCCATGCCGAGCCTACATTTTATGTCTTTCTTTAGAAGATGGTACACAGTTTCCTTTCAGGTTAAATCAAACTCCTCAGCACTGTATTCTAGGTTCTCCCCCATCAGACCCTACAGTACCTAATGATTTTCTTTCAGATACCCTAAGATTTTATTATTGGCCCTGTTTACCTCTTCTCCCTACTTCCTCCAACCAAGCCAGTCAACTCCCTATAACCTCCTCACATTCTGTGCCTCTGTGCCTTCTACCACCATGCGTAACTACAACTTCATTCTCTAATTTACACCTTCTTCTCAGCTAATTTATTAAAGTCTATTTTGCCTCCCCAGCTTTGGTTTTATGTTCTTTAGAAAAACTTCCTAAAGTATGTTTGAAGTCCCCACACCACCCACCATACTGCAATGTGTGTGAAGTTGAATATGTATTTATTGAGTGAATAAATGGGGAAATGAGCAATTGAATTATTGAGTCTCAGAACAGCAGAGGACTCAGAGATTCTTGGAAATTTAGATGTCTAATAATAAACATTGATGGATTGGGAAAATTTTCTTTTTGTATTTTACAGTTGTTAGCTTGATTTAATGCAGCATAACTGTAAATTCTCTTATTTTTGCTGGAATTTCAATGGGGCTTGTAATCTAGTGGAAGGAGAGAGAAAATAACAAGTAAACAATAAATAAGAGGATTTATCATTATTTTTGTTATATATTATACATGTTATATATTACTGGTTTATTGATGATTCTAAATTATGCAGTAATATTTCTTTTCCACAACCACTGGTTTCAGTGCTGCTCTGCCAAATCTCCCTTTCCTTCCCTATAATAATATCTTGGGCAGAAACCACAACTTTCTAGTTGATCTAGCTATAAAAACTCAAGCCATTTAAAAACTTTAATCTATTTTTTAAGTTTGTATTTAAATTTCAGTTAACATACAGTGTAATATTAGTTTCGGGTATACAGTATAGTGATTCAACACTTCTATACATCACTCAGTGCTCATCACAAGTGCCCTCCTTAATCCCTATCACCCATTTCACCCGTCCCCCCACCCACCTCCCCTGTGGTAACCAGCAGTTTGTTCTCTATAGTTAAGAGTTTGTTTCTTGGTTTGCCTCTCTCTCTCTTTCCTCTCTCTCTCTCTCTTTTTTTCCCCTTTGCTTTTTGTTTTGTTTCTTAAATTCCACATATGAGTGAAATCATATGGTATTTGTCTTTCTCTGACTGACATTTAACTTAGCAAAATACACTCTAGCTCCATCCATGTCATTGCAAATGCCACGATTTCATTCTTTTTTATGGCTGAGTAGTATTCCATTAGATAGATATATAGATATAGGTTTGATATAGATGTAGATACAGATATAGATATAGATATAGATATAGATATCTCCCACATCTTCTTTATCCATTCATCAATTGATGGACATTTGGGCTCTTTCCATAATTTGGCTATTGTAAATAATGCTGCTGTAAACATCAGGGTGCATGTATCCCTTTGAATTTGTATTTTTGTATTCCTAGTAGGGCAACTACTGGATCATAGGGTAGTTCAATTTTTAACTTTCTGAGGAACCTCCATACTGTTTTCCAGAATGGCTGTACCAGTTTACATTCCCACCAACACTGTACGAGGGTTCCCCTTTCTCCAGATCCTTGCCAACACCTGTTGTTTCTTGTGTTATTGATTTTAGTCATTCTGACAGGTGTGAGGTTATATCTTATTGTAGTTTTGATTTTCATTTCCCTGGTAATGAGTGATAAGCATCTTTTCGTGTGTCTGTTGGCCATCTGCAGGTCTTCTTTGGAGATATTTCTATTCATATCTTCTGCCCATTTTTAATTGGATTATTTGGTTTTTGGCTGTTGAGTTTTATAAGTTCTTTATATATTTTGGATACTAACCCTTTGTCAGATATGTCATATGCAAATATCTTCTCTCATCCCATAGGTTGCCTCTTAGTTTTGTTGATTGTTTCCTTTGCTGTGAAGAAGTTTTTTCTTACTTTCTTCCTTTACTTTCTTTCTTTTTTAACGTAGTCCCAATAGTTGTTTTTTTTTTTTTTTAGATTTTATTTATTTATTCATGAGAGACAGAGACAGAGAGAGATAGGCAGAGGGAGAAGCAGACTCCCTGCTAAGCAGGGAGCCCGATGCAGGACTCGATCCCAGGACACCGAGATCATGACCTGAGCTGAAGGCAGACGCTTAACCAATTGAGCCACCCAGGTGCCCCCCCAGTAGTTTTTTTTTTTTTTCCCTTGCCTCAGGAGACATATCTGGAAAAATGTTGCTATAGCCAATATCAAAGCAGTTAACTGCCTGCGTTCTCTTCTAGGATTTTTTTTTAATTAATTTATTTATTTGAGAGAGAGAGCACAAGTGGGAGGAGCAGAGAGAGAGAATCCCAAGCAGACTGTGCTAAGCACAGAACCCCATGTGGGGCTGGATCTCACCACCCTGAGATCGTGACCTGAGCTGAAACCAAGAGTCTGGCACTTAGCCGACTGCACCACCCAGGTGTCCCTCTTCTAGGATTTTAATGATTTCATGTCTAACATTTAGGTCTCAATCCATTTTGAATTTATTTTTGTGTGTAGTGTAAGAAAGTGGTTCAGTTTCATTCTGTTGCATGTTGCTGTCCAGTTTCCCCAATACAATTTGTTGAAGAGACATTCTTTTTTCCATTGGATATTCTTTCCTGCTTTGTTGAAGATTAATTCACCATATAATTGTGCGTTCATTTCTGGATTTTTCTATTCTGTTCTGTTGATCTATGTGTTTATTTTTGTGCCAATACCATACTGTCTTGATCACTACAGCTTTGAAGTCTGGAGTTGTGATGCCTCCAGCTTTGTTTTTCCTTGTCAAGGTTGCTTTGGCTCTTTGGGGTCTTTAATGGTTGCATATAAATCTTAGGATTGTGTGTTCTAGCTCTGTGAAAAATGCTGTTAGTATTTTGATAGGGATTACATTAAATGTGTAGATTGCTTTGAGTAGTATAGATATTTAAACAATTTATTCTTAACAATCCATGAGCATGGAGTGTCTTTCCATTTCTTTGTGTTGTCTTCCATTTCTTTTATCAGTGTCTTACAGTTTTGAGAGTACAGCTCTTTTACCTCTTTGGTTAGGCTTATTCCTAGGTATCTCATTGTTTTTAGTGCAATTGTAAATGGAACTGATTCCTTAATTTCTCTTTCTGCTGCTTCATTATTGGTGTATAGAAATGCAAAAGGTTTCTGTATGTTGATTTTGTATCCTGTGACTACTGAATTCTAGCAATTCTAGCAGTTTTTTGGGGAGTCTTTTAGGTTCTCTCTATATAGTATCATGTCATCTGCAAATAGTGAAAGTTCTATTTCTTCCTTGCCAATTTGGATACCTTTTATTTCTTTTTGTTGTCTGACTGCTGTGGCTGGGACTTCCAGGACTCTGTTGAATAAAAGTGGTGAGAGTGGACATCCCTGTCTTATTACTGACCATAGAGGAAGAACTCTCAGTGTTTCCCCATTTAGGATGATATCAGCTGTGGGTTTTTCATATATAGCCTATATATGTGCCCTCTAAGGCTACTTTGTTGAGAGTTTTTATCATGAGTGGATGTTGTACTTTGTCAAATGCTTTTTCTGCATCTATTGAAATGATCATATGGTTCTTACCCTTTCTTTTATTAATGTGATGTAACACACTGATTGATTTGCAAATATTGAACCACCCTTGCAACCCGGGAATAAATCCCACTTCATCAAACTTTAATCTTAAACTGAATTTACATCCCATTTTTTCCCCTCCCTCCAGTACAATCTTGAGCTGGGGATCTAGATTCAAAGTGTGGAGGAGGCAAATGTATGGTATGGCTCTGATAGTCCTCAGCCTGTTCTGTTGCTGAGATGGGGTATGACTCAATCCTGGGTACCTTTTCAGGTATATCCTTGCCTTGGTGAAATTTCTCATTCTTGCATGGTAAAGAAGCCTGTTCCCTCTCTTGGCTCTGCCATTTCTTTCCAATTGTCTCCTCTGCTCCTTTAGGCACAGGGGCAGCTCTCAAGTCTGTTGCCTAGGCATACGTTCACAAAGTAAACAAAATGGTCACCATTTTGTAAGATGGGTGCTTTGGAGTCTCATTGTTACCTGGGAAGGAAAATGGTGAACCAGGTGAATTTTTTTCCACTTTGAACATGTCATTCTTCTTTAAGAGCAACCATCTCAGAGTGCCTGGATCATGCAGTTGGTTAAGCCTCTGATTCGATTTCAGCTCACCTCATGACCCTGGGGTCATGGGATCAGCCTTCTGTGGGGCTCTGCACTCAGTGTTGAGTCTGCTTAAAAGATTCTCCCTTCCTCTCTCTCTGCCACTGCCCCCTGCACTTGTACATGTTCTCTCTTTCTCAAATAAATAATAAATCTCAAAAAAAAAAAAAAAAAGAGCAACCATTTCCGTGATTCTCATCCAAACTTGTCCTTTTTCTATTACATCACCTCTCCATCATTCAGTTCCAATTTCATCTAGTCTTTGCATGTAGGGAAAAAAAATCCCTATACAAGTATAAGTATGCATTCAAATATTTCTGTCTTGTGCTTTACAGTTTCTTTTATTTTTTTATTTTTTTATTTTTTAAGATTTTATTTATTTGCGAGAAAGAGAATGAGAGACAGAGAGCATGAGAGGGAGGAGGGTCAGAGGGAGAAGCAGACTCCCTGCTGAGCAGGTAGCCCGATGCGGGACTCGATCCCGGGACTCCAGGATCATGACCTGAGCCGAAGGCAGTCGCTTAACCAACTGAGCCACCCAGGCGCCCTACAGTTTCTTTTAACTGGAATGTCCTTGGTCTGCTTGACAATCTTTTCTTCTGAGCTTTGGGCACTAGTCCTCAATGCTTAGCACCAGGAAATGCCCAAATCATCACATCTACTTTTCTTTCTCCATCTTCCTCCCTATGAAGTTACCAAAGTTTAAATTTCTTTTCAATGTTGCTATTTGCATGGGTATCACCATGGTGACAGTAATCCAAGACAGAAAGATACCAGTATATGCAGACAAGAGATAGAGCGTGATTCAAGACCATAACTGCATAAAATTATCTACAAAAGGAGTCCCAGCCATACCTCCCATCATCCCCCTAGACCCATGGAGGCATCACTCTGCAGATAGGCAGCCTGATTGGGAGTAAGAATCCCCTGGGTATTTGAAGAAACTTTCTGGTTTTTTGGACACTTGTAGCTTCAGAGATGTTAACTGCCCAAAAGCCTGCCCATAGTAGTTCCAAGTAACTGATAAAATCCTGAGTTATCACAATGAAGGTGAGTGTGTTGAAATGCAGTCCTAGCCAAATTGCCCAGCTTTCCATCCATACCACTGCTTCCTGGCTGCTTCTCCTATAAATCCTATGTACCTTTACCATTTGCTTGCAGTTAGGGATTCATGATTGGTTTGGCAAATACATTGTTCTTGGCACATGAAAAAAACAATGATGAACTTTTCAATAGTGGCAGTAGGCCGACGTTAAATACAATTTTCAGAGTGCAACTATAACAGCTTCAGCCTGGGAAGGGATGACTTCCTTTGCTGTTTGTTAGAAGTAAAAACCAAGAAAGGAGCAGGTTTGTTTCTCTTATACTTATTTCCTCTCTGGATCTCTTTGCAAGATCATAATCAGATATAAATGACATCGTGTCTACCAACAAAGGATGTAAAATGAAGTGAGTTACACATATATTAGTTACACACCAGAATTATTCAAGGTAGAAAAACTGTTTTTCCTCAAGTGCATGAGCAATTAAAGTAAAAGCATGTGTGTTTGCCTGACTTTCACGATAACAATTTTGTAGATGAGCACTGAATATTTTGCATTTTGGGGGACTACTAAGTAATTTAAGCAACTGAAGTCAAAATTGACATAGAAAAACAGTGAGAGGACACAGTCAAATGAACAATTAATTTTCATATACACTTGAAAAATATCTGGGGCGCCTGGGTGGTGCTCGCTTCGGCAGCACATATACTAAAACTGGGGCGCCTGGGTGGCTTAGTTGGTTAAGCGACTGCCTTCGGCTCAGGTCATGATCCTGGAGTCCCGGGATCGAGTCCCATATCGGGCTCCTTGCTCAGCAGGGGGTCCGCTTCTCCCTCTGACCCTCCCTCTTCTCATGTGCTCTCTCTCTCTCATTCTCTCTCAAATAAATAAATAAAATCTTTAAAAAAATAAAAAAAATATCTGAATGGATGAGCCCATCAAAGTAATATTTGCACAGGGGTTTCAATATCTAGCATACCTTGAAATTTTTATTTTATTAACAAACATTTATATCATTCTATGTATGAGTCATACTTATTTTGAGGGGAGGATTTATAAATGTTAACTCATTTAATCTTTGTATCAACCAAATGAGTTCAGTATTATAATTACTATCCCCGTTTTACAAAATCAGAAACCAAGACAATAAATGGTAAATCATTCCCAAGGTTTACACAGTGAGGGAAGCATGGAGGATGGACTTGAACACAGATAGTCCAACTCAGAAATGCAGGCTTTAACTTGTACACTAAGCTACAAAGAGACCAACCTCTCAGCCACAGTCTGACATTGCTGCCTACCACAGTGTGTGGTGATATTGTAGGCTCTGAAGCCAGACAGGCATGAATTTAAAATCCTGGCTTAGCCACATACTGGCTGTGTGACCTTGGGCAAGTACCTGCAATGCTCCATTATCTGTATGCCTTTTTTTTTTCCCTGAAAACAAGTTTTATTTAAATAAGGGTTTAAATACATTATGTAATGTTAAAGCTGAAGGAAAAAATAAAGCAAAAACTAGTCTGTTACTTCACATGGCATTGGGCAGCAGTAACTTGTAAGTTGCAAGCTCTACAGCTAGCTACATGACTGATGTATCAGTCTGAAGTTTGTTCCCTTGTCAAACTTTAACTCTCATAGAAGGTTGGCCTTACATTCTGGTGTTTGGATATTGATCAGCTAGGATATGTCTAGTCAAAAAGACCTTGGTGGTAAGCCAAATGTCCTATCACACCTCACTAGAGGGAAGGTGGTCGCTGTAAGCTCTGCCTAACCTGGTCAGGTTGGAGACACCAGGGATCTTTCTTTGATTCCCTATAGCAGCACAGCTGCTATTGCTGTCTTACCCCATCCTGTCCTCTGAACTTCACTGTGGGTTGTTCAGGCGGTGACATTCTCTTAGGGCAGGGAACTCTGAAGGAGAGCCGAGGAGCTTCTAGCCACACGTAGCCATCTGTGATCTTGGGGCTCTGGGCTTGACCAAAAGAAACATCATATTACTGCTTGGTTTCAGGCCAGACACTGCCAGGTGCCCACTGCTTGACCTCTATTTAAATGAGGGACTTTAAGACTGGATAGCATGGATCTTTTCAGTTTATTGCATGAAGGAGTTACACTAGTCCCAGTTAAAAGCAGACCCCAAATGGTTACATTATACAAGCTGTGAGGTTTTTAAACTTGTTACAAGGGACAGAAGGAAAATCTTACTCATTGCAAGGAAATCCTCACTTAAGCTTCAGTGAGCCAAAAGCACTTAAAACCCATGAACCTTCAGCTGGTCATCCTTAGCCAGTCCAGTCTCTACGAGGAACTGGCATATGTTCTTGCACTGGTCACCCTGTAGCAGAATTACTTCATATTCTGGATGCTCAATTACAGGACCATTGCAGGCAAATTTCTTCTTCTTCTTTTTAAAGATTTTATTTATTTATTTGAGAGAGCGAGAGAGAGCATGAGCAGTGGGGAGGGGCAGAAGGAGAGGGAGAAGCAGATTCCCTGATGAGCAGGGAGCCTGATGCTGGACTCCATCCCAAGACCCTGGGATCGTGACCTGAGCTGAAGGCAGACGCTTAACCGACTGACTCACCCAGGTGCCCCAGCAAATTTCTTCTTAAATACCTTCACTAGTTTCTTTTTATCATAACCATCTGTGATCCCTTGGACAGTAGTAAGGGTCTTCCTGCTGTTACTCTGTTGAATTCTTATATGGCTATAATCCTCAGTGCCAGCAGGAAGTAGATCATCACCCTTACTTGCATCAGCAAGGGCTCGAAAGAGTGGAGTTTCTGGATACCAGGACATACTTTATGATTCCTTTTCCTTGGTAAAAATGGCCTGCAGAAGGCCAGGGCAGGGGTTGGTGGGGATCAGGGGGGGACAGTGTGTCATGAAGTGAGAGAGCACAAAGGGGACGCTGCTGAGTCCTTGGTCGTGGCTCAGTCAGTTTTTTATGCCATTTAATTCAGAGGGTTAGGGGGGAGGATATAAATACATAATGCAGATAAGACAAAGCACTTAGAATTATATTTGGCACAGGGACAGCAATAAAATGGGTTATTTGTTACTATTTCTATTAGATAATAATAAAGAACATGGAATGTGGTGATCACCACCACCAGTCCAGTCCAAGCAATCATATTTGTTGCCTAGACTACTGCTCTTGACTTCTAGTCTTGATTCCCCACCTTCAGCCCTACCTCTGGCCCAAAGCGTATCCTTTTTAAACTGCAAATTTGATTTGTCTGTGTAAGTTTAGATCATTCAGTGATTCTCAAGATTGCTATGTTAAAATACAGAAGACTTAACAGGGCTTATATGATCTGGTACCTCCCCACATTTCAGTCCCATTGCAATCATTCTCTTTCATGAACTTCGTGCTTATAGGTAAGCACTATAAGTGACTTATAGTGACTAACCCCCTCCAAAATCAACAATCTCAGTACTGCTCAGTAGTTCCACAAGCATTTGTTGAATGCCTACTCAAGTTGCGGATGCAAAAAGAGCACAAAGGGGAAAGATCCAGGGATCCTTTCCCATATATGTCAACATTAATAGAAATTTACACAACATCCATTTGTATGGCCCCATCTCTCCATTGCTTCTCAAGCAAACTTCCTGCGCATGTCTGCTTTTACCATATCCTCCTCTTCCAATTGCCCCTCTTCTGGCTTAATTTTGACTTTTTCCTCAACTCCATATCTGAAACTATTCTCACTCAGATTATAAATGACATCTGTGGCAGATTCTGATAGTTGTCTTTCTATTACCCATTTCCGTTTATTTTTTTACTGAGAGAATGTTTACGACAATAATGAGCCAGCTTAATTTAAAAAACTACATTACCCACCTTCCTTGGCAGCTTTGAAGCTGTAATTGAGAGTCTACAGAGGATTTCTGGGAAAGATGTGTTTTGCTGATTAAAAAAAATGATAATAAAAGGGGGCGCCTGGGCAGCTCGTGATCCCAGGGTCCTGGGATAGAACCCTGCATCGGGCTCTCTGCTCCGCGGGAAGCATGCTTCTCCCTCTCCCACTCCCCCTGCTTGTGTTCCCTCTCTCGCTGTGTCTCTCTCTGTCAAATGAATAAATAAAATCTTAAAAAAAAAAAAGTGCTACACTTTTCTCCTGGTTATTTGTTCCTTCCTCCTTTCTACTTGTAATGTAGATGTGAGGCTGGAGATGGACGAGCCATGTTTGTGATCGTAATATGCCCATAAAGATGAAAAGCTGTTTGTATAGAAAAGAAAAAATGAAGACACCTGGGACATTGATGAGGCTGTGAAGCCCCTGCAGGACTCCTGAAACTTTCTCTTTCTGGACTTTGTTACATGAACAACAGGTTTCTGTCATATGCAGCCAAACACAGTCTGTAACTGATACACAATCCCAATAACCAAGTTCACTAGCCAATGTATGCTTTTATATTTCTGAAGCATTTTAAGGTATTTGTTGCTGCTGATTATTTTTTTCCCCACTTGAATCCATTTTTATGCCATTTAATTTAATTAACATCTGATTTTTGTGTTACAACTCCTTCCTAGTTCTTTCCTTCCACCTTCTTGTGGTTTTTTCTTCTTTTAGACTCTACTCTGGGTTCCTCTTCTTCTGACCATCTATCTATTGGAGGTTGACACTTCCCATTTTTCTATAAGGTATCCCTTTACTTTTTATTCTCTGCAATTCTATCTGAAAGATGTCACCTACATCAAGACTTTTACTGTAAAATACATGCCCCCAAACTTACAAATCTTTCTGGTCCAGTGCTCTGTTCTCACCTCTAGACTTAAATAACAAATGACCTGCAGAACATTTATACCTGGATATTCCATGGTGACTTCAAACTTAGGACTTCTATGACTGATATTGAAATCTCAAGTTCTTGCCACAATTATGGAAAGAATTACCTCCCTTTTTGTACCCTCATTATACCATGTGATTTTTATTGCAGCATTTACCAGATTTACAGTAACATTTTATTGTAGCATTTACCAGATTTACAGTTTATGGCACACATAAGAAGAAAATGCAAGTCAGCATGGCTTAAACAAAAGGAAATGTATTATCCCTCATAAAGGTTGGGAGCTCCAGAGCTAGTTAATTCAGCAGGTCAATAATGGTATCAAGAACCCTGGTCATTTCAGTCTTTTCTTTCTCCCATCTTCATTGTGTCACCAGATGATTGACATGGGTTCAGGCATCAAATCCAAACATGTACAAGTCTAGAAGAAGAGAACGTCTTTTCCCTTTTTTCGAACAAAGAGAATGTTTTCATAGAAGATGCCAAGCAGACTCACCTTCATTATCCAGAATTATAAATCATGTCCTTTTCTAAAGAAATCTTTAGAAAGGAGGATGGGATCACTGTGAATGGTTCAGTGAAGCATATGGCTGAATAGAGCATGGGGGGTTAGCTAAACATAATTGGGTTTGGAGTTAGGCATTGCATTAGGCAGGATTATCCAGAGAAACAGAACAAATAAGATATGTAGATAGATAGATAGATAGATAGATAGATAGATAGATAGATAGATATAGATACAAGAGGATACACATACAAACACATACATATACATGTGTACATGTACATATTATATATAATATACAATATAACATATAAATATATAGTATATATAATAGAATGTATATATAAGAATATATGAAGAGATTTATTATAAAGAATTGGTTCATGTGATTATAGAAGCTGAGAAGTCCCAAGATCTGTAGTTGCCAAAAGGCAGACCCAGAAGATCTAATGGTATAGTTCCAGTCTGAATCCAACGGCTTGAGAACCAAGAGAGCCAATGGTGAAAGTTCCAGCCTGAAGGCCTGGCAGGCTTGAGACCTAAGAAGAGCCAGTGTTTGAGTCCGAAGGAAGGAAAAGACTGGTGCCCCAGTTCAGTGCAGTCAGGCAGAAGGAGTTCCCTCTTACTCAGCCTTTTTATTCTCTTCAGGTCTTCAACAAATCTGGAGAAGCCTACCCACATTAGGAGGGGCAATGTGCTTTACAGAGTCCTGTGATTCCAATGTTGATCTCATCCAGAGACACTCACAGACACACCCAGATTAACATTTGATCAAATATGTGGGCACCGCATTGCCTAGTTAAATGATACATAAAGTTGACCATAAATCTGCTCCCCATTCTATGCTTCTATTGTGTATTTATGTATTTATATGTTCTCCCTATTGAATTTTGTATTTCTTATGGCTAATTTTTATTTTTGTCTCTCTCACATTTTGTGGTGTTCCCAGACATAGTAGATATTCAGCAAATGTTGAATGAATTAATTTTGGTCAGGAGATCTGAAGAATAATCTGGCCTGAAGAAATTGACTTTAGAAATACATATACCTGTTATCTGAAATAGAACATTAACAAACTCAATTCACAAATAAAACAGTGGTTTAGAACTCTAGAATTAAAGTAGTCTTATCATAAAGAATCATAGAAGATGATCTTAACACTGTGTGATATTTGTGAAATGTCAGAAACTACAGACTCTTTCATGGAATAGAGTACATTCTGACTAGTTACTCTGCAATTCCACTGATGGGAAAAATGTAAAATAAACTTAATTTCAGGATATCAACCAATATGTATTTAGTGAGTACCTATTATTTTTCACTATTCTATGCAGAATACCATTTGTCCTTATTAAGTGTTCTCTTTCTTCATTAAACTTATTTGTTGGAGTGACAGGATTGAAGCAAAGGTAAAAAGTTGGGTGATGACATCAGTTACTGATACATAATTATCAAAAACTTCTAGGTACAAAACATTGCACTTGGAGCTGTAGAAGTCCTAATAGGATGAGGAGCTGCCTTTGGAGTCAGAAAGCTTGCTTATCACTAGCCCTTTGCCCTTGGTCAAGTTTTTCAACATTTCCAAACCTCAATCTGTCATTGAGGGTAAAATGAGGGTAATAATATAGGTTTTATAACATTTTCATCAATTGCCATTTTTATCTACTTTCCATGTATGTGCCAGAACCTCTCCGATGTGCATTTCCAGCACCATGAAGATAGTTCAGAGACATCTCAAACTCAGTAGAAGTATAAAAATGAGCTTTTGAGCCGGCTTCACAATTTTATCCCTCCAGTGCCTCCTTACCTCCATACATTTTGCTACTAGATGATAGCATTGAAATATGTCTCTCTAGCACTCTTCATAGTCAATCTATAATCAATACTATACATTCTTATGCTCAAATATATCTGGATCTGGTCTCAGTTGACACTTCTCCATCTTCTCCACCAGAGAATCAGAAAGTAGATTGGCATTTTAGTCTACATAAATATTCTGTCATTTTATTGATGGAAATGCCTTTGTGAGCTCCTACCTAGATTTCTGTAAAATATCCCTTGCCAGATAAGACAGCTTGTCCCTCCACACCACCACCTTCCATCTCCATACTACATAAGTCTTTATTTAATACAATTTTCCTCTGCTTAATCCCTATGGAAATTTTATTTCACCAAAGGCAAAATTTTAAAGCCCTTGGTGTGTTTTCATTAAGGCAGGCTCTCCTTACCTTCCTGGGATAGCCCTGAGCATTCCAAGCTCCTGTCTGCTCAGACCTTTCACACCTGCTGTTTCCACTACTCCCATGTGACTGACTCCTCCTATTGTTAAATTTCCCTTTTTCAGATGAGCCTTTTCTCACCAATCCTCTCTCTCTTGCTCTAATTTTACCAGACATTCAGTTTTCCTTGTCTCACCCAACCTTTTAGTCTTTCCTAGCAGTACTTATAATGATAAGAGTTTAAATATTTATTTGGTTATTTAACTATTTCTCCACTGGACCCAGTGTATCAGGGAGACAGACTGTGTCTATTTGTTCACAGCTATATTAGCAATGTTAGGAGAGTGCCTGGCAGAGAGTATTAACACATAATAAATATTCATTAAATAAATGCATTAACATAGAGAAATCAGTGATTTTATTACATATTGGACAAACCAGACTCTCCAGATAATTGTGACTTATAGAAGCCAACCAAGCTCTATCTTGATTGTGCATTGGTGATTCCAAGCATGCCACATAACTGGGAAGGCACACAAACAAATAAAAAAAATAATTTATCTGTATTTACCTAAAACAAAAGCTACTGGGAAATAGCCAAGGCAGTTTAGCAAAGATCACACTTCACCAGAAAAATTTAATTTTTACAATTAAAGACTTGAAGTACTGCATTGGAGCCATGCACTCATATTTTTACATGTAACACTTCAAAGTGGAACGATTTATATTTTGGGCAAAGTGCTTAAAGAAGTGTTTCACCATTCCAGTGGAAAGTGATCATTTTACTATGCATTAATAATTACAATAACAAATACAATTCAAATAACAATTAATTAGCATATGTGTGATATGTTACAGTTCACATAGCATTTTTATTCCCATTATCTCATTTCCAAGCAGGGTATTTTTCTGATTAAATTTCTTTTTTGAAGAATAATGTATTCTCATTCTGGCACTTCAAGATACATATTCTTGTGTAGATATGTTTGCATGTAAACAAAATACACACACACATATATACACACACTCACAAATACATAAAGTATATACCATAGATCAGTAGCCAGCAGAGTGCTAGGTTGGCATTTTAATCTATATGAATATTGTTTCCTTTTATTGGTAGTTCTTGTCCTCATTAAAAGTTCTTGGACCCTCTCTTCCCATTTCTCTGATATACACAAAAATATTTCCTTTTTATCTCTGGCAAAATGTTAAACAATGCTTGTACTTACATTTTTGTTTATCAAACATTTTTTATAACGGCAATATATGTATTTAAATTAGTTGACTATTCTCACACAAATATTTAAGCACATAAACAAACCATTATTTATATAAAATGTAATTAATTGGAAATGAGAAGTTTATATGCTCTATGCCAGGGGGATACTGATGGACATTAGCCAGTTAATGCACATCAACCATAATTCATAACTGCAAACCGAAAGCACAAAATGGCAATTTCCTCTAGCATTAATCTGAAGAATTTCTTCTCCTAGAGTTTCAACATTACCATAGGCCAATTTGGGATGTTCAAAAGTTTCTATATTGAGTTGCAGGGGTTATGGATCACTCCACTTCCCTAGTAAAAGGGGTAGAGATATTCTCAGAGGGCAGTCTCTGGCTTTTGGGCAATGTGATGATGATAACAGCTGTGAGTTGTCCTCCTTTTGGGAGAGCTGGGGACCCCAAGGCCAGTGGACAGCGGTGTTGCAGTGAATCATTTATTTCAAGACCCAAAGTCCTGGGAGAAGCTTGCTTCAAGTTTCATGATTGGGATGCTTTTTAAGTGTTTGGGGAAAAAAGTTGAAATTACAATTCTTGACTCTTTTCTCTCATTTACCATTATATGCAGGTGAGGGGGGTGGATAGTGAACAATGAATTGCACTACTTAGAGATATAGGCTAAGCCGTTTTTTGGGCAGCTGTGTCAATAAAGTACACATATAACATCAGTTTCCTATTACACACGTCATTTGGAGTCATATATTACTCAGTATAATGGGAAAAAGGGAGACCAAAATCTAAAATGAAAAGAGAAATTGAAGTACAACTAGAGCGAGTAGCAGCTGAGCCAACAGCAGCCAGCACAGTGAAACATTTAGTCAGTTCTCCTGGAAAACAAGTGCTTCTGGCATTCATGACCCTCCATGTCATGTCTCAGAAAGCTGACGAGCAGTTGGGTTGCAAGAATATTGGAAGCAAATTTTTCTTGCTATTCTCAGGTAATTGGAAATAAATAGATGACTGCCCCCACACATCGCCCTGCAGATTGTGATTTAGTTCAAGAGTTTTGAAGGTGAATGTTTCTGTCTGTTTGCACTGACTTTGATGTGGATTTTTCAAAGTGGGTGTGATAGGACAGTCACCGTGAAGGTATGTCATGGGTGCAAAAATGAGTGTTTCTTGAGGCTTAGATTGTGGTGATGGGGAGGGTCATCTTTCCATCCTTCCACTTCTCTCTAAACCTGCATCTAATCACACTTCTGCTCAGTTGTTGTCAGAGGCTAACACTGGTTCCAAGATGCCTGTTCAGTCAGCCCTGGAACCAAGACCCCAAGCATGGCAAGCATTCATTCTGCTTTACTCAATAGATTAACAAATAGTTGCAATTACTTATTTATTTTCTAAGTATAAACAGAATCCAATTTTTATTGCTCTGAGAAGGGCCAGCTAAGAAAAGCATCTTACTACAGAGAAGGATTTATTCTTGATGCACATGCAAAATATGCACAGAAGATACTCATTTTGAGGGATGCTAAACTTTAAGTTTATAAAAGGGTGTGCAAGAGATGGTGCTAGTCAGGGAATATTTTGCCAGATCTGTCACATAAATTTGGAAAGAGCTCATCTTCCATTGTTTGTGAAAACTTCAATTTTTATAATTAGATTAAGAAAGGTCCTAATAAATTCTTATTTTCTAAAGGATTTTTCTTATAAAATTTAATTTTCATTACACTTTGAGGTTTCAGTGTTTCTTAACACATTAATGTCACTATATCATATGTGTTTTCTCTTGTTTTATATTTGTGTATTTTCAATCTGTTTTTTTTTTATTTGTAACTTTAGTATTTCTTTTTATCAGGGAATATTTATTAGCACCCAAACATGAATGACAAGGGATTATAATTTCCATTTATTCCAACACTCTCCTGTCCACCCTCCAAAATTAGTATTGTCATAGATTACATGAAGTTTAATGAGTTTATATGAAATAATGTTAAGGATTTTACAGTATGCCATTAGAAAATATTCTTATGCCTCTGTCTTGGTTTTTTAACTTTATCAATAATTATTGAGACCCCATACCATGAAACAGAGGGAAATAAACCATTCTTTTCATTCTCACAGTTCTTTTTTTCTTACTTCATCTAAAACTTTAGTTATATATATACATATATATATGTTTTTTATAAATATTTGAGTCATTATACTTATAACTTTCAATAATGTACCCATATTACTTAGTTATAAGATTTTAAAAAATGTCTATTGACTGTCACTTATCAAAAA
This sequence comes from Mirounga leonina, assembly GCF_011800145.1. Taxonomy (NCBI): domain Eukaryota; kingdom Metazoa; phylum Chordata; class Mammalia; order Carnivora; family Phocidae; genus Mirounga; species Mirounga leonina. The sequence goes on along the minus strand of NW_023270854.1, from coordinate 33,288,306 downwards.
TGACAAAGGAATCAATCTACTTACACAAAATCTGACCATTTCACACTCTCTTTCTTCATGAGTTATATTTCAATTTTACATTGCCATCAATTATATTATGTAAGATATATTTTTCTGTAAGCCAGGGACAGATCTGGGTTTGATAGGTCCCAGAGCTTGAACAATTTGGCTCTTTTTAATTAAAATATTATAAAACTATAATTGGAAAAGTAGATTAAAGAAAACTATTTCTATTTCTATTATTTCTTTCTCTTTCTATTCTTTCTTTTGACTGAGAAATCACAACAAAGTAGAAATGTAAAAAAAAAAAATAAATAAAGGCTTCCCCAGATCTAGGGACATTGCATATTTTGATTAACAGTCAGATACACCTTTTATAATACATTTGTTCCCTTTTTTTTTTTTTTGGTTGCATACTTTGATCACCTCTTCATGTGACATTGATTTTATAGTATTTTCTTTCTTTTTTTTTTTTTTAAAGATTTTATTTATTTATTTATTTGACAGAGAGAGACACAGTGAGAGAGGGAACACAAGCAAGGGGAGTGGGAGAGGGAGAAGCAGGCTCCCCGCAGAGCAGGGAGCCCGATGCGGGACTCGATCCCAGGACCCTGGGATCATGACCTGAGCCAAAGGCAGTCGCTTAACTGACTGAGCCACCCAGGCGCCCTAGTATTTTCTATAATATCAACAAAAATATAATTCGGTCTCTTTTCTAGAATGGTCAATTGATTTTTTTATAGCTAGAAAAGTTTCTGGCAGCTTCATAATTTGTTTTTGGTAATGGTATGCAAATTTATATTATACTTACAAAATTTAGGATACTCTTTATCGGGTTATCTTTCATAATAAGCTGTATACGATTTCAGAGCATTTACATTTTCTTGCACTATGATTAAGCACTCTTAAATAATAAAGTCACTTATTAATCCATGTTTTGTTTGTGTTTTATTTGCTGCACCGGTGGCCATTTTCCACACAATTTCACCTGGAGCCCTCAGAGATCAGGGCAAGATATGTCACTGTGAACACTAAGACACAATCCAGCATCTGAGTTCCCACACAAACAGGTTTACTGATTTGGCATTGATACAGATTAATGCTCTACATGACAAGATTTCTCTTTTACACAATTCCCATCAAAAATGTTAAAAATAGGGGCGCCTGGGTGGCTCAGTCATTAAGCGTCTGCCTTCAGCTCGGGTCATGATCCCAGCGTCCTGGGATCAAGCCCCATGTCCAGCTCCCTGCTCAGCAGGGAGCCTGCTTCTCCCTCTCCCACTCCCCCTGCTTATGTTCCCTCTCTCGCTGTGTCTCTCTCTGTCAAATAAATAAATTCTTTAAAAAAATGTTAAAAATGAATATAGTACATTTATAATTGTATATGCTTTATGAGAAAACATGCATTTTTTGAGTAGGTGATGGCGACAAAATGTTTGATGATTGAAAAGATTTTTCAGGAACTAGGCCCAGCTCCATCTTTTTCAAACTTTGTTCTCTTTTGCTACTCACAGGCTTCTGGGTGCTTAGGCATTTACATTGGACAAAAGACCTTTAGTTTTACAACACTGTAACTTGACACTAGTAACTCTGAGTGGTGGGAGTTAGTTCTACCATAGTCCATGGAAATGACAGTGAATCACATGAATATATCACATTAAACTCCAACTAAAAAATATTCGCAAATCAATTTTCCTTTAGCTGGTTCCAAAAGATGCCAGTGGCTTTTCCAACGGAAGGGGAAAGATATTAGAAGCAGTGACCGAAGTTCTGCCTCTTGTAGCTAAAATATCTTTTGTTTGCAAAATTTAAAAGCTGTGACCACATATGAATACAAGACTTGAAAGCCCTGACCCCAAAATCCATTCACCTGGCCTTGGAAAGTGTATGAGCAAATAAAGGGTCCTGAATCAGGTGCTCATTGTCTTCAGGCTGTTGTTCCCATGTTCATGTTACTTTTAAATGGATTCTGTGTTCACCCTCTATCCTTTTACATGTTTTTCTGTTTACTTCTTGGTTGGATAAACATTTATTTTTTAGTTGTTCTTTAATAAGACTTAATTGACTAAACTGTTTAAAGTTTGAAAATATCTATCAGCTGACTGAACCTATATGATAGTTCTGGCTGAATAAGAAATCATAAACAATGTATTTTCTGAAAAGAAAATATAGATAACACTGTCTCTAACTTTGAATGTATCTGAGGAGACGTTTGCAGCCAGTCTACTTTTCTGCCTTTATAGATGACTTGATTTTTAAAATTTTTTGGCTTATATCCCCTTAGGTTTCTTTACTATTGAAGTCCAGTAATACTACCAAGATATATATCCAGGGTGATACATACCAGGTTTCCCTGGGATATATTTTTCCTTTTCAACTTGCATATTTTAGTCTTTACTTTTCTTCTGAAAATTTTCTTGAATTATGTCTTTCTTTTTTTTTCATTCATTGGTTGCCCTTCTACCAGGACACCAATTACGTATATAGTCCTTTACTTCACCTATATTCATATCTAGCTTTATATCACAAATCCTTTTAACTCTATTTTTTTAATTTAATTTAATTTTAATCTCCCTTTCTGGCTTATTTTCATGTCCTTGGCTGCATCTTCAATAGTTGTCATTCTCCTGTATTGTAGCTTCTAATATATTCTTAATTTTATTTTTTCCCATACCTTTCTAAGTTTTTAAATCTATTTATATTGTCTTAATATTTTGTCCTTAAAACCATTTATATCTTCTCCAAGAGTTTGTTTCATAGCGGGTGTTTGTTTTGTTAAAAAATCTTCAATTTTTTTCAAAACATGTCTTCACAAACTTATCTGCTCTGTGGAAATGTTTTAATTCTTGTTCTCATCTGTTTTCAATGGACTGAATACCTGTCCTTTGTAGAAGTCATGTAAATACGAACAAATCTTAGTGTGAAGGTCATTCTTCCTTGGCCAGGTGTCTGGTGAGGGAACAGTGAGCCTCTGAGCCACGTCTGTCTGTGCACATGTGTCTGACTGCTTGTATAAGAAAAGACGAGCCTGATAGAGACAGAGAGAGGCAGAAAGAGAGAGTTCATTTACCACTTTCCTTCAATAACTAAGTGTCGCAGCTGGGAGCGTCCTCATAAAACCTCGCTGTAAAGACAGCAACAGTTTTCAAGAATATCATATTGGTACACTGTGTCGTTCTTCCACAGCTATTCCATAGTGCCAAGTGGGGCCCCAAGAATCTTTAGCAATCAGCCTGTGTACTCCCAAACCCCTTATTTCAAAGACAGAACTGTTCTTCCAGTCACTGCATTGTACCATTTCTGGAAAGAATGCTCTGTTCTTCAGTTCTTTGGGATACACAGTTATAAGTATCCTCTCATAGCATCTTGCCCCACCCCAGGCCAGGCAGCACAAGGCTTATGGTAGCCATTTCTCATATAATGATTTGGATTTATAGGTCACTCTTAGATTCATCACACAGATGCTCATTTTTCCTGTGGTTTTCATTTGTTTTGAGAAGGTAGAAGGGGAGGGAGCAGATATGTTCTTACTCTTCCAAAATAAAGACAGAATTCTAAATGGAGTATTTTTGGAAACAGCCAGAAGACTGCTCTGGATCAAAATTCATAGAGAAACCTATGTTCTCTTTCATTCATTTTCATCCAAGAGCATAGAGATAATCACTTGATCATCTCATTCATTTTGCAATAGCTAATGAGAAAATATTACAGTGTTTTCAGGTTCTATTTTTTTCCTTTTAAAAATATTACTGTATGTCTGAAGTAACCTAGAATGTCTATTTCTCTCATACTCTTTTGTTTTTGTCTACAGATTCTTAACTTCCATCATTAATATCTTTTCAAAGAAACCAAGAAATGACTTCATTTTGTACATGGAGAAAGGTAAGTTCCATTTTAGTCAAATGAGAAAAAGCACCTTTTTTTCAGTTTAAAATAATAGTAATAAGTTAAGAAACCTCAGAACTGTTACACTGGATTTAAATTCAATGATGTCTTCTGAACATAAGCAATGGAGACTTCAAGAAGCATTTGTGAGAAAACTCGGATACTCACTTTGGAAATAAGTGGTTAGATGTGTGGTTTAAGAAATTTAGTTTATATTTATTAAGCAATTACATATGAAAAGTGACTAGAATAGTGTCTAATTTAGAGTATTTGATCAAGACAAGTTAGTTCCTTTCCCTACTCAGTGAAGCTTGGGCTAGCCTTTGCCCTTGGTGGAAAAAAAATGAAGAATGCCAGAATTGGGTGATACTGTCCTAGAATATATGATCAGACTTCAATGTGATTAAAGAATTCTGCAATACCAGCAAGAACAGTGAGTGCAGAAGAATGTTTCTTGTTTCTTCTTACTTAGTACTTCAGTAATCTGCTGTTAACCTCTGAGCTCTCACTCCTGTATGCCAGTTGCCAATTCACAGGCAATTGATGCTAAGAAGACCTGACAGCACAGAGCAGAAAGGCACCAAAATAATCCTATGCCCCTGAGTGGCCCTGTGGACATAGACACTATAAGATGTAGAAATGAGGCCATAGAGCAAGAAGGCATCATTTCAGGGTCCCTGGGAACTGTAGGAGTCAAAGCAACTGTCAGAATAAAAGGTCTTTCTCTATTGGCTTGCATGTGATGCCATGGCAATTTTGATTGTAATTTTATGCCATTCCTAAGTCCGTATTGCAAAGAAAATAATATTTAACTACCTTCTCCTAATATATGTGATCTTTTTTATCTGAGATCCTCCTTTTCTTCCACTACAACACTCACCCTTAGAGAAGTTACATACGGTGTTACAATTATTTTTGTGGATTTGTTTTACTAAAGGTTGAGACTGGGTGAGTAGAACCAGTAGATGGGAGAAGAAATACAAATCCCTCTAACACTAGATGACATTAACTGGGCTTAAGGCCAATATCTGAAAATATCTTCCATGTGGGGGTGTCCATTAAGGAAACGTATGTGACAATGAACAAACACTTGGACACATATCCTCTACCTGTTAAGTATCTGCACTAGTGCCAGGTCATTATAAAAAGACAAAAGTTTTAAAAATTAAAAAAATTTAAGGTCATAACTCTTTTCTTCAGTGAGTTTTCAAACAATCAGGAGAGTCTAGATTAAGTATACAAAATGATTACAAACAATATTGGGTAGCTACTTCTCAGAATTATTCTGATTCTCAACCATACAGATAAAAATGAAATTACTATTGATGTGAGCTTGACATACATGCTGCATTTGCCTATTTTTTTTTTACAGTTTTAATGACCATTGTTATATAATCAGAGAACCCAAGATTTCTAAAGGGTCCAGGAATGTGGACCCAATAACCACAGTAACCTAAGATTATGGAAACATTCTTTGAAGAACAATCAGTCATTTAGATATCACAAATCTCTGCTTACATGAATCTGATGACTTGTTTGAAAAGTTTAAACAAATGACCTGTTATATAAATAGGTTTTAGTCTTGTCAGTCCAGCCAGTCCAGTGCCTATTATTACCTAAATAATTTCTTCATGTTCTCCTGTGTTCTTCAGTTAATTTAACATGTTATAGATATTCTTGCAGTTGATATATTAGGCATCTGCTCATCAGCCCACAAATGGTATGGATTTAAACTTAAAGGTGTGTGAAGAATAGGTCCTCAGTGACACCATTGTAGTGTACCCCCAACACTTGCTGGGTGGTCTGTTAAATGAGCAAGTGGCTTTTTAGTTGAAAAATCTATTCCTGACCTAACGAGATGCATACAACCAGGTAAAAATGCCCTTTCAGATACATAGATTCTAATTCAGTGAGTTAAGTGGGTTAGAGACATAAGCAAAGTGTGCCATCATGTGCTTTCTGCATTTTCATGGGGGTGGAGGAGGGAAAGGAGGCAGGAATGGTGCAAATTGAGTTCTATTTCTAACTAATTGTAATACAAACTGGGTTGTATCACCCTTGATTTTATAAATACTTTGAAATAAAGTGTAGTGATTGCATAATAGCCCATCAAATGGGTGGTTGATTAGTTCAGTCAATTTTACATGCAGTTTTGCTATTATTTTCTACTAGAATGGAAGAAACTGAACAAAACCGTCACCATCATGGTGATGCTTGGCAGATGGGAACCAAGGATCAGTCCCACTTGTAAAATGCAAAATCTGAAGAAAGTGATGATTAATTCTTTCATCTGATCCCTGATTCTCACGTCAGTTTCATTTTAGAACCGTATTTCCTCAGTTCTTACAAGTCTGACCTATAGGGAACTTGATGATCCTACGGGTCCCTCCTCACGTGAGTCATTGTGTCATCGGGTTCCTTTATCTTTTATCACACAGGCTATTTTGGATGTTCCAACATATTTGTTCTGGGAATTTTCTTTTAAATGCAATTTATTATTTTTCTTGAACTTCAGTGTTTCTAGAAAATGGTCTCCTCTCATTCCAACACACACACCCAAAATTCTCTTCCTCAGTAAAAGCCTTTAGGGTTCATGTCGTTAGTGTATGTTGCTTGCTTCTGGTGAACAGGGGACAGAGAAAGTAGTGACTAATATCAGAATCATGAGTGAAGATATGTTTTATTCATAAACTTTGTACCTCCAGTGAAATTAAAAGCAAAGTAAAGGGTCGAAGCTGTGAACCCTTTTTCCTAGAGCCTGTAAACCAATAAAGCCTTTATATTAGCTATCGATATCTATCTCTGAGTTGCCTTAATAACATCTTATTCCCTGTTTTCACCAGCCATCAATAATATTTCTGCCTGCCCGCTCAGGCCCCTATCTCTGCGTGCAATTGCATTATAAGGGTCCATAAGCCCAATTTGCTTCACGTTCTTATTTTTGGAAAAGGCTGGCTGGCTTTTGTAATGAGAGCAGCTGCCAAGAAGGCTTGACAGAATTTGTGGCCCATCTGGCTTATAATCTTCACTCAATATCGCAGAGGCCTAAACTCTGAGACCTGCTGATAAGCCCAGGCGTCCAGGCGAGCGATGGCAGCCTTCTCTGTGATTTCTCATTAAGGGCAGGGACATCTCTCTGGGAATCTCTCATATCCTGGATATCACATAATTCCTTTTTTCATTTTCTAATAAGTACAAGAGAGTTGTATTTTTTTTTACACTATAGTATCTTTGTGTACCCAGATATGAGTGAACAGTCATTTGGAAAATTTTGACATTTGAGTGTTTGAGTTTCCTAAAATATTTGTTGTTATTCCAAAAAAAAAAAAATTCCACTGAACAAAATGCCATGGAATAGATCAGAATATATTAAATTACCGTGTATACATTGTAGTATTTGCAGGTGATTCTTTTTTCCACTACATATCTGTATACATTTTCTATCACACTGGTGTGTCGTGTGGCACCCATAGTTTATGGCAAATGGGAAGAAAATCAATAACATAGCCACTGACTTACCCAGCATTGATTAGCCTGTTTTCTTGGTGATTGAACAAAAGGAGAGAAAGATAAAGAGGAGGCTGTTGAGGGTGGGGGAGTGAATGGGAGTTGTACTGAAAGCATCCTCCTCTTGCCTATGGAAGATGAATTTTAGAAGTAATGTATAACAATGTACTATATAATAATAATCCTGCCTATCCTGCATATTTTTTTCTGATCTCTCATATTGTGTTTATTATCCTTTGTGATACATTGCTAAGTTTGATAGAAGAAGAAGGTGATATACCCCCTGTCCCTAGAAGTTTGCAACTAGTGGGTCTGAGTTGATCAACTTCTTTGCTACGGTTGGGGAAATTGTAATCTCCTCCAGTAGGGCTGCAGAAAGGGATTCTGTCCTGTTGTGGATCTGCATCTACCATTGCGGTTCAGTTTGGAAGATTGGCAAGGCTTTATTTACTATGCTATTTATCTCCTCTCCCTTTGCAGAAATTGCTTTTCTATATTTCCTATATTTTACAAGTATTTTTGATAAACTGGAGATGGTAGTGACAATATTCTGAACAAAAAAGCTCCCATGAGAAGAATCTGAATAATAACTCATCAAAACAAAATCTGGGCAAGGAGTAGGACTGGTTGCTTATAGGACAGAAGACTGGATCATTCCTAGAGTCAAGACGTATCAGTCAATTTTTTTCTTATCAATTATTCAACAAACATTGATTAAGCACAAACTCTGCGTCAGGTGTTATAAATGCCCAGAAGGAATGCAGATTTGCATAAGGTAGGAAAACAACCACCTGCTTTGCCACAATGAAAGAAAAAGGCGAATGGAAGCTTAGAAGCTCTGGTGAAATGGGAAACTACCCTTAACAAAATGCTGATGGGAACACATAAAACAAAACAAAAACTCTGAAAAGTGTATGCAAGACATTCAAATTGAGAGTGGCTGTGCGTACAGTCAACAAATTGTGTCCTGAGACCACATGTGGACCTATGTATGTCAAAGAGGATCTGAGGACACCAAATGCAGAAAGGATGACTCACATCCTAAGTCGCAGGCAGAAACAACTTCAAGGAAGGACTAAGGATTCTGTCATCCTAGCCCTGGAACCAATTCACGTGTAGCAGCTCATTAACTTAGTACAAATGGAACTGGAGAAAACTTGACTGCTGAGTGGCGGAGCTCACAGGGGCTTTAATTGGGTATTAGTGGAACTGAAAGCCAGAAATCTTTGCCTTTGAGAACCAGTTTCTACACTTCCTAGTTTTATTTTACTCTCCCTTTTAAATTACTCAGTAAAAGTAACTTCTAAAATATTAATAAGTCTTAGCTGAACTAAAAAGGAATGTTATTCAATGTTATGTTAGGGAGAACCAGTTGAAACTGTTATGGTTGCTGACATCATTCATAGGTTAGTCTCTCACCTTTTACACCAACATCCACATTCTCAAAAGCCTGGTTCAGATGTCATTAATTCCTGGTGTTCCAAATCATCAAGTGCTCCTCTGTTTCTCTGAATAGTAACAGCTTATTTTGTTGGAATCGTTCATTTTCCTGTCCCTTGAAAATAAGTTATTATTTAAAATTTTCTATCATTTGAAAAATACATTATTAGATTTCTTTCCTCATGTATCCTCTTTATATTCTCAATTAGACCATTATCTGTAGTTAGTAACTCAGTATTTTGCACTTAGAAGGCATGCTGGAAGCCACTATCAAGCCATCGGTTAATTCACTGATTATTTTAACAAATGCATAGTATTCAATTTTTAAAGCTTTAAACCTAATAATTGAAGTATCCAACCACAAACAGTCCTGAATCCTGTATTGTAAAAGAACAGCATTCTAATAATAAACACCTGCAAAGTTACTAAATGTAATTAGAATGACTCTGACATTTTACTAAGGAGGCTGTGTAAATAGTACGTATATGGAAACATCCTTCTATATGTAGCACAGTTTGTATCAGGCTCATATATATTCCACCCTGATTTCTGATTTGGACGTGAATGAATGGAAACTTTTGAACAAAGTAAATATGAAGATCCTGAATGAAGGAATATGTGAGAGAATGTCTCCTCCTCTGTGTGTGTATGAGTAAAATCCAGTAGCATTTGGCTGCTCAACCTCATGCTCAAGCATTAATTTCACACTTTATTTCCCAGAAATTGAAGACAGTTAATTGACTTTTTACAACTGGTATTGAAACTTTTTTCTACTTCATGCCTTATGGGATAGGAAAACTGTGCCATTAGTGGGGCTCAATGGCTTGTTCAAGAAGAAGTGACAACTCAGTAAATAGAAGACCCACATTAGACTCTGTGCTTTATAATGCCCTGTTTTCATTTCTGTAGAGATTTATTGCAGTTGAAAGGACTTCAATAAAGATCACAATTTAGGTCTTTTTCTTCAGGGATGTAAATTTTCTTAAATTCACAAAAATGTTGGAACTAGAAAGGGCTTTAGAAAGTGAAATTCAGAGAAATCATCTGTTCGTGTAATAAAAATCATCAAATTGGAATTCAAGAAAAATTCTCATGATCTTTAACCTTTTTTAAGATAAAACATAGAAAAGAAAGAAGGAAAAAAGGGTCAAAGTAGAGATCTATTCTGATATTCACCATTTGCCTACTGTGTGCCAGGCCCCACATTAGCCACTTCCATGTTTTGTAGATTATTTTATTCTTATCTTCTAGCTACAAGTTAAGTCCTAGGGTTGCCATTATTCAAATGAGGAAATTGTTAGGGCTATGCATATTGCAAGTAGGACCCAACACGACTGATGGAGAAATCCGTAAGCCAGCCTCCACTTATCCAATTATTCTGAAAAGATTTCCTAAATAGAGTAAACTTTAGGAACTTACTGAATGAAATAAAAGAAGAATTTTTCAGGCAAGTATTGTGAGAGTTTCAGAAACAAGTTGTATTTTGACAAAACACTTAAAGCATGATGCATATCATAAGGAATTTTTTTTTACCAAATATTCTAGCTCTCCTTTCCCTCTAGGCATATGTCAGTTTACAATTACCCATGCCACTGAAGACAAGAGAGGCCATGGGACTTGCTTCTCCCCATTAAATACAATCACCTAAAGCACATCTAGGCAGAAGCTCTCAGAGGTGGTATACCTTGCCACCTCCCTTTTTCCTGCCTTGGCCATGGAGAAGTTCTGTGCTGTGAAGGAGCCTCTGTCAGCTTAGGTCTTTGAGTGACTATGATAAGTCGAGCTTAGCTTGTCCTGACTCATCTGATGAGCATTCAAAAACCTGCCTTGATGGAGCAGGCTTTCCTAGTTGAAATAATGTAAATATAAAGAGCACAATTTGGGTTCTAGAGAGTTTTGGCTTTTAATACCTGTTTCTGCCATTTACTGGCTGGGTGACCGTGGAAAATTGGTTCCCTATCAGTTTCCTCACCTACAATGTGGTCACAATGACCTCTATTTCACAGGATTATCCTAAGTTAAATGTGGTGATGTTGATTAATTGTTCAGTCGAGTGCCTGTCACATGCCACTGAAAGTTTAAAAGTATCAGCAGTAGCAACATCATCAGCGTCATCCAGAGTGAAAAGTAATATTCTTTCCCACCATATTTTCATAAGGGGCTTTGAAACAAAGGAGAAAAACTTTTGTGTGAAGCGGAGACTAAGGGGGATCCATAATAATAGCCTCAAAATGAAAGGACAAGAAGGGTGACATGTGAAGGCAACAGACTCCATGTGCAGGACTCAGCAAATGAGGGCTGAACCAGAGGCTCAACTGAGGCCAGAACAGGAGGTGGTGACCACTTTCAGAAAAATATGTGAAGTCCACTGTATTATTTAAAGTACTATCCTCTTGGGAGAAGGAAGGAAGGAAGGAAAGGAAAAGGGAAAGGGGAAGGAAGGAAGGAAAGAAAGGAAAGGTTGGTTTCCCTTAAGAAAATGAACTATAAATAAAATGCCCATACATTCCTTTGTCTTTTCTTCCTAAGCAGTTTCAGAGTTTGGGGAATGACTTGAAGCTGCTTAAGTTGGATTGAGCTGAAGACATGGACATCTGGATATGAATCCTTGTTTGACTTTATGAAACACTCATGGAGGAAGATGTTACTAAAACAGAAAACAATAACAGCAATATCATCAGGGAACAAGTGCCCTGCAATTGAATGTCAGAGGTTTTTTCAGAGTTCTCAGCAGGGAACCTCCCACCAACCAAGCATAGCTTGAAATCACTTCCCAGGAGAGTGGCTCTTAGAACCTGGATGTACTCTGAACAGGTGTTCCAGCAAGTGCTGCCAACTGTATTCTTCAAGTCAGGAGAAAGCCTCTGCAATTATTCTGAAACCTTCCAAAATAAGGCATTTGACTGGGAGCTGGAAGAACAGCATATACAGAGAAAGGGAAAAAATCCCAACTTTCATAAACTAATAGACTACATGTACATGTATTCATGTTCTCTATGTAATTATGATTTATTACCATCATTGCACTCCCTATTGTTTTTATAAAATTTCCGCCATTTTTTAGGTTCTTACCAATGAACCTATAGCATAGAATAATTAAATGTCATGTTAAATTCTTGAAAGGAACATATCTCTACAACTGTAGAATTATTTAATCCAGTAAACAACCGATCTCCTAAAGCAAACTCCGTATTTTATTATAAACCACTAAATGTAACCTCTTCCTATAGATGGAATAATATGAGCCAGTCAGAAAGGTTTGCTCACTTCCAATTGAATTACATAGAGAGGTGGTAGGAACAAACAGGACGTGACTTACCAAGAGGACTTTTATTCTAGCTCCTAAACTTATGTCTCATAGAGATCACTGAACTGTCCTGAGAATCAATGTCTTCATCTGTAAAAAACAAAAACAAAACAAAAAAAGGACCTATTGTACCTAAATTACACTTTGGTTAAAAGAATTAAGTAGAATGATGTACGAGAAAGCTTTTAAAAGCCCTAAAACACTATTATTATCACTATAGTCCATTTTGAAATAAATGAAGCCACATTGAACCTGCATTACCCCTATACTACATTTGCTCCCCTACTCCCTCCTACATGTATAGTCTGTAGCATACAATTACCAACGTCTTTCAGCGTAATTCTGTAAAAATACCTGCTGCATAAGGCCAGGGTGAATTGCACTGTGTTTTGTTTGAAAGTTATATATATATAACTTTCCTACCTTGCCTAGTTTTCAGAGGGTGCTCTCCATTAGTTATTTTAAACTAAAAACTGAGTAGAATATTTAGAAGGTAAGATAGAAATATGCAGAAAATACATAAATATAGTAGAGAAAGTTCCCCACTTCTCTGGATATAGCAGGGTGAAATAGAAGCTGCTCCCAAAAGAATATCTAGTTTTGAGTTTCTAGCTATCTTCCATAACTTCATAATAAAGTTGCAAAACATGACAATTTATAGTCAAGAATTTTACTGATTGTTAGTGGTTGTCAAAATGCATGGGGTCAGTTGGAGAGTAATATAATGTATGTGTCATATAGAAAGACTGTGATATCTTTCTTGGAAGACATAATAGATGAGGTAGATATCTATTCACTATTCATGATTTGTTGTTATCTTCTTATCCAGAAACAGAAAATTAGAATAAATAAAAAACCCTTCCCTATTGCCCTCTCTTTCTCACACACATACAAACACACACACACACGCACACACACACATACAGAAACTCCATTTCAGCTCTTTAATTTGATGAGTACTTTCCAAATCAAACCCCTTTCTTCCTGGATTCTCTCACAAACACCAATCTGTAGCCCAGTTAACACTAAGATGTAATATTTACAAGAATGAATGTTCCCTGTACAACTCTGTGTTTCACATTCTCAAGTCTATTACTGATAAGTATGTCAGTCATTATGCAAATGTGGAATAACAGGGAGTTGGTGACCTTGGGTCAAAGCTAAAGGTAGAACAAGCAATGTGACCAAGAACTGTAACCTTAGCCAAGCTTAATGAGAGACCAGCCTATACCTAATTGCCATGTACCTCTCTGCAGCATAAACTTGGCTGGCCATGGTAGTAGTAACTTGTCAGAGAGGGCTCCCAGCTCAGTTGGTACACAAAGACTTTTCAGGAACCATGTTATTCCTTATTTGCCTAAAACCTGTGGGAGCAAGTTGCTAGATTTTCCAATTCTATGCCTCTGCCATCAAAGGGGAGCTTCTACTAATACATATTTTGAAAAGGGTTTTGAAATTTACTGTGTCAGTTGGATTCTGTTTTAAGGGTAGAGAAACACTTAAACCTGCTTTGAAAGAAGAGTAATAAGAGCCATAATTTGAAAGCTACCAAGTGCCAAAAAAAAAAAAAAAAAAGAAAGAAAGAAAGAAAGAAAGCTACCAATTGCAAACAGACTCCATTAAAATTGCCACAAGACACATTGTTAATACATATAATGATAGTAATAGTCACAATTTATCTAAACCATTTATGTAAATGGAGCTGACATATACCATTTATGCAAATGTTAGCATATGATATCATCCAGGGCATACATGGATTTTTTTTTATTCTTCATATCATTATCTGTGATCATAGAATTTTACTGGGTTAAGATAAATTAAATTTGTAGGTTACCATATATCTTTGGGTTCCACATGTTCATAAAATTCTGCTTAAAAAGAGCTTGGTGCAGTTGTAAGGCATGCACTTACTTGATTTACCCAGTGCTAGCACAAGGATAATGACTTTGAAAGTGGGCGTTTTTATGATGAGCAACTATGTTAAAGATACTCATGCATATAGACAGATACTGTACTATAATATGAAAGTATGAAGAAAGTGATTGTATTAGAATTTTTTGTTACTCTAGTTTAAAGTGTCATTTTTAATGATAATATACTTAGTCACCTTAGAAGTCCAAGAACAGGGTGCCAGCATGGCTGGGTTCTGAGAAGAGCCCTCTTCCTGAATTGCATGAGACCACCTTTTCACTTGTGTTCTCACGTGGCATAGAGAGATAGAGAGAACCCACGCACAAGCAGGGAGAGGGGCAGCGGGAGAAGCAGACTCCCCACTGAGAAGGAGCCCTACAAGGAAGGAGCTCCATCCCCGGACCTTGAGATCATGACCTCAGCCTAAGGCAGATGCTCAACCCACTGAGCCACCCAGGTGCCCCAAAAATATAAATAGTTTTAAAGTGCCACTGAAATCCACCCAATTAGGCCATTTCAGTTTTAAAAATATATTTGAAATAATTTTCTTAAAATGAGCTTTAATTAAGTAAGAAGAGGTAAACTTAACTATGAAATGAACAAATATTTCACTATTAGTAATAAAAAATATTCAGCATATTTCAAACAATATACAGCTTTGTTCTTACATAAGATCTTGCCAGATGCTATCTACGAACACCTCTTCAGGAAATCCCTATGGCAAATAGGCATCATGATCCTAGTACTGGTCGGTGTCTATTTTTGCTTTTGTCATTCTTTTGCCACATTACTACCTCCCAGGACTGTACTTCCCATGATACTTTTGTGTCCCACTAAGAAAGGTTGCTGGGAAGATAGGGCATATATATATATCTATAGAGTTGCAGTTCAAATCCAAAGGCAGTCTACTAGCAAAATTCCTTTTTGCTCTGGGGAGGTCAATTTTTGTTCTACTAAGGCCTTCAACTGATTAGATGAGGTCCATTCACATTATGGAGGCTAATCTGTTTTACTCAGAGTCCACTCATTTAAATGTTAATCTCATCCAAGATCACTTTCACTGAAACCATCCAGAAGAATGCTTGACCAATTACCTGAGTACTGTGGCCCAGGTAAATCAACACATAAAATTAACCACCACAGTTACTTCGCATCAGGAACTGCCACTCCTCTTATTATTTTTTTTTAAATCCAACTCCAAACAGGTTTGGATGAATAAACATTTTCTGAGCACTTATCATGTATTAAGCACTGGGACAGGTACTTTTACACTCATGATTTTATTGATGCACAAGCCAGTCTTGTGGGAAAAACTTTAATATTATCTTTATTTTACAGATAAGAAAATTGAAACTCAGTTGGTTTAATTGATTATGTGCAAATCAATATCCAGGTTATAACTCCTGGGAGAATCTCTTTTTATGAATTTCTGTGAATGAAATTCTATGTCATGGCACAGGAATTATACACCTTCACATCTCAGTCAGGAAAAATGAGATTGCATGTCTCTGGAAGCTACCATCCTTCTTCCCCTCACACATCTTTCCATCTTCCCTATCACCCACTGCTTCAAACCAACCCTGTTATACTCTGGTTGTGTTTCTATTTTTATCAGTTGTCACTACTAAAATGAAATAACAGCTGCCAAATTCTAGGGTTCTAGTGTGTGTGTTACATACCATACTATAAGTTTGAAATGCCTCGTCTCATGTCATTCTCTGATACATGCATATACTGTCACACATGTGTACGAATATACCTGTGCAATATGAAACAGGTATACTGTACAAAAGAAAATTGAAGTTTAGGGGGTTTAAGTGAATTTCTCCACATCTAACAAATAGTAAGTAATTAAAGTGAGGTCTAGCTACTGCCAAAATCCATGTGGGAGACTGCTATTCTGTGCTACCATTCCACACAGAAAACCAGGCTCCTTCAGCCTTCATGTCAGCTCATTTTCATCCCTATAATAATGCTTATCAGAATGGAACATTCATTTCCAGAAGGAGTGGGCTATAGAATTAAAATGACTGTCGTAGGTCCAGTTTGGGGCCTCAGTAACCATGTCACTGCTACATTCTCCCCACCTCTTCTACATACATGCCCCGTAGGGTTAAGAGTTACTCTGATTGCATTCTTTGAGAGTATTTCAGCTTCCCACAGTGAAGCTTGAACCCAGTCTTCTTTTCCAAGAGATTGGACTCTATTCCTAATGACCCTTAGTAAGAAAACCTTCGAGTCTTGTTGTCTGTTGATAGGAGTCATTTTATGAGATCACGCCCATTTGTCCAGAAAATAAACTCCATGGGCACCAAAGACTTCTCTCTCTTAATCTCTCTCTCAGTTTCTATATCCCCAGTTCCCATAACCATGCCTGACACATGGAAAATACTTAATAAATATTTTTGGAATGAACTAATTCTTGTATCACAGATTAAATAGATATTTACTGATTTCCCAGAATATTATAATTTAAATAGTTGGCCTTCATCCCTTGTGGGTCAGTGTCTTAGTCCATTCAGGCTGCTTTAATAAAAATACCATAGACTGGGTGACTTAACAAACATTTATTTCTTACAGTTCTGGAGGCTGGAAACTGTAAGGTCAAGTTCTAGCAGAGTCATTCTGGTGAAGGTCCACTTCCTAGTCCATCAACAACCATCTTCTCATTGTAAATCACGTAGCAGAAGGGGCCAGGTGCTCTCTGAAGCCTCTTTCATAAGGGCATTCATCCTGTCCATCCTTTTGACCTAATCATCTCTCAAAGATACCAATTCCACATACCATCACTTTGGACGTTAAGGTTTAACATAGAAGTCTGGCTAGAGGTTTATCAATGTTAATATTTTTTTCAAAAAACCAGCTTCTGGTTTTATGGATCTGTTCTGTTGTTGTTGGGTTTTTTGGTTTGTTTGTTTTTAGTTTCTATGTCATTTATTTCTGCTCTAATCTTTATTATTTCCTCCCTTCTGTTGGCTTTAGGCTTTGTTGTTTCTCCTTCTCCTTCTCCTTCTCCTTCTCCTTCTCCTTCTCCTTCTCCTTCTCCTTCTCCTTCTCCTTCTCCTTCTCCTTCTCCTTCT